>NC_142868.1:13616304-13926195 GCF_051225735.1 Oryctolagus cuniculus
CCAAAAATAGTTTTTATATTTTAGATGGTTGAAAAAATGTAAAAGAATGGAATTTATTGATGAGTAAAGTTAAATGAAAGTCAGATTTCAATGTCCAATAATACATTGGAATGCAGACACGCTCATTTGTTGAAGTATTGTGCATGAGCAATTTCCTGTTAAAATAGCAGAGTTGAATAGATAGGGCAGAAATATTTTAAGCTGGCAAAACCTGAAATATTCACCCTCTTGTCAATTACAGAAAGAGCAGAATATGGATTTTTTTAATTTGTTAAGTCTAAATATACCAGAGACCTACTCAAGAACCCATCTTGCATTTCTAGTAAAAGGAAGTTGCCTTTACCCTCTGAGGTACTGGGCTTGTTCTTCAACCACCCTCACCCATCTTCCTTCACATTATGGAGTATGTATGTATGATAGTCACAACCTAAAGAACAGATTGACCAGGCAAGGATCTCAGCATGAATCAGAAGACAAGATAGAACTATGTGCAGACATGCAGACATTCTGCTTACATGTCAGAAGGTGAGGTCTTTTGTTAGCAGAGCCTTCAGATTCTCAAAAAAACTCAAGGAGTTCTCTTTCCATCTTTAAAGGCACTTACTTCTCTGGGAAGAATAGTTAATAAAGATTTTGTCTACCTAACCTTAGTGTACATTCAATAGGTGGTGTTGTCCTCTGCTGGTCTTCTGTACCTTGTGCTTTCCTCTGCTCTAGTTCACACATGTGCAGAATTATGACTGTTTACATCTCAATGTCTTACAGATAGTGAATTCCTTGAGGTCAGGTTTTTAAATTTCTGCCTTATGAGCACCTGGCAAAGGCTAGGCATATGGTATATGTATGGAAAATATTCCTACAATTTAAAAAAATGTTATCATGCTTTCATGCAGAGGTACAAGTTTGGTGCTGTGACAAGGACTCACATTAATCCAGAGATTAATCATGATATAACTTTCTGCATATTGATAGTACTTGAGAATCTAAGATAAAAATCTTAATTTTTATGTCCGAACAAGCTTGTTTACATTATAGAGTAAGAGCTCAGAATGCTTACAGATCAGACAGACTTCAAAGAACTTGACCAGCTTGGGGTGACAATTTTGGGCTCTGCCCCAGATCCCAGGAGTGGAGAAGGTGGAAGGTGCCAATTAATTCTCTTTTTCACTTTGAGATCTTTGAGTAGATTGTTGGAGCAGGTCTAAAATATTATGTTTATCAAATCCTGAACGTGACCATGATAAGAGTGAGGTAGGCATAGTCCGATAAAGCCTCTTGGTTTGTGCTGGAGGCAAGAAGGAGGAAGAGAGAGAGGAGGCCTTTAAAGGACACAGCCAGCTCCAGTCACTCCTTACAGATGCTTTGTAAGAGATTCTCGGGCATTGCTATGGATCTTTTTTTTTTTTTTAAAGGAAGGCTCCTTTTTTTTCTTTTTTTTTCTTTTTTTTTCTTTTTTTTATTTAGTAAATATAAATTTCCAAAGTACAGTTTATGGATTACAATGGCTCCCCCCCCCATAATTTCCCTCCCACTCGCACCCCTCCCATCTCCCGCTCCCTCTCCCATTCCATTCACATCAAGATTCATTTTTAATTATCTTTATATACAGAAGATCGATTTAGTGTATATAAAGTAAAGATTTCATCAGTTTGCACCCACACAGAAACATAAAGTGTAAAATACTGTTTCAGTATTAGTTATAGCATTACTTCACATTGGACAACACATTAAGGACAGATCCCACATGAGAAGTAAGTACACAGTGACTCCTGTTGTTGACTTAACAATTTGACACTCTTGTTTATGGCGTCAGTACGGATCTTTAGTATAAGAAGTATTCTGAGAATCTGCTAAAACCTGTCAACTTGCAATTGCATTGTTTACCAACTTTGTTGTAGAAGAGCATACCTTTTAATTAATGCTTATTAATAACCTACTTGGCTGCCAGATGAGGGAACTTCATCTCAACAGATTTAGGGTTATTCTCTGGGAATATAACAGAGCCATAGTAATATGGGAAAGGGTGGAAAGTGAATTCATGTTTAGTGGAGCATATGATTTGAGTTGTTAACCTTGATGACATTGTCCTCCCTTCCATCTAGTTTCTGTGTTTTTTACAGCAGACAACTCATAAGCAATGTCTTACTTCTGTCTTTCCTTCTATTTCTGCTAATTTCCTTGATCGTTTTGGCTTCTTCCCTAGGGACTGGGTCACTAGAATCTGGATGGAGCAAGCTGTAGATCTTCCCCACCTCTCTGTTAGTCTTGGTGGGTCTCAGGGTTGTGAAACAGACATCAAACTTTTGCATACAGTTCTCCTGTACCCATGGATCTCAGGTTATTAATCTATGCTGAAATCAAAGTCTAATATAGGAGGTCTGCTGTTTTCATGGTGAATGTAGGTAAGGAAGAGAGGATGAAATAAGCCAGAGGTTTGGTCCTGTTGAGTTGCCAGTGTAGGGAAGGGAGGGGAGAGAAGTGAGTGGGTAATGGTGTACAGAATATCTCTAGCAGAAGGCAGCAGTTGTCGTCCAATCACAGCCACGTGCCTACTGTACTGTGCAATTCTATAGCTCTTTTGACTTTGCTTACAGGCACACTCTCTGAGGGCTATTGATTTCTTGGGGAAATAGATCAAAAACAAGTGTTAGACTCAGTGTCATGTATTTTCTGGGGGAAGTAAATAGATTAACCAAATTAGACTGACAAGATCAGGGCAAAGAGAGAAGAGGCTCTCTGGAAATGCCTTCCCTGAAATGGGATACCCTGCAACAACCCACAGGGGAAATATAGTGACGAGGCAGGGCAGGCCTTTGTCCTGTACCCTGATCAAATGTCATGCTTTGTTCAGTCTCAGCTTTGTGTCCTGGGACTCAAGCCCCTTTGCTCTTCAGTGGGTGGCTGTTGGCCAGCGAAAGCTTTGCTTGCCTGGAGTCTATGGACAAAGTTTTCGGGGACATTGCCACTTTATGTTTCTGGGCATTGATCTAGAGTAGCACTGTCCAGTAAATCTTTCTGATGAAAGTATGTTGTGTCAGGGCCAGTGCCGTGGCTCACTTGGTTAATCCTCTGTCTGCAGCACCAGCATCCCATGTGGGTGCTGGGTTCTGGTCCCAGTTGCTCCTCTTCCAGTCCAGCTCTCTGCTGTGGCCCAGGAGGGCAGTGGAGGATGGCCCAGGTGCTTGGGCCGCTGCACCCGCATGGGAGACCAGGAGGAAGCACCTGGCTCCTGGCTTCGGATCGGTGTAGCGCCGGCTGTAGCGGCCATTTGGGGAGTGAACCAACAGAAGGAAGACCTTTTTCTCTGTCTCTGTCTCTCTCTCTCTCTCTCTCACTGTCTATAATCCTACCTGTCAAAAAAAAAAAAAAAAAAAAGAAAAGAAAAGAAAGAAAGAAAGAAAGAAAAGAGAAAGAAAGAAAAGAAAGGAAAGTATGTTGTGTCTTGGCTGTTGAATATAGTAGCCACTGGCCTCTCCTGGCATTTGATCACTTGAAATGTAGCTAGTGTGACTGATAAACTATTATTTACAATTTTATCCACTTTGGTTAGTTTACATTAAAATAACCACATGTGGACAATGTGGATTTAGACCCTTGTCTACTATGAAAATATGTACCAGCAGCACCTGCGTTTCCTGGGATTGGAAGATTATTAGGTTTTTAGTGTTTTTTTTAAAACTTTTATTTAGTAAATATAAATTTCAAAAGTACAGTTTATGGATTACAATAGCTTTCCCCCCCATAACTTCCCTCCCACTCGCACCCCTCCCATCTCCCACTCCCTCTCCCATTCCATTCACATCAAGATTCATTTTCAATTATCTTTATATACAGAAGATCAATTCAGTATATATTAAGTAAAGATTTCATCAGTTTGCACCCACACAGAAACACAAAGTGTAAAATACTGTTTCAGTATTAGTTATAGCATTACTTCACATTGGACAACACATTAAGGACAGATCCCACATGAGAAGTAAGTACACAGTGACTCCTGTTGTTGACTTAACAATTTGACACTCTTGTTTATGGCGTCAGTAATCTCCCTAGGCTCTAGTCATGAGTTGCCAAGGCTATGGAAGCCTTTTGAGTTCGCCGACTTTGATCTTATTCCGACAGGGTCATAGTCAAAGTGGAAGTTCTCTCCTCCCTTCAGAGAAAGGTACCTCCTTCTTTGATGGCCCTGTTCTTTCCACTGGGATCTCACTCGCAGAGATCTTTCATTTAGGTTTTTTTTTTTTTTTTTTTTTTTTTTGCCAGAGTGTCTTTGCTTTCCATGCCTAAAATACTCTCATGGGCTCTTTAGCCAGATCCAAATGCCTTAAGGGCTGATTCTGAGGCCAGAGTTCAATTTAGGACATCTGCCATTCTATGAGTCTGCTGTGTATCCCGCTTCCCTTGTTAGATCATTCTCTCCCTTTTTGATTCTATCAGTTAGTATTAGCAGACACTAGTCTTGCTTGTGTGATCCCATTGACTCTTAGACCTATCAGTGTGATCAACTGTGAACAGAAATTGATCACTTGGACTAGTGAGATGGCATTGGTACATGCCACCTTGATGGGATTGTATTGGAATCCCCTGGCACGTTTCCAACTCCACCATTTGGGGCAAGTCTAATTGAGCATGTCCCAAATTGTACATCTCTTTCCTCTCTTATTCCCACTCCTATATTCAACAGGGATCACTTTTCAGTTAAATTTAAACACCTAAGAATAATTGTGTGTTAATTACAGAGTTTGACCAATAGTACTAGAACAAAAAGAAATACTAAAAGGGATAAAGTATTACATTGTACATCAACAGTCAGGACAAGGACTGATCAACTCACTGTTTCTCATAGTGTCCATTTCACTTCAACAGGTTTCCCCTTTGGTGCTCAGTTAGTTGTCGCCGATCAGAGGAATTTAGTGTTTTTATTCTACTGAGACAGAATCTAGATTTTAACTAGATCCACAGGTATTAAAGTCTGCATTCAAGTCTGAAAAGTGGTGCTTGAAATTATAAAGTCTCAGTAGTGTCATTTGTGGTAAACTCAGGCTATGGTAACCAATGTGCCTCAAATCCTGGTTGTTTTCACTAACCTTTCTTTGCTTCTTGTGCATTGTGGGTCAGAGGAAGCTGTGTTGTACATCATCGCACCCTGGTTCTCAGGTTAATGGATTAGTACTCTCTGGGTCAACCTTTGTTGTTGTAACAGAAGGGAAAAACAGTGAGATGGAGTCTGATGTTTTTTTACTCTCATTCCATTGGCCAAGTTAAGTCACATGACCACACCTAAATCTGAGGGTGTAAAGGAACAGCAAGCCCACTAAATGCCCAGAAGAGGAAGAATTGGAATATTTGGTGAACAGCAATAATGACTACTGTTATAAGCATAATTAAAGCTTTTTTCTTTTTAAATTAGTCATTACTCAGAGCATCATCATTTCAAGTTTGGACTTGTGACAGCCCTCTGCCCTCCTTTCTGTTTTGATGTCACTACCACATTAATACATTCATCCTACTAGGGCATGGCTCAGAGTATGTCACTTTTCTGCTCAAAAGCCTTCAACAACACCTCATTGCTCACCAAATTAAGTAAATTCCCTTTAGCATGATGTAGTGGAAAGAATTCTGCAAATTTATCTGTGTGACCTTAGATAGCATGGCCTAAATTCTCTGAATCTCAGATTTCCCATCACTTAACTTGTTTATAAAAATATCTACCTCCCAGGGCAGTTCTGAATCTTAAGTGAAATGATGTCCATTGAGTCTAGTGTGGTAGACATTCTGTAAGTGAAAGCAGCAGCCTTCTCTCGAGCTTCTTCAGCATACTGTGCATATCCATACTATAACATTTACCAAAAACATATTGAAGTGACTTGTCACATGTCTGTTTCTTCTTGTAGGCTTGTGTTCCTTAAGTGTAGGGGGTATGTCTTTGCCTTTACCACTACTGAATATGGCACAAGGCCCTGCATGCGGTAGATTCTTTCTAAATGTGTGTTAACTATGCGTCACTGGTTGAGCATCAGGCACTCTCTGTAACAAAGTTACCTTAAGTGTGCACTCTGTATTATAACCAAGCTAGATGACTTGCTGCTTTCCCAAAGAACAGCATCTTTCTCATTTCTCCTCCTTTGCCCATAGTGTTTGTGTTTATGATATATACATTTTCCTTCCTCCACCTAAACCTTTGAAAAATTTACTTATCACTTAAGCATATCTGAAATGCCAACTCTAAAACCAGCATTTTTAAATTCCTGTGTCTGAAAACAACATCTCCATTCTGTCAACATCGATAGTGCTCATAGAAGACTCATTTGGAACTCATGACCTTGGATTCTTTTGGGAAAGTGATGGTCACGGATTCCCATTGGGAAGACAGGGTTGATAAAAAATACAAGAAGACACAGTTGGTGAAAGAGACAGGGTGAACATTCGAAAATGGTCAAAGTGGGCGTACATACCTGCAGATGCCTGAACTATGGGGAGAAGGGGAAGAAGACAGATACACAACTGGAGAGATAGTCAGGTGCTAAAGAAAATTAACCTTGCAGGTTATGGAAAGAAATCTGAACTTTATCCAGAGCCAATGATGATTGTATTTGTGACTTAGAATAACCCGTTGTTAAGGATGCAGGTATAAAAATGTTTACTTAATCACTGACACCAATATTCTACATTAGACCTGTTGGCATTCTCTCCGCTTTATAATGTTTTAGCCTCTCCTTCACTTCATTCATTTTTGTATTCCAGTTAACTACTGTTCCTCTGAAGATGTTTGCAGTTTCAACCCCTTTGTTTGTATTACAAACAACTATCATCTCCTGATAGTTTCAAGTATCTGTCATTTAGGAATTCCATTTGGTTATTTACAATGAAGACCTTTCTCTCAATAGTGACTTGAATAAATAGAAACTTATTTCTCTCTCATGTATGTTTGGAAGGAGGTTTGATGGGCTTATAATCTTATCAGTGATTAATACTTCCGTTTTTTTTTTTTTCCTGTGCCATCCCATCCTTGGCCTAGGACTTTCATTTTTTTAAAAAAATATTTATTTATGTATTTGAAAGGCAGAGTTACAGGATGGGGGGAGAGAGAGAGAGAGGGAGGGAGAGAGAGAGAGAGAGAGAGAGAGAGAGAGAGAGATTCCATCCACTGGTTCACTTCCCAGATGGCTGCAGTGGCTGGAGCTGGACCAGTCCAAAGCCAGGAGTCAGGATCTTCTTCAAGGTCTCCCATGTGAATGCAGGGGCCCAAGCACTTGGGCCATCCTCTGCTGCTTTTCCAGGCACACTAGCTGTGAGCTGGATTGAAAGTGGAGCAGTTGTGACCCAAACTGGTGCCCACATAGGATGTCAGCACTGTAGACAGCGGTTTAACCCACTATGCCGCAGCTCCCACCCTGACTTTCATTCTTAACATTACCTGGTAAGAAATATTTCAATCATAGCTCCATCCAGGCAGTACGAAGGAAGAAGGGGGAAAGGATATACACTTTTCTGGAATTCTACCTAACGCATCTACTTAGCATCATTTGTAAACACTGAGTCACAGGGATGCCAGGAGGTGCTACATAGAGGTTTTTACTCTAAGTGGCAGCGTGCCTAGCTAAAAATGAAAGATTTTTTGCTGGCATGTTCATTTTTGTGTTAAATAAGTAAGAACAGACTGGTGAGAGGATGATGCCAATTTTTATGATCATACATCTTTTTATCTGAAGAAACTATAGTTACACTAGTGCATTCTTGTCAAAGTGGCATCATTATTACTCCCTGCTAAGGTTTTCTCTGCATTGCAGAAGATAAATCAGGAACTGTGTTTAGCCATGCTCCCTTCCCTGTATTGGTGCAGATCAGAATTTGCTAATGAGAGGAATTTATGTAAGATTTGAAAGGCAGAAGGGGACTGGTTAAGTGCTCCCTGGAGGCCGTTACAAGCTCTGGAGTTTTGTGCAGTGCACATTCTGCTCCTTCAAGCTGAGGTGAAGCTGCTGACCAACCTGACCTTGGATGTCTCTTCCTTGGTGTCTCAGGCAGCTGTCCTCATCTCTGTCCACTCGATCTTCAAGTGGTTGTAGGGGTCCCTACCACCTACATTAAATGCTTCATACTGAAATAGTAGAGTGACTTCCCATTTCCTTAATGAACCTTGACTTATATATTCCCTCTCCCCTGAGTCTTTTGTTATTAAAAAGCTGGGAGGCTTTGTCTCATAGAATAGTAATGTATAGTAAAGCAGATATATTATTTTACCTTCAACATCCTTTAAAACTACATACATAAATATTAACATTTATAGTATGGCTAGAGTGTACCTTTTTTTTTTTAAAAAAAAGTTTGCTTTATTTGATAGGAGGATTTACAGAGAGGAGAGATAGATATCTTCCATCTGCTGGCTCACTCCCCAAATGCCTGCAGTGACAAGGCTTGGCTTGGTTAAAGCCAAGAGCTTCTTCTAGGTCTCTCACATGGGTACAGGGACCCAAGCACTTGGGCCGTCTTCTGCTGCTTTCCCAGGCAGGGAACTGGATTGGAAGTGGAGCAGACAGGACTCAAATTGGCACCCATATGGGATGCTGGTGCTGTGGGTGTGGCTTAATCTGCTGTACCACTCCACTGGCCTGGGCTGTAGTATATCTTATATAATTATATATGTGATAACATACAATGTATTAGGTGTTATATTATACATATTTTATCCTACCTACCATGAAAGGGTGATTTCCCATAGCTCTAGAATGTTGTTTAATAACTGTTCCTTTAATTACACTATGACAAGGATGCCCTCCCCTTGCCCCCTTCTCTCCTCCCCTCTCCTCCCCTCCCCTCTCCTCCTCTCCTCTCCTCTTCTCTCCCTCTCTAACACTCTGCCTTTCAAATAAAAAATAATTGGTCTTTAAGAATAAGTAGAGGTGAGTCCCTGAGCCTGGTGGGACTCTAACTTCAGTTCTCAGTCCTTCACTCCTACTTCAGCTATAGGTTCCATCTGATGTGTGGGTGGTCCACTCAAGATTTCACTTGATGGAAAGCATTTCACTACTTAAACATAAAGTTTAAAGCTTCTACTTAAAACTCTACATTTAAGATATGAATTACAAGTCTCAGCCACGTGACCTTTCTTGACACTCACCTGGATTCAGCTTCCATGTGGGGATAAGAACACCAGTGTCAAAGCACTGCTGAGAAAGTGGAAAGAAAAAGTGCCAGTGAATCTGAAGGGCTGTACTGGTCAAGGATCCTATTCAAATGCTGGAAGGGGCTCTACTTGTGACATAAATGAATGAAATTTCCCAGAATGGATAGGAGCAGCTACACCTCAGTGTAAGGGGAACATTCTCAACTCCTTGTATTTGCTAATGTGGAAATCTGGTTAGTTCTATACATTTTTTAACAAATCCTTGAAATACGTTTTTTCTTAGGAGGGGCAACTTTCAGATTCTAAAATGTTGATGCTATTTTAACTTTTCAAAAAGGTCAGCAGAACACATTTGCTCATTTATGGGCCTTGCTGTATAACCTTGAAGTTTCACAAATACTCGTTATTACCACAGTTGGACATTGGAAACTATTATTCTTTCTGTCTGTCTGCTTGTTTCTGGTAATCTAACTTTGCCGTGACCTAGGGCTGGTATATTAGTTTCCTATCTGAGGGAGGACATTTTACCTAGGTTTCTTTCTAGGGGTCTACAGTGGACACTGAGGAACTAGACCATCTTTTCCCGTTTGGTTTACTCAGTGATTCTGATGTAGGCCTCAAGGTGCCAACAGCCATATTCCTTGACCACACAATGGAAGCACAGCTATGAGAGGGAAGAAGCCCAAAGGAGGCAGCAATGATGAAAGGCATCAAGAGTCCTGGCCACACCAAGGCTGCTGCTGCCCATGCTCCTATAGTATATTTTAGAATTCTAAAAT
Source organism: Oryctolagus cuniculus (assembly GCF_051225735.1). Classification (NCBI taxonomy): domain Eukaryota; kingdom Metazoa; phylum Chordata; class Mammalia; order Lagomorpha; family Leporidae; genus Oryctolagus; species Oryctolagus cuniculus. The sequence goes on from NC_142868.1 coordinate 13,626,208, forward strand.
ATTCTTTCTAGGAAATAAGAGCCAGCAACTTCCTTTTTAGGTTAAGCTAATTTGAGTTGGGTCCATTTCCATAACATCCCACCAGAAAGAAGTGCAACTGTAAGCACTAATGGTAGTAATAGTAGAGGTAAAATTTGATTACCCATCAATTGTTTGAAAAACAAATTTTTGGAGTTGGACTCAGACTTATTCTCAGACTCCAGTTATTGTTGAAGGACTTAATTTAAGAATCGTGATGAGAGACTTGGCACTTGGTATAATAAAAGGATACACACAATGAGACTTTTTATCCTAATAGGCACTGGTCTTTCCTATATTCTCCCTAGTCCCTCATCTCTTCATAGACTCATCATAGAAATTTTCCATCATGTGAATAGTTCAATGAAGTTTTATTCTCCTAAAACATAAACCAAGAGCACAGGAAAGGTTTAGTAGCAATGCTATTATCTGCCTGAGATAAGTACTTATTTGATGAGAAAATGAAAAATAATGTCTCCAACAGAGTACTTTGTGAGATGCCATGCATGATGTGTGTATCTAAATAGGTATGTTTGTCTTTTGCTAAATATAACTTAATAGCACTTAAGACCAAACTATACAGGGAGGCGGATTTTGATGTAGAATAATAGGCAGGACTCAAAGATGAGGTAACTTAAAGGCAAAGCATGAGTTGAAAAATCTTTCACTTAGCCTAGTGGGGGTTTATCTAGACCTAGGAGGTTAAAGAATTGTATTTTATAAATGTTTCTTTATTTATTTGAAAAGTAACTTTATAGGGGGATGGGGTAGGGGGAGACAGAGTGTGAGACAACGATATCTGCCATCTGCCAGTTCACTCCCCAAATGGCTGCAATGGCTGTGGCGGGCCAGGCCAAAGCCAGGAGCCTAGAGCTTAGGTCTCTTATGTGGGTGGCAAGGGCTCAAGTACTTAGGCCATCTTCTGGTGCTTTCCTAGGCACATTAGCAGGGAGTTGGATTGGAAGTGGAGGAGCCAGCACTGGAACAGGTGCCCATATGGGATGCTGGCTTTGCAGGCAGTGGCTTAACCTGCTGCATCACAATGCTGGCTCTAAGGATTGCTTATTAACTTTAGCACACCTCATAAGGAAGCAGTGATTTCTGAACATGCTAGTTAGTTTCATTTTAAATACTGCCTCAGTGATCAAAATTTAATACAGGAAATCATCTTCCTCAGACTCAGGCAAGCACAGTTACCCGAATGTTCCTCAGAGATGGCTGAGGCTTGTTTCTGGCAGCATGCTCCTTAAATGCACTTTAAGGACTTTAAGGCCTCAAGGTCCTTCTTTTGGGGGGCCTGTGGCTTCTTGCAGTCTTAACATTAGACTGGATGGGATATCCTGAATGTCAAAACAGAATTGAAAGAGTGAATTCTATGGGTGCCTGTATTAAAAGACAAAAACAAAAACCTCTCAGGATGCAGGTCCTTAACTGGGGTTGTTTTTTGTGAATTTAGTCACATTAATCTATGTATCAATTAATTATGCAATAACATTTACAAGGCTAGAGGCAAATTTACAAATTCTGCTCTGATTTTTTTCTGAAAATGTGTTGTTATACTCTGAAAACAGTACAAAGACATTAATTGTAAATCAAATTTTTAAGGGCTTAGAATTTCTGGTCTGATTCTACTACACTCTCATTCTACCCACTCCATGATACTATAAGAAAGTTTCTTCCTCCTTGCCTGTAAGATAAAGACCTAATCATTTCAACCTAGCACCAAGTGTTCCACTTGCATCACCAGAGACCATGCCAGGTGCTGTGCCTGAGTGTTCCTCTTGATGCTGATGTAGGAACAGTTGATAAGTACTTACTGGAGATGCAAAGTCTGAGCTGTGGTTTCCAAGTGTGATCATCACTTCACTGAGCTACAATCTGGAGAGGTGGAGAGCTGAAGGTGTTTCTCTTTTTCCAAGTCTTTCCTCGAGTCTGGAGATTATGGAAGACTACTAGTGTTATGTTGGGTTAGATGTAATCTTGAAGTATACTCTTAACTCATTCTTTGGCCCAAGAATGACTGTGTATAAATCTTCCTAAAAGATTCATGGTTCGCTATTAACATATTCTGGAGGTGAAATTTCCATAGGTTTTATCATAATATATTTTGACATCTTACAACTTTAAGAATCAGAGGATTATTGAATCTGGGAGAAGAATGTTTTTCTCATTTATTCTTGCCTACAACCCAAATCAGGATTCTCTTCTGCTATGCCTTTAATACTTTGATTTTATTGGAAAATACTTGTTGTCTACAATAAGCTGGGGATTATGCCAGGTTTCATCAAAGAGTCAGAGATGAGTAAGAGTTTGATCATCATGGGGTTATAGTCTCATAGAAATTCTGCTGCATGTTTATATTAGCAGCTGGATAGGGAAGGGTGGCATAGCAGACCTTAGCAGTTTTTATCAAGTATCCGGGAAAGTAGCAATGGCAAGGAGGTAAAACAGGCCTGATGGAGGTAATGTTGGGAGCTGGGATGAGTATATATGAAAAGCTGGTAGCATATTAAGGTGGAGATGTCAGGAAACAATGGGCAATGTAACGGAAACTAGGGAGAAGAATCAGCAATATGAGCAGACTTGGGAAGCACTCATGTAGAAATGATATTGAAGCCATGAAAGGTCAAAAGGAAGGAAAGGAGGAGAAAGCCATATTTAGGAAGCAAGAGCTCCAAAAACAGTGGGTATGAACTGGCAAAGAGCAGTTCTAGAGGAAGGAAGATAATCAGGAAGGTAACAAAGAAAAACAATGAGGTAGAGGCTTTGGGAATCAGGGGTTTTGCTGAGTGAAAAATATTCTAGGACGATCAACAAGGGTAGAGACCAGGAGAAATAAATATCTCTTATATGAAAGAGATTTATGGTCATTTCAAAGAATCCTTTTTGGAAAGTGTTGTCATAAATCAGATTGTAAAGGCTTAAGAAAAGAGTTGAGACATCTGCTCACGACAGGGTAATGAGTTCATGCTGTGTAAATGTCTTATTGTTTTTAAGTACAACACACAATAGATTTTTAGGAAATTTTAAAAAGGCAATAAAAGACTTACTGAGAGGTTCTAAACACAAGGCCAATGAAAACACAGCATGTTGATGACAGCTGTAGCATAGACTTTCTCCAATTTCTATTTATTTATTTGAGAGAGAGAGAGAAAGAGAGAGATCCCATTCAGTGATTCACTCCTCAAATACTTGCAGCCACTGGGACTGAGCTGAGCTACTGCCAGGAGTTGGGAACTCAATCCAGGCCTCCTGCATGTGGAACCCGACTACTTGAGCATGATCACCATTGCCTATCTGGATCTGCATTGTCAGGAAGCTGGAATGAGGAACTGGAGGTAGGAGTCAAGCCCATGCACTCTAATGTGAGACACAGGTGTTGTAACCAGCATATTAATGGGTAGACAAATACCACTCTGGGCTTTCTATTTTGAAGTATGGTGATCTGGGAGCTTAGTTTCTGCAAATGTGCTCCTTATGACTCAAGGACCATGACACTAAGGAAGCTGCACAATTTCTACCACTTGCAAAATGAGATTGAAATAAAGAATTTCATGTGATATATAATTGGTGACTAATTTGAAAACATTGTGGGCTGTGAGGTGGAAGGGAGTTTAGGAAGTAGAGATGGGAGCAGGGGTTCCAGGGTGAGACAGACAGCTTCATGAAGAACTGTTCCAGATGCTATGTTGCTTTGTAACTAGATCTGTGACATTCTCACTGTAGCAGAGAAGACTTGGATCTGGACTGGGAGACCAGGCTGAAGGTTAGAGATAATGACAGAATCATAGAAGAAGGATGTGAGTGTAAAACCCCAAAAGAACACACACACACACACACACACACACACACACACAAATATAGACCACTTATCCACTCAAAACAAAGCTACACCCAGAAATTTAAAATAGATTTAAACACTTAATGTTGCAAAGGACACTGGATCAAAATTTGTAAATCAAAACAAAAAATTATTGAGTGAAACATTCTGATGAAGACTATTAAGTAAGTGTTTTTCAGACATTCAATGGAAAAATTCAAAGATATAACATCTACTAAGAATGAACAAGGGGTGGGTTTGATGCCTGCCTCAAGCTCCAGACTCCAGCTTTCTGCTATTGCAGACCCAGGGGTATAGCAGGGATGCCCTGAGCATTGATTTCTTGCTGGAACTCATGAGCGACCTGGATTGGGTTCTTAGTTCCTGGCTTCTGCCTGGCTCCATTCCAGCTCCCACTCTCACTCTTTCTCTCACTTTCTTTCTTTTCCTCATTCTTTCTGTGTATCTTTCTGCCTCTTAAATAAATAAATAGGTAAGTTTTTAAAGTGAACAAGATGAGCCAAAGAACTTGAACACATAAAGAACTGTGAACTTAAAACACACACAAAAACCGTACCATATGGTTTCCATTTTATAAAGTTTAAAAGTAGGCAAAACTTATGGGGGTTTATAAGTAAAGATAGACATAGTTATTATTTTGTAGGATGAAGAGGGCACATTGTAAGAAGCAGTATGGGGGGGAATTTGAGCCACTTTGGGGTGCTAATATTTTGTTAATTTAGTTTAGTATTTTAGTTAGATACATGTATGGTTTACACTATTTCCTGTGCGTGTGTTTTAGTACAGAAATTTTATTTTAAAATGTGGAAAAATGAGAAAAAACTAGACAGGAATAGATAGGAATTAAAACAAAAAGCTATACAAGTAAATCTTGGGCATTAAAATTATATTTGCTGAAACTAAAAAATAAAATGTGAGTTTCTATGGGCTCCATAAACAAACTCCTCTCTATACCACTGTATTTGAAACCAATTGAGAGATAGAGTCAGGATCTGGATAGAGATTAAAAGTGAACTTTATTAAGTGGGAGAAACCTATCACAAAAGGCCACAAATTACATGATTCCATTTGTAAGAAAGGACATGAATAGAAAAATCCTCAATGATAGAAGAAGTAATTTAGTGGTTTCCAGGGGGTGAGAGTAGGGTGTGACTGATAATGGATATGAGGTTTGTTTTTGAAATGATGAAAATGTTCTAGAATTAGATAGTTATAATGGTTGCATGACTTTGGATATTCATAAAAAAACTGAATTAATTGTCTTCTTTATAGAGGTGAATATTGCGGTATTTGAGTTGTATTTCAGTATTACAGAAGGGTAAAATGTGAATTTTATCATTGATAGAAAAATTTTGTTATAGGACAAGGTCAAACTACGCAACCAAGTGCCAAACAACTTTGCTGATGACCCCTGTCTGTGCTTCCTTCTAGCTTATTCCCACTTATTAAAAATTTGGACGGTGGTGGTCATGCCCAGAATATCTGCCTCACTTTTGTTCAGAATGCAGATGAAGAAAGAGACAGAATCCCCAGGACTTTCAGCCTTTTAAATGAATTGATTTCATCCAAGCAAACAATGTGGCATAAAGGTTATTATCTACCAATCAGGTGGAGGAGCAAGGTGTGGAGTGAGAAGAAAAGATGCTACCTTCTAGTGGGCATTCTTCCACATGCATAACAAAAAATTAGCAACATGTATTATTCCCTAACAAAGTCATCTCTGAACTCCATACTAAGTGAAAATTAGTGCATGAAGAAAGTGTTAAGGAATTCACTCTGTTTTTCATTGTGAGGAAACTGCAAGTTATCAAGAAGAAAGAAAATCTTAAAACTATGATAGCTAAAAGAACAAGTAAAAATGAATGAGACCCACAACCGACATTTCAATCAGCAAAAGTAGAAGCTAGAAGATTCCTAAGTATAATTACAAAATGCCAACTAAAAATAACAACTAAGTTGAATTATAGTTAAGAATGAGGGCAAAAGAGTTATGAAATTATAATGGTTTACTATACAGAGATTATCAGTGTAAGAATTATTAAAGGCTGCATGCTACAGAAAGGAGAAAAATTAGTACAGAGGGAAGCACTGGAATGAAGTTACTGTGGAGGGCACTGAAATTAGTCAACTGTGTTGGGAAATTTTTATTAATAGTTAATGTAAAAGAAAAAAAAACCAATATTTTCAAGTTTTATGAAAGGATTAAATTAAGTGGGGGTGGCAGTATTTGGTGGATAAAGAATGCTAAAATCTCTAGGAGGGAGTAAAAATACTGTAATCTTTAGAACATTAGAATAATGTGTAATGAATGTTAGAAAGTTAATGAAAGCCATGTGAAATCCACACATGGAACCAAGTATACATACAAAAGCTTCATGCACTGTGGGGAGCAAACCGGACTAGACTGAGTTACTGGAATTAAGACTTATTCTATGCATCTGCTCTCCCACAATATGGCGCTGGGAGAGAAGTAAACAGCTTCCGCACAGCTGCCTCCAGTTCAACTAATAAACTGTAGGACTTGCTCCTGATTGGAGGAGAGCAGCATACTCGGCGTGTGGGCAGCCGAGTTAGGATTGGCGGAGGAGGACTATAAAGGAGGAGAGAGATGGCATGCACCAGGAACATCTATGGGGAACATCTAAGGGAACCCGTGCAGCCCCCGAGAGAGCCGGCCGGCGGTGTGCTGCTCCCCTGCGGAAGTGGGGAATGTGGCTAGGGGGAACTGCCCTTCCACGGAGGTGGAAGGGATAGTAGCCAACCCGGGAAGAACCAGCAGCAAACCCGGGGAGGGCCGAGCAGACGAAAGAACAGCGCAGGGTCCTGTGTCGTTCCTCCACGAAGAGGGGGAGCGACATAATGGTGCCGAAACCCGGGAAGAACCAGCAGCAAACCCAGGGAGGGCCGAGCAGATGAAAGAACAGCGCAGGGTCCTGTGTTGCTCCTCCACGAAGAGGGGGAGCGACATAATGGTGCCGTGACTCGGATATGAAGCCTAGGCAGGGTTTTGTGTCGTTCCTCCACGAAGAGGGGGAGCGACATAATGGTGCCGTGACTCGGATAGGAAACCTAGGACGGATAGAAAACTTAGGAGGGAAGAAACCTGACTCGGATAGGAAACCCAGGACGGATAGGAAACCTAGAACGGATAGGAAACCTAGGACGGATAGAAAACTTAGGAGGGAAGAAACCTGACTCGGATAGGAAACCCAGGACGGATAGGAAACCTAGAACGGATGGGAAACCTAGGACGGATAGCAAACTTAGGAGGGAAGAAACGGGAAGAACTGGGAAAATACCGGAGAGAGAGACTAGCAAACAGCCTAGGGAAAAGCCGGACGAAAAGGGTGCCAGAAGAAGCTATTGAAAGCCTAGGCATAGACTCAGATACGGACTACGGACTACGGGGGGAAGCTGGGAGAAATCTCTAAGGTCGAAAGCGAAAGTGAAAGCTAGAACAAACAGACTCGGACGCGGACTGTGGGGAGAGGCCAGGAGAAATGAGGGAGGAATATCGTTGGAGGAAAGTTTGGGGAAACATACCGGGTAGAGAAAAATGTTAGGGAAATTGAAGCCGCGGGGGGCAGGCCAAGGCGGACACGAAAGCCACTTTGGGATTCTCAAGTTAGCCTGGGAATGGGGGGCGAAAAGTTGAAACCAGAAGCTGAAACGTAAGCCAGATTGGGATCCGTCTGATTAGCCCGGGGAGCAAAGGACGGGAAGCCAAACCGTGGGGCGGAGACGTATGCTGGGTTGAATTCGCCAGGCTAGCCCGGGGAACTTAGATTGAATGCTAGTGGCTGACACGTAAGCTACGCTGTGTTACTCGCGGAAGCCGCCGCGTGCAGAGAGAGCACGGGGCATGAATAGATAGGGAACGGGGCTGGCGCGAGGCCGTGGTGCAGACGCGAAGGGCGTGGAGACCGCGGAGCGCGCGAAGCCAAGCCACGCAAAGCCGGGAAGCTGCGCAGATGAAAGAGGCGCGCGGGCTGAAGCGGCTCAGCCGGGAAGCCGCCGAGAAGTAGCCTCGGGGCGGGCAGCGGGAAGCTGCGGGGATAAGAGAAACAGAAGTTTGGAAGTGGAGTGAGAGAAATGGGAATGTTGGCAGACAGAAGTAAAATGGGAGAAATAGGAATGCCCGGAGATAGAGAAATAGAGAAATAGAAAGGCCTCCCTACAATACAACAATTAGAAGGCTTGGATTCGGTCTGCCCGATTAGTGAGGTGATGAGCACCTGGGCGGCTAGCAGCTTATGCGCTGCAGGTCACCGAAGACAGGCACGAATTAACATCAGTAAGGCCTCCCCACAAAAAGGCAATGAGAAGGCTTGGATTCGGTTTGCCTGATAGGGCTTGTAAGCCCCTGCAGGCTCGACCAGAGCATGCGCTGCAGGGCACCGAACACAGGCACGCATCAGCGCCTAAAAACCTCCTCACAACATGGCGAAGAGAGGGCCCGGATTCGGTTTGCCTGATTGATAGGACTTGTAAGAGCCTGTGGCAACTCTAGCAAGTAGAGCAGAGTGTGTGCCGCAGGACACCGAAGACAGGCGCGTATCAACGCCAAAAAATAAAAAGAAAGGGGGATCTGTGGGGAGCAAACCGGACTAGACTGAGTTACTGGAATTAAGACTTATTCTATGCATCTGCTCTCCCACAATATGGCGCTGGGAGAGAAGTAAACAGCTTCCGCACAGCTGCCTCCAGTTCAACTAATAAACTGTAGGACTTGCTCCTGATTGGAGGAGAGCAGCGTACTCGGCGTGTGGGCAGCCGAGTTAGGATTGGCGGAGGAGGACTATAAAGGAGGAGAGAGACGGCATGCACCAGGAACATCTATGGGGAACATCTAAGGGAACCCGTGCAGCCCCCGAGAGAGCCGGCCGGCGGTGTGCTGCTCCCCTGCGGAAGTGGGGAATGTGGCTAGGGGGAACTGCCCTTCCACGGAGGTGGAAGGGATAGTAGCCAACCCGGGAAGAACCAGCAGCAAACCCGGGGAGGGCCGAGCAGACGAAAGAACAGCGCAGGGTCCTGTGTCGTTCCTCCACGAAGAGGGGGAGCGACAATGCACCTCATAGATGCAAGAAAAGGAACACATATAAAGAAGCAACAAAAAAGGCTGCTAAACTTCCAATATAAAAATGGACACAGAACACACTGCACATGCTCACTCAGACTTACCCCTAATGGTAGAGTTAGAAACATACCACGGGATTCCAATTCAATCCAATCAAGGTGGCATGTACCAATGCCATCTCACTAGTCAAAGTGATCAGTTTCAGTTCATAATTGATCATAATGGTAGGACTAAGTGTCTAAGGGATCACATAAACAAGACTAGTGTCTGCTAATACTAACTGATAGAATTAAAAAAGAGAGAACAATCCAACATGGGAAGCGAGATACACAGCAGACTCATAGAATGGCAGATGTCCTAAATAACACTCTGGCCTCAGAATCAGCCCTTAAGGCATTTGTTATCTGGCTGAAGAGCCCATGAGAGTATTTCAGGCATGGAAAGCCAAGACATTGTGGCAAAAAAATGACCTAAATTATAGATCTCTGTGAGTAAGATCCCAGTGGAAAGAACAGGCCATCAAAGAAGGAGGTATCTTTCTCTGAAGGGAGGAGAGAACTTCCACTTTGACTATGGCCTTGTCTAGATAAGATCAGAGTTGTCGAACTCAAGAGGTTTCCATAGCCTTGGCAGCTGATGACAAAAGCCTCAGGTGATTACTGACGTAATAAATAAGAGTGTCAATTGTTAAATCAACAACAGGAGTCACTGTGCACTTACTCCCCAAGTAGGATCTCTGTCCTTAATGTGTTGTTCAATGTGAATTAATGCTATAACTAGTACTCAAACAGTACTTTATACTTTGTGTTTCTGTGTGGGTGCAAACTGTTGAAATTTTTACTTAGTATATACTAAATTGATCTTCTGTATATATAGATAATTGAAAATGAATCTTGATGAAGAAAGGGATGGAGAGGGAGTGGGAGATGGGATGGTTGCGGGTGGGAGGGGGGTTATGGGTGTGGAAAAGCCACTATAATCCAAAAGCTGTACTTTGGAAATTTATATTTATTAAATAAAAATTTAAAAAAGAGAAGAAAAAAATAAAATAAAATTAACAATTCTATAAAAAACCAAATAATTCTGAATATGTGAGGTATTAGAGTTAGTGTAAGTAGACTAAGCCTTCAAAGAAAGAGCTTATTAGATGGATACAGAAACTATATCCATTCATATGCTGTTGACAAAGGCTACCACAAAGCAAAATCAAACAAAGGGATAAATACAAAAAGATGAGAAAATATACTACCTGGTTTAGCATTTTTTATCACAAAAAATGGAATTAAAGGATTAATAGTAAAGGGCAATTATATAAATAACAATTCTCCCATGAAAGATAACAATCAGAGTCAATTTGTCCCTAATTGTATATCTTTGGAAATGAAGAGTAAAAATGGAACAAAATACAAGGAGATATGAAAAAATGGCCATTTTAATGGGATATTTGATACACTCCTATCAGATAAATAGATGTGGAAATAAACTGGGAATATCAGTAAGAATAGAAAACATTTACGTAACACATTTAAAAAGCTAAATCTATCAGCATAGACTATTGAGTCACAAAAGTAGAGAATATTACATGCCTTTTACATACATGGGGAATACTAACACAAGGATCACATTAGGGCACAAAAACCTTAATACATTTTAAGGGATCAATATAATGAATTCTATGTTTTTTAACCAAAAAAGCAATTAAATTAGACATCAGTAATAAGATATGAGGAAACAAACGGTGCCTATTTGTTTAGAAAAATTACAATGGGGCTGGTGCTGTTGCATAATGATTAAGCCACCACTTGTGGTGCTAGCATACCATAAAAGCACTGGTTCAAGTCCCTGCTGCTCCACTTCCAATCCAGCTCCCTGCTAATTTGCCTTAGAAAGCAGTAGAATATGGTGAAAGTACTTGGGCCCCTGCCTCCCACATGGGAGACCCAGAACATTGTTCTTTGATAACAAATAATAAAATAGATAAATCTCTAACAAGACAGATGAAGGAAAGAAATGTTACAAAAATTTTTTATAAGTATGCAATTATGAGTAAAGTAAGAATTTAAAAACATCATAAGGAATACTACAAACATTTATGTTAATAAAAGTAAATTCTAACAGATAAACAATTTTCTTTAAAAAATGTGTTTAAAACACTAATTTGTGTCAGGAAGATGTACAGAACTTCACAAGTAACCATCAAAGGAGTTTTGGTGGTAACCAAAATTCTCCCTTTCTCCACTGGTTAACTCCAACTCCAGACACAAGCATTGTAGTCTTTTGAATAATAGAAGATTATTATTTTATAAGACTACTTCAAATAGCTAAAATAGAGGGAAACCTACTTAACTAATTTTAAGACTATATTATAATACTGATATTCAAAGATAAAATTATAGATCAATTTGAGCAATTTCATTTAGGAGTAGAGATGCAGAACTCTAGTCATGATATAAACAAATGGAAGGGGGTATATACATACTCTTATGTATAAATGCCAAGTAGTGATTATTCCAGCAATGTAAGGATAGCTCTATAAGAGGGAATTTAGGCATGTGACTCATTATAAAAGATTAAAAAGAAATAGCATATGATCATCTTCACAGACAAGAAAAAATTGGTAAAATTCAATACTCAGTTACATATAACATTTAATATTTTAAAATATATTGTATCACTTCTTGGCCTTTTGGCTGAGATCCAGTGTAAAAATATATTGTACATTAATATTAATACCTATTGTTAGTGCTATGGTATGCTACATATTATACATTTAAAAATAATCAATTAGAAATAAATGGCAATTTCCTTGGATTGATAATTTCTATTACAAATTTACTGCAAATATCATACATAATCATAACACTTCATAAGCATTCTTTCTAACGTTGGGAAAGGAAAATAGGGTAAATATTATTCATTTCTATTATCATTATATTAGAATTCATAACTGATACAATAAGTAAAAGGTAGAGAGAAATTACAGTTTGGAAGGAAAAGAACAAATATTCCCATTTGAAGACAATGTGATTGTTTCCCTTAAAAATCCAGTAAATTCTATGAACTACTAGAAATGTTATTGTATGACAAACTCATCAAATATGAGACCAATGTACAAGCATCCATAGTTACACTAAATAGCAGAGACAGTAAATTGGAATATATGACATCTTAAATTATAAGATACCAAAGAGTAAATTTAACAAAAGACATTTGAGATCTTTATGGAGAAAATTACAAATGTTTTACAAGGTCATAAAATGGACATGAATAGACTGAGACAGACAATTTGTTCATGAACAGAAAGATTATATAAGAAATATATATCAATTCTCCATAAATTATTCTAAACATTCAACCTAAAATAACTAAAATCCTAATTTTTCATAGACTTTGACAAGCTTGTTCTAAAATTCGTGTGGAAGAAGAAAGGAATGAAAGCAGTTAAAACGAGAGTTTAGCAAAAATCAATGGCAAGATTGCCTTATGGATATCAGGGAAGATTATAAAACCACAATAATTCAGGATAATGGATAGACAAATGGACCAATGCTGCAAAAGAAGTCCAAGAAGTTCTGGAAAATATATTATGTTAAAATTAGTAGCAAAAAATAATTGTGAAAAATAATTAAAATCAAATCTCAACCCTGCACTATACTTAAGATATTTAAAGTCAAAAATGTAGTAAAGCAAAATGCTTAAATATTTAAAAGAAAGTAGAGTAGAAAGTAGTTATAACCCTGAGTTAGGAAAAGATTTTATAAAAAGAAAGTGCAAAGTATAAACAAGAAATATATTTTTAAGTATTAAAATGAAAAACTGTCAATATAAGATAGCATGAATTTGAAAAACAAGCCATAGACAAGGTGAAAATATTTATAACAAATGAGTTCCAAAGGTCTAGCATCCAGAATTAATAAAGAACTACCTGCCAGTAAGAAATGACAAGCACTTCAGTAAGATAATGATAAAGGAAAAGAGCATTCTATCCACAGAATAGGACATGGGATTGGACAGCAGGTTTCAGAAAAGGAGGTCAGTCTCACTTGTAGTCAGGGAAATGTAAAATGTGAGATACCTTCTCACACTGAAAAACCAAAGAAAAGCTGGGTAACACCAAGGTTTCGGTTGATGTGAAGACTTGGTAACTCCATACCATTGTCAGTGAGAGTGTCCACCAGTTCAATCAGTTTGGAGATTAATATGGCAATATCTGATATACTTGAAATGTGTCTTTTCTTTGATCAGGGCCCTGAGAAATTGATCCTGAGTTGAGAATTTGTGGTTTTAGGGGAGACAGGTAAGGGAGCTGGGGTGCAGGTCAGGAGAAGGGAGCAATGCAAGTAATGGTGAAATCACAAGCAAAGTCTCACAGAAGTCACTTTTCCCTGACTCCAGGCTGGAGCTATCTGGATTGGTTTAGACTGGAGGCAGAGTTGGTTTTTGCCTTTCTTGCCACTGCCCACCATGTAGTTACTGATCAAGAGCAGTTGAGATAGGGTGTTTATGCTTGATATTTTAGATTCTGCTTAGCAACACAGGAAAGTTTCAGGTGTTCTGTTAAATTTCATTTGTAACACCTGGCATGGAGGAGATCACAATATATGGTGACAAATATTTTTGTGGACACGAACATGCCTACGCCATGGACCAGCAATTCCATTTACAAGTATACATTGGAAATCCTTTCTTTTTGTATACCAGGAGGCACACATAGAAACATTCATAGCAGCGTTATGTATGTGGATTGTATATTGTACATTGTATATTGTACAAGTTACCAGAAGTAACTTGAATGAGGAAAAAGGTGATAAATAAATTGTGGTATGCAAATACTAGGGATACTTTATAAGAGTTAAAATAAATGAATGAAATTGTATGTTTCTTTGTGATACAGCTCAAAAACAGAGTAATATAGTTGATAAAAGCAACCTGCAGAATGAAAAATGCGATATTATAGACAGTATTTACATAAAACTTGATACCTAAAATTTCTAATTTTAATGAATGCATACATATGCAAGAATAGTATGAGACATGAAAAGCAAAGGTTAACAGAACTAAAGTATTGATGAACACCAGGGAGAGAAGGAGGTAAAGTGTCTGGGCAAGTGTACAAAGAGAGCTTTAACTGATTCTGCGATGTGCATTCTCTAGAAACTCTGAAACAAGCTTGTCATAATTTGATTAAACTTGGGTGAGGTATACATGCTGGTTATTAAATGAAGGGATGTAGGTGGGGGAAGGATGCTACTGAATGATGGCTCTAGATAGTGATTGGATTGAATAGAGAATATGGTTATTTTAAAGAATAAGGAAAGCAAGCCTTTAGAATAGGACACATTGAAGATATACTAGAAAAGGATAATTAATGATTTTGATTGCTTTAAATTATTTATTTGAGAGGTGGGAATGAGGGGGAGAAAGAGAGAGGGAGAACAATCCACTTCCCATCTCCTGATTTCATAGCCAAGGCCAAAGCTGTCAGGCATGAACTCATGACCATTGCTTCCTCTGGACTGCATTAGCAACAAGGTGGAGTCAGGAGTCAGAGACAGGACTCAAATCCAGGCACTTTGATGTGTGGTGCCAGGTTTCATAACTGTTAAGTGACATACTTGCCACAGTCAGATTCTTTTGAATTCTTCCGCAGTCTTCATTTAGATACATCACTCATTGGTAATGACTGGGCTTAACTGTCACTTTCTATCATCTCTATGATATCCCCTCCTATGTGTTCTTATTAGAGCCTTAAATAATATTTTACTGTTGTATTGCTTTATAATTATATGCTACATACCTGACTTTCATTTGATGATCATGACTATATTTACTTCTGTATTTCCAGTTCCAAGACTGGTATCCAACACATAAATATCTAATAAACATTTAATAATTAGTCTTATTTTAGTATCTGTCTTCCTAAGGTTGGCATTCAATAGTTATTGATGGATTTTTAGATAAGTAGAGAAATGATAGCTATGCTTTTTGAGTTGTTTAGTTTGGAGTTATGAGCAAAGGTGAAAATGAAGGTGAGGAGATTTAGAGGCCAAAGGGAAAAAAACTGAGTAAAGAGGAGAGAGAGAGAAAAGTGGAGGGAGAAACGGAAAGAGAGAGAAAAGAAGAGGAGGAGGAGTAGAAGGAGAAGAAAAAGGAGGAGGAGGAAAAGGAGAATGAGGAGGAGAAAGAGACAACGACTGCAGAGACTCAAATCATGAGTTTTGGCTTATGCCCAAATTTAGTAGAGGGGTGAGGCAAGAAACATCTGGAAGGGTGTGGAAACAACCTAATTTGGTACATATATCTTAGTAATAAACATATGTACTGATTTATCTTCCTTATTAGATTATAAGCATACAGAAACCAACATATTAAATGATACATTAAAATTTAAGTGATTCATGAAATTTTTATATTTGTATTTCCTTCCACATTGAAAACACATTTAGATTGTAATTGTCCAACTACAATCTTTTTTCTCAGTGATAGGTATTTTTCTTTTTTTCTTATCTGACAGTAAAATTATTACATAAAACTAGAAATATGAAGTATCAGTGCATAAAGTAAAAACCACTGGTTACCATTTATTATTATTATTATTATTTTTTGACAGGCAGAGTGGACAGTGAGAAAGAGAGACAGAGAGAAAGGTCTTCCTTTGCCGTTGGTTCACCCTCCAATGGCCGCCGCGGCCAGCATGCTGCGGCGGGCGCACTGCGCTGATCCAATGGCAGGAGCCAGGTACTTATCCTGGTCTCCCATGGGGTGCAGGGCCCAAGCACTTGGGCCATCCTCCACTGCACTCCCTGGCCACAGCAGAGAACTGGCCTGGAAGAGGGGCAACCGGGACAAAATCTGGCTCCCCGAACGGGACTAGAACCCGGTGTGCCGGCGCTGCAAGGCGGAGGATTAGCCTAGTGAGCTGCGGCACCGGCCACCATTTATTATTAATAGCACATACTATGCCAGGGATTTTACTAAATTTGAGAGTACTTCAAAAAGTTTGTAGAAATTGGAATTTAAAAATAACAATTTTTGGTGCAATAAGTGTGAAATTAATGCATAATATAGGATTTTACAAACTTAACACCATTCCAACAACTTTGTTAGTAGTTGGGATGCTTTATATGCCAGTAAAAGAAGTTCTAAGTCAAACTGGCTTCAAACATAGGAGCATGTATTGGTTAGGGTACTGAAAAGTAACTCAGATTTCAGGTCACTTTTATTTAGGCTCCAGTTCTTTCTCTATGTACTTCTCCTGATTCTTCAGCCTTCAGTATGTTGTTTTGAAATCCTGATGAAATAAGATTGTGGATTTAGAATTTAAAATGAGAACTTGCTTTATTAAATTATATTGCAAGGTGGTAGCTGGGTTCCCTTAACTCATTGAAATGCAAGTGTTATTTTATATACTGGTACAAACTAGGACTGTCCTTGAGAACTGGTTTGTGGTCAGCCAAGAAGGATGGGATTTCAAGACCCTGGGACAGGAGAGAGATCTCGGGACACTCATCAGGAAAAAGTAGGGTGGGTGTCCGTAACTTCGTTTTCATATGAGTCCAGTGTAACATGAAGAAGCTGTCGTTTTACTGAGACTGATCTTTCTCTAACTAGTTACATGGTACGTGCTGTTATTATGGAAGGGTTGTTTCTTCAGTGGAAATTGACTGCTAGGAGCATGCAGACTACTGACTTCTTCACTGAGATTCAGTATGAGAGAGGCTCCTTTCACTCCTAAATACTGAGAAAAACTCATGAGCTAATTATAGTTGGACAAATGTAGAGCAGTCTCTGGTCCTTGATTCAGTACCTGTGATAAAGATATTTGGAGGTGCAATTGGATGGATTACTTTTGAATGGGTGACTGACATAAACCAGGGAGGTAGCAGGAATGGATCTGGGGGCAATGCCTGTCTCAGTGCCATGCAATGCCTGGCATGAGGATCACTGTTTTAAGAAAAGAAGATATTATTTGCAGTGGTCATACAGTTAGAAAGTATTATCCACATAGTCTTGAGTTGGTCTTTGTGCATTTGAAGGAGTAAACTCAAATTTACAAATAAGTTTTGGCAGATAAAGATCTTTTTCCTTTTCCCAGGCTTCTGTCTGAATCCCAAAGCTCCCACAAAGGAACTTTTGTCCCTAAGTGACTGTGAAACTATTGTTCTTGTGTGGATATGATGAGGGCCCACTATGTCACCATTTTGTTCACAGGATAGATTTAAGTGGGTGCATTCAATTATTTTATTTTAAAAATATTTATTTATTTGAAAAGCAGAGTTACAGAGAAAGAGGGAGAGACAGAGAGATTTCCATCTGTTGATTTTACTCCCCTGACAGCACAATGGCTGGGGCTGGGCCAGGCTGGAAGTCCAGAGACTGGAGCTGCATCCAGGTCTCCCATATGGGTGGCAGGGGCCCAAGCACTCAGGTCATCTTCTGCTACTTTCCCAGGGAGATGGATTGGAAGTGGAATATAAATGACACAAACAAGTGCTCATATAGATGGTGGCCTTGCTGGCAGCAGCCAAACCCGCTGTGCTATCAATTCTGAGTCACCCTTAACAAATTAGTGTCAGCTTGGAGTGACTCAAGATGGGCCCATGAAGCTAGTTCTGTGTGTTTCCAATGCTTCCCATTTTGTGAACATCAGCTGTGGTGGCTACAACTCTAACATTTAAAGCTTAATTGTTCCCATTCAACACACCCTCAAATGTAAGCCAATCCCTTCATCTAGTCCTCAAGTGAAAACAGCGATGTTTTCAACATTGGAGGAAAAGCTGCTCTACTAGATATAACCAGATATACAGTGGCTCAATGACTCCGATGTAGCAGCCTTCTTAGAGATCTTTTAACACACACACACACACACACACACACAAACCTGACTTTTGCCTTTCAGTGTGACTACAGCCCAGCCACTGACCATGACCCATATAGAACTGTTTTTACTACTTCTAAAATGAAAGTGATGACCAGAAAAGTTACACCATTTCCTCGAGATCACACAGGGAGTAGGGGCTGAGTTGGGCTGAGTTGGGTTTTGAACCTGTTTCCATTGCACCAAACCACTGCTCTTGTCTCATTTGCTTCTTCATCAGATGATAGAACAAAGGTTGACAGTTGTGTCCCAGAGACAGGAGAAACAATACTTGGATTTTCCTGGGATCTCATTGCTGCAAATTGCTGCAATGACCTGACAATGTTAGATTCTACACCACTGCAAGATTCATCACATGTGGAACTGTGAACTTAAATGTCTACAGGACAATCAGTTTCATTAGATGTCACTGTTCTCTCGATGGAATAGTTTCCCAAGGCGACTTTCTATTTCCTTTAGGGAGCATAGTACATTCCCTAGAAATCAAATAGGCTACCACTTGAAATGATCCAGTGACTTAGAATAGCAGTGTTTATTTCGGCAATTTGTCTTTGCTTTGTGTTCACTATGGTCATCTGGGTTTAATATCCCGGGTGGTGGGAAATGAAAGGCAGTATGTATTTTTCCTTGAGATTTTTCAAATTTGAATTTCCTGCTGTGAGTGTTCTTGCTGCTCCGTTGAAATTAGAGCAGGATGAACTTCTTGAACTGTCACCAACTTGGCCACAGGCTGCTCCAGGACCTCCTGCAGGGAAAGCTCCCTGAGGGGACAGCATGAAATGTCTCTGCAGGAGAGATTAAATGGTTTAATAATGTCCTATTAAACCCACAGCTTTCAAACAAAATCCAGGCTTTCAATAACACTTGTCACCCTGAAGCTCCAATTTAAGTGATTTTAATCTCAGATAAGGATTTCACTGTTAGGAAAGATGGTCTTGGCTACATTGTCATGTTTTTGCCTTTTTGGAGTAAAGGATGGTGAGCTTCTGCCATATTCTTATAAAATAAGTTAGGATGGTTGCTTATGTGGATGTGAGGGAAAATGAGTGGGTTGTGTGCATAAACAGGAATGAATAATAATAAAATATAATCAAGGGATGAATCAGACACCAGTGATGGCGATGTTCTATGCGTGGAAAGGAATTTGGCCGTTTCAACTCTGCACATAAATTAAAGGAAAAAAGAAACAGAACAACACAAAACAAGGAAACAAACCAGATCCTATAGAACACAAAATGTCTTTGTTGTTTTCAACCCCAGTAAACAAATAAAGCTTCAAAAATAAGTGCTTAATTTCATCAAGGGAATCAACAGAGGGCTTCCAAATAGGTTCAAAGCCAGTGTCTTTTCTTATTTCAAAATTTTAGTATTTCCTATTTCTACTTTCTTAGAATGATTTGGATATCGCGATCTTCTTTAAAATGCTCTTTATACTCTTACTGTACGTAGTTGATCTTTAAAAATTATCTTGATTTTGGGACCATTTTAGATTTACAGAAAAGCTACAAAGATAGTTTAGCAAGTTCCCATAAACCTTGGACCCAGCTTCCTCTTCTACTAACAGCTTCTGTTGGTATGGTATATTTGTTGGAATCCATGAACCAATATTGATGCATTGTTATTAACTGATAGCCATGGTTTATTCAAATTTCCTTCAGATTTACCTAATGTTTTTTTCTGTTACAGAATCTCATCCAAGACACCACAGTATAGTGGGTTGTTTTGTCTCCCATGGCTCATCACAGTTTTGAGGGGTACTGGTTAGGCATTTTGTTGAATGTTCCTCAATTAAAATTGGTGGTTTTCTGATGGCTAGAGTGGAGTTGTATGTTTTGGGGTAGAAGATAACAGAGGTAAGGGCCATTTTTACCACATTCATATCAAGGGTATGTACTATCAACACAACTTGTTGTTTCTGTTGATTGCTGAGTTGGGGTATCATTACTCATGTTTTTCCACTGAAGAATTATATTTCCTCCTCCCATTGTGCATATTACTTTCTTTGGAAGGATATCTATACATGGAGCCCATACTTAAGGATTGGGGAGTTACGTTCTACCTCTTGAAAAGGGAAAGAAATTATTTGAGATTCTTCATGGGAGACTTATGTCTTCTCATTTATTTATTAAACATTTATTTATATCAGTGAGGACTCAAGGATATTTATTTTATACTTTGCGCTGTGTCTTTGTTTATGCTACTATAACAGAACATGAGATTGGGTAATTTATAGTAAACAGACATTTGTTGGCTCATACTTCTAAACTGAAGGGGGAGGGAAAGAATGAGAGGGGTTGGGGAGAGAGAGAGAACTTCTATCCACTGGTTCTCTCCTCAGGTGCCCACAAGAGCCAAGACTGGCTGGGCTGAGCCAAAGCCAGGAGCTAGGAACTCAAACCTAGTTTTCTACTTGGGTGGCAAGGACTTAACAAATGCGCCTGTGTCTCAGGGTCTACATTAGCAAAAAGGTAGAACTGAGAGATGGAGTCAGGGCCTGAACCCACATACTACAATATTTGACGAAGACCTCCTAATTGTCACCTTTTCTGTTAGGCCAAATACCTGCTCCTGATCTCTGTCTTTTATACATTTAGACCCTTATCAGTGAAAATCATTATTGATATAGGTATACTTCTACATATCATGTGTTTGTTTTTGCTAGTTGTGTTTGGTCTTTGTTTCTCCCTCCATTGTGTCTATTTTCTCTAGTTTTGAGCATTTTATATGATACTATTTTATCTCCTGTTTTAACATATAAATTATGTTTTTTTAAATAATTATTTTAGTGATTATCCTGGAGTTCCCAATGTATATTTTAAACTAATCTAAATGTACCTTCCAATAACATTACATCACTTCATGTGTAGTGCAGAGATCTCATAGCACTATTTCCAATTCTTTCCTCCTATTCCATATGACATTGCTATCTTTCATTTTATTTTACTTTTATACTAAAAATCATCAATAGATTATTGCCATTATCAGCTTAACATAATCATATTTTAATTCAATCAGAAATACTAAAAGCGTATACACCATTTTATTGATTTAATCACTGATTTCATGGTTTCTGACAAAAAGTCTGCTCTATTTCTTATTTTTGTTCATTTATAGGCACAGTTTATGTCATCCCACCCTCTATATTTTTTCAATTTTCTTTGTCTTTATTTCCCTGATGGCTGAATATGATATGTCTAACTATAGCTTTTTATTTGGTTTCATATTTATCCTATGTGGTGTTCTCAGAACTTTCTGGGTCTGTAGCATTGTGTTTGGCATTGCTTTTGGAAAGCTTTTTACCATTTTTACTATATATCTTTAACTGTTTTCATTCTGGTATTATGATTTTGCATTTCTTGTATCCTTAAAAGATCTATATTTCTTGGATGTCTCTTCTTTTTCCTTTCTTTCTTTTCACTTTTGTTCTCTTTGTGTTTCAACTTTTAAACTTCCTATTGACATATCTTCAAACGCATTGATTTTCTTGCCTGTGTCCAATCAACTATTGAGCCCATCAAAGGTATTCTTCATTTCTATTATAGTGGTTTTGATTTTTTTGAAGAGTTGTTTTCTTCATGTTTACATTGGACATCTATTCTTGCATGTTACTTACTGTTTTCATTAGTGCTTTTAGCATATTAACCATAATTATTTTAAATACTTAATAATTATTTAATAAGAATTTGTATTAATTCATTTGGGCTGCTATAACCAAATATTATATGCTGGATATTTTATAAGCAATAAACATTTGATTCTCACAGTTCTGTGGGCTGGAAAGCCCATGGTCAAGGTGCCAACAGATTTGATATCTAGAGAGGATCCTCTCTCTTGTATATGGTACCTTCCCTCTGTGTCCCCACAGTGGAAAGGGCAAGCAAACTCCCCAGGGTCTTGTTAAGGGCACTAATCCCATGCATGAGGGTTCTGCCCTCAATGATTAATGACAACCCTTTCCCAAAGGGACCATTTCCTGATACCATCACCTTGGGGTTAGGATTTCAAGCCCTGACTTATTTAGATTGTAGTAATATTTTTTAAATTTATATTTAAATACTTAGATTATGTTACCTGATAATTTCAGCATCTGTTTCATACATAAATCTGATTATGATGATTTTTTATCTCTTTATATTTTTATATTATCTCTTCACTTGCCTTTGGCATTTCTGGTAATTTTTTGTCGAAAGCTAGTACATTGTATCAGATAATAGGATTTGAGGTAAACCTGACTTATCATAAGGATCCATACTATCTGACCAGAAGTTGGGCTGCGTTGAATGCTAACTATAATTTTAGTTACTGGAGACTATAGTTTGCCCTAATTTCTTTCTCCTCTTTAAACTTATTCATTTATTATTTGAGAGAGTGGGAGAGTAAGAGAACAAGAGAGAGGGAGAGAGGGAGAGAGAGAGAGAGAGAGAGAGACTGCGAATCTTTCATTTACTGGTTTACTCTCCAATAGCCACAACAACCATCGCTGGGCTGGGCCAAAGCCAGGAGCCAGGAACTCCATCCTGGTTCCCTACAAAGTGGTCGGGGCCCTTGCACTGAGGCCATGATCCTCTGCAGTGGCAGAAAAACTGGATTTGAAGTGGAGCAGTTGGGACTCTGTAACCAGCACTCTGATATGAGATGCTGGAGTCTCAAGTAGTGACTTAACCTTGATGAGCCACAATGATACAGCCCCTCTAGTTTCATAATTTTTTAATTTCTTTTTAGATTTATTTATTTACTTGAAAGCAGAATGACAGGGAAAGGGAGAGACAGAGACAGAGATCTTCCATTCTCTGTTTCACTTCTCAAATAGCCACAACAGTCAGGGGCCCTGAACTCCCTTGGAGACTCCCATATGGGTTGCAATGACCTTTTTTTATTTTTTTTTTTTTTAAGATTTTATTTATGTATTTGAGAGTTAGAGTTACAGACAGTGAGAGGTAGAGATAGAGAGAAAGGTCTTCCCGCCAGTGCCGTGGCTCAACAGGCTAATCCTCCACCTAGCGGCGCCAGCACACTGGGTTCTAGTCCCGGTCTGGGCACTGGATTCTGTCCCGGTTGCCCCTCTTCCAGGCCAGTTCTCTGCTGTGGCCCGGGAGTGCAGTGGAGGATGGCCCCAGTGCTTGGGCCCTGCACCCCATGGGAGACCAGGAGAAGGACCTGGCTCCTGCCTTCGGATCAGCGCAGTGCGCCGGCCTCAGTGCGCCAGCCGCGGCGGCCATTGGAGGGTGAACCAACGGCAAAGGAAGACCTTTCTCTCTGTCTCTCTCTCTCTCTCACTGTCCACTCTGTCTGTCAAAAATCAATCAATAAATAAAAATTAAAAGAAAAACAGAGAGAGAAAGGTCTTCCATCCACTGGTTCACTCCCCAAATGGCTGCAATGGCTGGAACTGCACCATTCTGAATCCAGGAGCCAGGAGCTTCCTCTGGTCTCCCATAAGGGTGCAGGGCTCAATGACTTGGGTCATCCTCCACTGCTTTCCCAGGCCACAGCAAAGAGCTGGATCACAACAGGGACTAGAACCAGTGCCCCATATGGGATACCGGCACTGCAGGCGGAGGATCAACCTACTGCACCACAGCGCTGGCCCCAACAATGACCTTTTTTTTTTTAAATCAGATTTGGTAGTGGCAATTTTCTGTGAAACCTCAGTTCTTTGGTAGGCCCTAGAAATATCACTGATTTTTCAATTTATTCAGTTTGTCTTGTAAGTATGAGAGCAACAACTTTCAAACTCTTTGCATATTGTGGCTAGTTGTGGACTGAAAGTTTTTGTTCCTCCAAAATTCATTCACTGAAGCCCCAACATTTAATATGGTGGTATGTGGAGGTGAGGCCTTTGGTAGTAATTAGGTTTAGACTAGGTCATGAGGGTAGGTAGGCCCTTTATAATGGCAGTAGTGCCCTTATAAGAAGAGGAGAGAGTGGGAGCTCACTCTGTCAATGCATATGTACCAAGGAAAGGTCATGTGAGCAATGATAGATGGTTGTCTATAAGCTAGGAAGGGGACCCTACCAAGAACCAATTTGCCAGCACCTTGATCTTGGATTTCCAGCCCCCAGAACTGTGAGAAACAAATGTCTGTTGTTTGCGCCATTCTGTCTATGGTATTTTGTTATAGCAGTCAGAGCTAAGACAGGGCTGAACTGGAAGTGAAGTCAGGCTTTTCTTTACTAAAAGTGTCTATTCACTTCTGGATAGAGATAACTCAGATTTAGAGAAGACAAGCTTGATTTTACCTCCTTTATGAAGTCTCTCTGGGTCAATGCAGCTTAGAGAAGTTTCTCACTTTAAAGTTACTGTGATGATATTAGTAAATATAATGGAAAGAGAAGTAGTAATAGTTCACTTATGTTGATTACCAACTCTGTTAGGTCCATCTACACTCTGCAGTATAACCTGACCCTCCCAACAGCTCTCTGAGGAAAAATTACAATTCATTCATTGTACCATTAACCCTCCTTACAAATGACAAAGCTGAGGCACAGAGAACAAACTTTACAAAGTGACATTATTAATAACAGTCAGTGCCAATACATCCCGTGCTCTTTACCACGTACTATTCTGGATCCTGTAAGTGCATCAGCAGATCCATCAGTGTAAATTGTTGGTGCCACTCTTAGGACATTTATCAAATACCTTCTTTGATTTATCTCTGACTTCAATACATATAACTCTTTTTTTCTTCATCTAGGTTGTAAATTTCTTTACAGTAGAACCACAGTTTTTGGAGGAGGTTTTTGCAGGTAGTCAGGGCTCAACAATATTTGTGGGGTCAGTTATCAGAAGTATCAGAAAGACTGAGCACGCTGAGTGAGTCTTGAGAGTGAATCTTGCACTTGTAAGCACCTTATTTGGCCCCTCTTCAATGTCATCGTGTGAATATTCTAATGAGTTTCCGCATGGTGTCAGGATTTACTAATATGTGGCTTGTGTCTTGCTCTTCTGGCTGTAGCAGTGCATTATTCAGAGAAGTAGAACAAACGGGATGTGAACATGCTCTATCTATCTATCATCTATCATTGAAGGAGCACTTTATCTAAAGAACTTTCTCATGTGATTATGGGGTGCAATTTCCCAAAGACTGCAGGGTGGAGATGCAGGGAAAAGCCTTTCTTGCAGTTGGAGTCTGAAAGCCATGTGCTGGCAGAATTCCTTCTTGTTTGGGATAAGTCAATCTTTGTCTGTTAAGGGCTTCAACAGATGGGATGAGGCTGACCCACATTACAGAGGGTCGTCTGCTTTCTACAAATTTCAGTGTTAATCTCACCCTATAACACCTAAAGAGAACTCTCTGTAATATTTAACAAAATACATAGGCAAGTTGACATATGGAATTCATTATCATAAGCAGACTCATGAAACAGAGACTATACTTTTCCCTTGTACTTCCCCCCTCTATCTTGTATTCTAAAGGTCTTAGAATTCATAGAACTTTGTTTTCATTAAAAGAAATCCAAGTTCATTATTTGATGAAGGGCAGAAGGAGTTCTAAAGGTGGAGAGTTTGAAGTTCTCTCTGCTCAGAGCAAGACCATTAGAATCCTCATTGGGCAGATTTCTCAGTTAGAAAGGGCCATGTGCCTCATTCAGTTTCTGATGGTGGTCAGACAAGTGCTAACATAGGAGGCTGTGCAGGCTGCAAACAGGGTGCCAATGCTTGGAAGCCTCAAGTGCACGTTGAGTGAACAGATCCATCACCTTCCTAAACAGAGCACAAGAGCATAGACATGAGAACCTCAGGTACAACTAGCACAGACTGAAGACCAGAGGTCTTGTCGATTTTATAGGTGCCACTCAAATCCCTAGGATTTTTGTGGACTTTTATGAGGGAAGACGGAAGAGAAATGTGGTCTTGATTTTCTTGTCACCCTGGTGAGTAGACCCTCAGTTTAACCAGATTAACTATAATTTAGAATAAAGAAACAAGCTATACTTTGTCTCTCAGTGTGTGGAGCAATCCGTTTCGCTATAATAACATTAGTCTTTGTTGTCATTTGCCCTTTTTTGATAACTAATTTTTTTCTGAAATTAACTTTGAAACAGGAAATCTGAGAAACTCTTTTTTTGAAGTTCCTCCTTCAGTGAGGAATCACATGGGTTGCTTAAGGTCACAGACTGAAGAGCAAAGACAAATGAGAACCCATTGTTTTACCCCTCTGTTCATGTGATATTTCTCTATGCCATGACCATAAAATTCTGGTACTTCATATCCTATATAATTCTTTTTTTTTTTTAACTTTTATTTAATGAATATACGTTTCCAAAGTACGAATAATGGATTACTATGGCTTCCCCCCCCCGATACCGTCCCTCCCACCCACAACCCTCCCCTTTCCCACTCCCTCTCCCCTTCCATTCACATCAAGATTCATTTTCGATTATCTTAATATACAGAAGATCAGCTTAGTATACATTAAGTAAGGATTTCAACTATAACGAGTACTCAAATAATATATTTCACTTCGTGTTTCTATGGGGGTGCAAACTGTTGAAATCTTTACTTAATGCATACTAAACTGATCCTCTGTAAAAAAAAAAAAAAAAAAAGAAAAGAAAAGAAACTATCAACTCCCAACTTGACTCTCACTGGGATTAAACATGACAATAGGTCTGATCTGATTTCATCATCATTAAAAAAAAATCATCTATTATTTTTCACTTTATATAATTCTTTATATATTAGTTTCTTTCATTTTCAGAAACTGTTGAGTACTGAGTTGTGTTCTCCCAGAATTCATATGTGGATTCCATAACCTCTAATGTTTGAAGATAGGACATTTAAGGAGATAATTAAGGTTAAAAGAGGTCATAAAGTTGGGGCCCTAATCCTATAGTACTGATTTCTCACAAGAAAATGAAAAGGGTGTGTGTGCTGTGGTACAGTATGATGCTGTATCTTGTATCTGTGATACATGCTGTATCATAGTGTAAGTTCAAGTCCCGGTTGCTCTGCTTATGATCCATCTATCTGCTAACATACCTGGGAAAGCAGCAGATGATGGCCCAAGTACTTGGACCTCTGCCACCCATGGAATGGGTTGTTCTGGGCTCCTGGCTTTGGCCTGGCCCAGTCCTAGGTGATGCAACCATTTGGGGAATGAGGTGACAGATTGGCAGATTAAAAAATCAATCTTTCTCTCTCTCTCTCTCTCTCTGTCACTCTGCCTTTAAAATAAGTAAGTAAATAATAAATAAATAAATAAATCAACTTAAAAGAAGAGGAAATGTTGGCAGGGATATATGTGTACCTATCAATGCCACGTGAGGAATCAGCAAGAGAGAGTCTCTGTGCAAGTCGAAGAGAAAGAAACCAAAGTTGGAGACACCTTGATCTTGGACTTCTAACCTCCATAACCGTGAGAAAACCAAGGCTACCTACCCCATCTGCAGTGTTTAGTTATACAGCCCTAGCAAGCTAACAGAGAAACCATTTTCCTTATCATATTTTGAAAAATCAAAATTTGATTAAGAAAAAAAAACACTTAAAATCTATCTCCATAGCACTGTATTTTACTTTTTTGTGCAGACTCTCTTCTAGTACTTTCCATAAATACACATTTTCCACAGGCCATACACATTCACATTCTAAAACTACTTGCTGGTGTTGAACTTCCATCTCTTCAGTGTCCTTCAGCCCTTAAAATCCTTTGTTCTTACTGTTCTAATTGGTTGGGTTTTGCTCATGTACCACGTTCTGTTCATTCCTCCACTCTGAACTCCAGAGAGTGTCACTGTTATCCTCTGCCTGCTATCTGGGGCTGAAGCCAGCTGCTAGGGTACTTTAAGTGACCATAGCTCTGCAGTGCTGGGAGTCACATTGATCTTAGGCCTGCCTGATCATTCTAAGACCACTGTGTGTGAAGCTTTTCTCTTCCCAGTTTGTCCTGGTAAGAGCTGCAAATTTTACTCTCCCAGATTCAGAGGCACGGAGGACACATTGTGCTGGAGCTTTAGCTCCCTGTGGCTTCTAAAGGTCAAAGGGACAGAGGCAAACTGGTCCCCAAGGTAAGCTCACATAGGCCTTGCCTTTGTGCCTTTGAGTTCTTGGGCCCAAGGTCAGACGTTTTCCAGAATTTACCTTTTAGGTCCCAAGGGTCATCTCGGGGCTTGAGCTCTACCTCTTATCTGGCTCAGAGAATAAATATCACCCCTCTCCCCCAACCCTGTAGCTCAGCTCTTTCCATCTGGACTTCTGCAGAATCGAGATCTTGCTCATTTATGACCCCCAGCTCTGGTAGCTTTACTGCCCAGGAAAATCATGTGCAGTACTTGGATTTTCAATTTAGATGGTTGCGTGAAACTGTCTAGGACAGGGTAGAAGGAAGTTTGAAAGGAGTGCAAGGATGTTTCAGGCACGGGAAAATACATAAGTAAAGGTGAGGAAAATGAAAGATGTGTCCTGGTTTTAAGGAATAATGGGCTCTAGCCAGGCCCCTGCACTCATAAAATCTCAACTCATTTGTTCCACAAAGTACACTGCAAGGAACAGCTCCATAAATAAAATCTTATGTATTGGTTAATTAGGAATACATTCATATGCATTTATTATATGTTTAATTATATATACATATATATACGTGTATATATATCCAAAATGTTTGTAGGCTGTTTGAATTTGTAAGAAATTTATTTTTACATGCAATATAAAGCAATCAGTAAAGTATGAGAGGGAAGATTTATTAAGCTCTGAAATACTAAAATGTTAAAATTCAAAAAGTCTACAAGGATCCTGCATTCATTTGGATATAGCCATTACTATTCAGAGGGTGTACAGCCTAGAAAGTAGAATGAAGATATTAAAACAAATCATTAGCAGTTTATTTAAATCTTGAATAATTATCCCCTTTGTTGTATTTAGCAAATTGTTTTAAATGTTATACAGATGTGATTTGTTTAAGATTCAAACTGAGCCAAAACTTTCTGTACAACTGTTTTTTTTTTTTTGGCTTTTTTAATTTAAAAAGTAAACTTTTTTTTAAATTTATTTGAGAGAGTGAGAAACAAAGAAGCGTTTGGAGAGAGGGAGAGGAGAGAACTATCATCCACTGGTTTGCTCCCCAATTGCCTACAAAAGCTGGGACGGGGCTGGGACCACAGCCAGGAACTGGGGTAACAATATGCCTCCGGCCATGAATCCTATTAGTTAAGCCATCACCACGGTCACCCAGGTTCTGCATTGACAGGAAGCTAGAGACAGGAGCAGAGCCAAGAATTGAACCCAGACACTTCTGAATATGGGAATGCCGTCATCTTAACTGTTAAGGCTAAATGCATACTTCCCATCTCATGGTTTTAGCATGTGTGTGTACACACACACACAGTGATTTCCGGGTCCCACACAATAGTTTCTGATTTAATTGAACTGGAGTGAGATATAAGAATTTGCCTAATGGTTTGGGAAATCCATAGAATAAAACACTTGGAGAAGATAGAAAAAATGAATTCTTCATTCAGCCCTCCATTCTTTCCTCTTTTCTTCTTGTCTTCCTCCTCTCTCTCCTTCTCCATCACATCTTCCTTTTTCTTCTCTCTGTCTCTTTCTCTCTCTACCTGCTATGCATATTTATATTTCAAATTCCCCCAAGAGGAACTGATTTGCCACGGCGATTGTTGCTAATTTTGACGATTCTTGCTACTATGAAGGAATGACCAATTATCGTCTCTCATTCTGCCTGTGGTCGGGATTTCTTTCACTCTTCCTCTGCCTTCTGTGTTCCTCTGCTCCGTTTCTTAAAGAGCTGTCTGGAAACAGGTCATCCCCCAAAACTTCTAGTGACTTAAACTGGCAATCACACTAGAGTAGGAATCTACTCTCAGCTCTGCCTAACTTTGAAAGAAGCAACACTTGTCCACTGCAATATCCTTTCTTCCTCACATGTGTGAACCCAATGGATAATTAAACCTTCTCATCTTAGGAAATAGTTTAACATTCTTCACTCTTTGGTTGAAGTCCACAAAAATGTAGTAAATCTTATGATGGGCTCACCATTGAATGGATGGTGATTTCTTTCTCATTGCTTGGATGTGCTTTTGAGTTTGGATAATGGCATAAAACACAAATCCAAAAGAGAGAGTAGAATGTTACAATTAGGAAGAATCAGTTCTGGTGTTCTATTGCACAGTAGATATTCCATTGTATTGAATATTTCAAATATTTCAAAATAGCCAGAAGAGTGGATTTTGAATGTCGTCACCACAAGGAAATGATAAACAGATAGGCTAATTATCTTGATTTGATTATTGCACAGTGCACACATGTTTAGAAACAATATGTATACTTATTACATGTCAATTGAAAACAAAAGTAAACATGCAATATACCAAAGCAAACACACACACAAAATATTTCAAACAATAAAAAAGCAAAGCCCAAAAGAGAGAAGAGGAAAGAAGAGATGGACACCTGACTTCTCCATATATAGGACAGTAATTCTCTGAGGTGCAAGGAGCAAACACCTTTTATAAGTGTTTGTGAATTCTGTCTCTAAAAACCCAGGTACACCTATCCAAAGGGAAACTCAGAGAAGCTGGAAATTGAATTTTCACAGAAATAAACCCAAGTCCTAGTGCTGGCTTTTCTAAAAGTTACATGTCTTTCACCAATTCACTTGATTTTCTGTAAAATGAAGGACTGAGTACAGGTTGTTTCCAAAGTTCCTTTCAGGGTCCATGTTCTAGAATTCTGACATTCTGTGGACAGAGACACAAATCAGCATTTAATTATAAGTTTGAAAAGTCATCTAGGGGGCCATTTCCATCTGTTCCTGAAGTCTTAAACCTTTATTAATTACTTGTTTCTCAAGGCCACTTGTGCTGGTGGGGAGAGGAAAAGAAACAGAGGGACCCCCTTTGGACCACAAGCCCTTCACCTCTGGTTTCTAAATGAAAAATGTTCCCCAGGATTTGGGGGGCCAGATGGTAACACTTTTGAAGACACACTAAGGATTTGAATTCTGGTTCATATTAAATATCAAATGTAAATTATTAATCTGTAGCAGATGTAAGTGTATATTATTACACTGCATTAAACATTGATGTTGTAAAGACTAGCCTGTGAATCACACGGACTTGCTGGGGATTATCACTAGTCCCATCACCAAAATCCAGACTGAGAATTAAAATAGGTTAGGCAAATATCTTTAGAGGAACTTTTATCATTAAAGTTAAATGCAAAGAATATGAGTACTGTTCAAAATAAATGATAATAACATTTAGCAAGGTCTTGCTATGTGTTAAGTACTCTTCTTGGTGGTTTACACACATTGATAAGTTTACATTTCTTGGGCAGTACTAGAGGTGCTTACTACTGTCATGGGACAACCTTTATTAAGTACCAACTATATGCTGAAAATTGATGTAGAAATAGAATACAGAGATGGGGTAACACATTGTCATAATTTGTATCAAACTTACTTTCTGGTGAGATGAGATTATATGTCTCTAAAAAAATAAATTAACAAAGAGGGATATGTGTTGTGAAGTAGGCAGAGCAGAGTTATATAACACTGAGGGACTAGTCCAGGGAGGATAGGTTTCTAGGGCAATTTTTTTAACAGCAAATTCCTAAAAACAACTGAATAAATAATTTTCAAATGACCAGTGTATTAAAATATCAAAATTTGCCAAAATTTGTTTTAATTAACTACCTATAAGCCTTACAATCGTATGCATTTCTTCAAGATCACCTAATGTGCAGTATTATTTTGGAATTACAGTTTCTCTTTTTTAACAATTTTTTGAAAGGCAGAGTGAGAACGAGCTCGAGAGTGAGAGCAAGAGCAAGAGCAAGATGGGGAGGAGGGAGAGAGAGAGGGAGAGAGGGAGAGAGGGAGAGAGGGAGGCAGGGAGGGGTTTCCATATGGTACATCATTTCCCAAATAGCTATAATAGCCAGATCTAGACCAGGATAAAGCCAGGAACTCCATCCAGGTATTCCATATAGACCCAAGTACTTGGACTATCTTCTGCTGTCTTCCCAGGTGCATTAGCAGGAAGATGGATCAGAAGTAGAGTATCTGGGACCTGAACCAGGACTTTGATATGAGATGTTAGCATCTTAAGTGGTGGCTTAACCAGCTGTATCACAATGCCAGCCCCAGAATGACAGATTTCTGAATATTGTGTTTTAACTGTCATACATGCCACCAATGCCAAAAATAGAATAAATGATTGAATGAGTTTCTGTTTTCCAAAGCATTTGCCAGTCAGTCTATAGTTCTTTTTTTTTTCCTTCTCCCAATATATAGTTCTGTATTTGCCTATTTGCCTCAACTTGCCTATGAAAGGCTTAAAATAATTTGTAGAGAGACAAGCTGGGCATCTCCAGTGCAAAACTGAAAATAAAATAGAATAGATACACTGTCTGGGAATAGCTGCTTTCACTTTCTTTAAGTGGTTCTGTGGTGCAATGAGCAGGCCACGCCAAGATGGTGCTGGGGCACGAGTGAGACATGCGCTCCGCTGCAGAGAATGGCGCCGGGATCCACCTGGCAAAGGAGTCTGCTTAGCAACAGGCAGTGATTGGTTATGGCATGGCCCTCTTTCTGAACTGATTGGCTGCCTTGGCTATATAAGCACATGTACTTCCTGAAATAAAACGAGTCTGTGGGATGCTCACCTCTAGTTCGCCTTCATCCAGTGCTTTCCCAGTGTCTGTTGTGACTCTGCACCTTCTTACCTCCAACCACCACGGGAGAACCCGAACGAGACAACATGTGGCGCCCAACGTGGATTCGCCCGTGAGTGGATTTTGAACTCAGAGTGTTCTCCTGAAGATTCGGTAAGCAGCCCCTCAGTGTTTTGTGTGCTGACGGCTCTGAGGGTGAGCACAGAACCCCCTCCTACGCCCCTTTCCTTGTCCTTGTCCTGGTCCTCAGTCATGGTGACCCAGTGTTAGGCACACACTGCCTGGAGGTGTAATGCCACCCCTGAGTAACTGCCCACAGCCACATCTGCTACAGTTTTATGCCTTGCCAACTCCGGTCAGCTGCTAGAACAGCCTACAGCCTACTGCTCCTGATTACCATCCTCCTCATTCCTGCCCCCAGTTGAGCAAGCTCACCTGTGGTCTTCTTAGCGGGCTGGTTAGCCTATGATGGGTAGGATCCCCTAGGGGACAACCTAAGACAGGCACAGATGTATGAAGAGTCCATATGGAAACGGGGTCAACAATGGCCATGAATCATACCTCCCATTGCTCAAAAATAAACAAAAAGGAGAAATGTGGTGGAATGAGCAGGCCGAGCCAAGATGGCGCTTGCGAACAAGCGAGATGTGCGCTCAGCTGCACAGAGAATGGTGGCGGGATCCACCTGGCAAAGAATTCTGCTTAAAACAGGCAGTGATTGGTTACAGCGTGGCCCTCCCTCTGACCTGATTGGCTGCCTCAGCTATATAAGCACATATACTTCCTGAAATAAATGAGTCTGCGGGCTGCTCGCCTCTAGCCTGCTCTCACCTGGCTCCTAGCGTCTGTGTAGTGACTCCATGCCTTTTTACCCCCAACCACCATGGGAGAACCCAAATGAGACAACAGGGTTCAACGTTTCCTCTCCCAGGGTACCACTAGCAGAATGACCTTGTTTCTGTCTCTAGAATAGTATCATCTTTGGACCTTTCTCTACTCTTTTAGGACTGTTTGCTAGCACACAACTCTGACTGCCATAGGAGCCAGTGAAGCCCTCAGTTTTTATTTTTGTTTACTTCATAACTAATAAAGATTGCGAACTGTATGTTGCCTCAATATTGCTGTCCTTTATTACAGAGCCTGGAAAGTCAGAAGTGACATTGCTTTAACTATTTTGTAATTATGGTGTAGGTATGAACCAGGTTCATCCAATTTGCATGTTTATGTCTGGACAGTATGTCATGCAGAGCCCAACATTTCTAACACATTGTGTTGGTGAGGTGTGTAAGGAGGCTGTGGGGTATTTCTAACACTCAGTGCAGTATGATACACAAACAATAGCAACAGTAATGGTCCCTCCAGGGTTGTCCATGGCAGACTTGAATGTTTTTTGAATGCTTTCTACATAGCTCCATGAATTCAGGGTTGTGTAGCCTAGATCTGCTCATTTGAATCTTCCAAAGATTCCATGAAACACATAGTAGCTTTTACTAAATTACTTTATTCTTGGGCTAACTGTAATGGATTCTATTGTTCAACTAAGAACTCTGTTCCACACACCTGATGTATCTGTATTTTATTGAAATACTTGATGAAAGAAAGTTTTGGATGAAGGATGCTAAAACGGTGGAAGGCCGGTGCCGTGGCTCATTAGGCTAATCCTCCACCTTGCGGTGCCGGCACACTGGGTTCTAGTCCCGGTCGGGGCGCTGGATTCTGTCCCGCTTGCCCCTCTTCTAGGCCAGCTCTCTGCTATGGCCTGGGAGTGCAGTGGAGGATGGCCCAAGTCCTTGGGCCCTGCACCCGCGTGAGAGACCAGGAAAAGTACCTGGCTCCTGGCTTCAGATCAGCGCGATGGATGCGCTGGCCGCAGCGCACCAGCTGCAGCGGCCATTGGAGGGTGAACCAACGGCAAAAGGAAGACCTTTCTCTCTGTCTCTCTCTCTCACTGTCCACTCCTGCCTGTCAAAAAAATAAAAAATAAAAAAAAAAAGTCAATAAAATGGTGGAAAAACTAGTACTGAATTCACTTGAGGGGAATTAATTCATACCATATAGGAAGCTACTCTCTTTTCCTAAATCTAGTTGTCTCTTCCTTCCTTCTTACATTTCCTTTATTAAATATAAGACAGTTTCCCATCTATAAAATGAAAATCACAACTATGACCATCATCAAGTCCTATTTTTTAAAAGATTTATTTATTTGAAAGGCAGAGTTACAGAGAGGCAAAGGGAGAGAGAGAGAGAGAAAGGGAGACAGGTCTTGCATCTGCTGTATCACTCTCCGCCAGATGGCTGTAATACCTGGAGCAATGCTGATCTGAAGCCAGGAGCCAGGAACTTCTTCCAAGTTCCCCACATGGGTGCAGGGGCCCAAGGATTTGGGTCATCATCTACTGCTTTCCCAGGCCATAGCAGAGAGCTGGCTCAGAAGTGGAACAGCTGGGACTTGAACTAGTACCCATATGGGATGCTGGCATTGCAGTCAGAATCTTTACCCCCATGCCATAGTGCTGGCCCCAAGTCCTATTGTTTTAAGTAAAATGTTTAGAATACTATATGTTCCGTAGAATGACTTAATAATAATGTTTGGAGGGACTGAATAATTATGTCTAAGATAACACTAGAGGAGAGGAGTTGATGTCTTTAATCCAGGAATTACAGGTCTGGGTGAAAGAAACAGGACTAGGAAATGGCATCTCTGAGTCAGGGGCATAAAAGACTGCAGAATATTCAGGGAGCTGTAACGGTTTCTGCATGAATTTTTCTTGGGTTAGGACAGAGGCTTTTGGAGGGGGATAAATAGACTAGAGAAAGATAGGGGCTACATCACAAAAAATATGCAAGACTTTTGCATAGTGAGACAACCCTGATAGCCCACGGACCCCAGGCAAGTTACAAGGAATTATGCCTGCCTTCTTGCCCAGTATTGACTCAGCTCCCGCTTTCTGCCATGTGCATAGCATACTTGTTAGCTACTTGGTGGCAGATTCCTGATCTAATGATCTAATGCATCTCTCATAAACATTGAAGAGATTGGCTAAATACATATTAAGATATGATGGAAATAGGAATAATTATTTTAAAAGTTGTGATAAATATATTCTTGAAAAATTATGGTAACTGGGTGATTGAGTCCTTGGGCTCTGACACATTTCCTCATGCAATTATACTCTAGTAAAAATTGCCAATAAACTTTGGAAAGATCTGTGAATTCAATAACAGGACTCCAAACTTCCTTCCCATCATGCTTTGAGTTTGTGAAATAGTGCTGGAATTCCACGTCCCCTCCCCTTCCCTTCCTTCTCTCCCTCTTCTTTATCCTCATTTTCATCTTTACTATCATCTTCTGTCACTAAGTTCAAATTTTCTAATGAAGTGAGCAATCAACATCTTGTTTAGTCTAGAACTATGTCAGTTTCTAGAAATAGTCCTTTATTCAAATAATTGATTTCATGATTTTGTGAGATGCTGAATCTTGCCTTGCCTTATAATACCTATCCATTTACTGTAACTACTCAATTGCTATTAGCTCAGAGAATGTTATTTTTGTCACATAATCATAAAAAACCTAAGTAGTCATAGGTCAATGACAGGAGAAATGGTGATTTTGTGAGTCTAGACAGTTCAAACGTGATTTTGTTTTATTTTGTTGAAAAAAAAGTGTTAAAACTGAAAACATATTTTACCAGCCACCTCCTTTCTTGCCTGTTTGAAAGTCCATATGTTCTTTAGAGAAAAATTGAATTCAGCTTCTTTTGAGTCTTTGCAAAATTTTAAAGGACTATTTGATGTACAAGATTTCCAGGTCATCAGAAATCAGACCTAGAGTCAATTGCTTGGACAAAGTTCAAATTGTATTATCCCAACACTTTGAAAAAAGTATTTGGGTCATTTTTTAAAAGTTCAATCCTTTTTGTAGGCTATTTGGAAGTAGATTCACACATTGGTATGGCGTATTTACACATTGCTTATTTTGCAGTCGATTTTAGTAACTCATAAGTGTTATGTGTACATTCAGCATTTGACAAACATGTTTTGCTTACAACTAGCATCTGAGTGTTGTAGCTTTCATGATTTTCCTGTTCATGATGGAGTGGTTTGATTTACTTAGTAGAATATATTTTTCTATCTAAGTCAAGCAATGTTGAGAGAAAATAAACAATTGAAGGTTATTAAATAGATATGGTCCTCCTAAAATCTTTATTTGTTATGAATTTGGCAGGAATCTGTTTATTTTAGTATCTGAGCCCAGCTTGAGATCCAGTGCATGAAGACAGCATTTAGGAGTCAGGAAGGAATTGACTTCCAATATCTGCCTTCTCACTACCTGACTGGGTGACCCTGGGAAGGCATTCTATTTTTGTTTGTTTGTGTGTTTGCTTTTTTCCCCCTCTGTGGGCCTGAGTTTTCTCATTCAAAACAAAAGGAGATCATAGCATTGTTTTCAATTTTTTCAGAGACCAATGGTTCCTAAAACTAAGGTATTCAAAGTTACCTTTCTTTTATAGGTTTTATGTATGATGATTCTTTGGCAAATTGGTGCCAGTTTGAGTCCGCATTGCTCCACTTCTGATCCAGCTCCCTGCTAATGTGCCTGGGAAAGCAGCAAAGGATGGCCAAGTGCTTGGGTCCCTGCACCCATGTGGGGGATCTGGAGGAGACTATTGGCTCCCGACTTCAGATCAGCTCAGCTCCAGTTATTGTGGCCATTTGGGGAGTGAACCAGTGATTGGAAGACCTCTATCTTTCTCTGTCTCTGTCTCTAACTCTATCTGAAACTGTCTTTCAAATAAGTAAAATAAAATCTTTAAAAAAAAAAAAAACTCTGCTGCTACAAAACAAAAGTGAAGAAACTTTAGTGTTTTAGATATTTTAAAAATTTTAAATTTGTCTCCTTTTAACTTATTTAAGGTATTAGTGATTACTATGACTTACCATAGGTCTGTGGGATCATGACACCATGATATGAAACCATGATATGTGTCTTTTTACTTAAAGTTTTGGAAGAAGTGATACATGGACATGGCTGTTTAAATAGAAATTTGGTTTTAATTCTGTTTTTACAAATTTTGTTTAAGGTATATAAGTTTCATGTATTTCATATATACAGATTTAGGAACATGGTGATACTTCTCATGCTGCCCTCCCTCCTGCCCATTCTCCAACACTTCTTCCTACTCTCTCTATTATTCTCACTCTTAATTTTTGCAAGTATCTATTTTCAATATACTTTATACTCATAAGGTTAACCCTATACTAAGTAAAGCATTCAACAAATAGTATAAAGAAAAAAAAAACACTGTTCCTCAACATTAGAAACAAGGGCTGTCAATAATCATTGACTCTTGAAATGTCCATTTCACTTCAATATATTACATTTTGGGTACTCTATTATTTACCCCAGATCAGGGAAAACATGGTATCTGTCTTCGTGGGACTGACTTATTTCACTAAGTATAATGGTTTCCAGTTGCATCCATTTTGTTACAAAAGAAAGTATTTTTTATAGCTGAGTAGTACTCCATATACCATAATTTCTTAATCCAGTCATCAGTTGATAGACATCTAGGTTGATTCCATACCTTAGCTATTGTGGATTGAACTGCTAAAAACATGGGGTACATATAACTTTTTCCATGCTCGTTTCTTTTTGTTTCATTAAATTCCCAGGAGTGGGATTGCTGGGTTTTATTTTAGGTCTAAATTCAGATTTCTAAGGTATTTCCACTGTCTTCCACAGTGGCTGGACTAGTTTACATTCCCACCAACAGTGGACTAGGGTACTTTTATTTCTCACATCCTTGCCAGCATTTGTTGTTTGTTGATTTCTGTATGAGAGACATTCTAATTGGGGTGAGATGAAACCTCATTGTGGTTTTGATCTGCATTTCCCTGATGGCTGTTGATCCTGAGCATTTTTTCAAGTGTCTGTTGGCCATTTGAATTTCCTCTCGAAAAATGTCTGTTCAAGTCCTTTTCCCATTTCTTAACTCTATTGTTCCCTTTATTGTTGTTGAATTTCTTGAGCTCTTTATAGATTCTGGACATTAATCCTTTGTCAGTTTCATACTTAGTAAATATTTCTTCCAATTCCTTTGGTTGCCTGTTCACTTTGCTGTGTTTCCTTTGTAGTGTAGAAGCGTCTCAGCTTGATGTAATCCCATTTGTCAATTTTGGCTTTGATTGCCTGTGCTTCTGGAGTATTTTCCAAGAAGTCTTTGCCTATATTAATATCTTCAGACTTTCTCCAATGTTTTCTAGTAACTCGATTTTATCAGGTCATGTATTTAGGTCTTTGGTCTATTTTGAGTGGATTTTTGTGTAAGGTGTAATGTAGGGGTCTTGTTTCATACTTCTTAACTTGGAGATCAATTTTTCCAGCACCATTTGTTGAAGAGACTCTCCTTGCTCCAGGGATTGATTTTAGCTCCTTTGTCAAAGGTATGTTGTTGAAGGTGCAAGACTTGATTTCTGCAGTTTCTATTCTGTTCCATTCTTCTACACGTCTGTTTTTGTGCTAGTACCAGGCTTTTTTGATAACTGCCCTGTAGTATGTCTTGAAATCTGGTATTGTAATGTCTCAGGATTTTGGTTCTTGACATTAATATGCTACATTCCATGTCACTGAGCCTCGGATTATTTCTCTCTTGCTTGAAAGCTGGGTGACCATATCTTCTAGGGCTAGAAATGTGCATAACCTATGAACAGCAATTCCATTCTTAGTCAAATGCCCAGTAGAAACATTTATCTATTCACCAAAAGACATACAGAAGAATGTTCAAGCAGCACTGTTTTTTATAATCTTCTTTTGGAGATTACCCAAATATTATCAACAATGGGAAGGACAAGTCTGAATTGCATTCTCATGGTGGACAATTACTGAGCAAAAAGAATGATGGATTTATAATTACATAAAACAATAGAAATGAATCCCACAAGCAAAATAAACCCCCACATAGTTCACATAGTTATGAATTTGTTAATTAATACAAAACCAGGAAAAACTAATGTATGTTGCTGGAAGTCAAGATTATGGATGCTATTGTGGAAGGAGATGGAAAAGTGGGAAGAGATCTTGGATAAAAGGGTATGGAATGTAAGCAATGAACTGCTTTGTTACCTGAGTGTTGGAGACATGTGTGTTGTTTGCAAAAATGTATAAAGCTATACTTATGACATGCACCTTTCTGTATGCAATTATATTTATTAAAATTTAAATAATATCTCTAGATTGTCTTCTCAACACTACTTTCCAAGTCTAGCGCACAAGAAAACAACATCAGCTTTGATAATACTTTATTTTCATAACATGGGCAAAACAATATTTTCTAAGTTTTGATGCTTTAATTTGGAATAATACTAGGCCATATTGATTTATCTACTCATGTAAATGATTGATTACAGTGCTTCTGTGAGTTGAAAGCTTGGAAGGTGTTGCCTGAAACCCTCTTAGGTCACTTTACAAGCTTCTCTTTCTTTTTCTAATTTTGAGTCTTCCAAATCCAAGTCCAGAGGCTTCTCTTTCTCCTCATGAAGAATTGATACAGGAATATCCATCTTGCCACAAATAAGTATAACTGGGAAAAGTACAGGAAATAGTGGTGTATAACCATTAGACAACAAGTGGGACAAGCCTGAGTTAAGAAGGTGGAAGTTGGAGTTTAGACTTAGAGTTGCTGAGAAAGCTAGAATTTGAGAGTACTTGAGAGGTGGAATTTTCACACACATATATGTGACATATATAATACATACCCATCGTGGGGGACAGAAAGAGCAAACAAGTTTCTATGAATTAGAGAGGGATTCCTTCTAGTTTTCAACTAAGTACTAATATATGCATGCATGAGAAGTGAACCATTAGAAAGCAGTGGGCTAAAAATCTGATCTCACACAGGACTGAGAATAATTTTTATTCCAATCAACTATAACTTGTTATTCTATGGCATCTGATAGTCTACAGAAAGGTAGTTAGTTGTGGTGTTAAATTAGCCCAAGAATTAAGGTTGCTCTGGATCTGCCATTACAAAAGTTGTCAGCAAGCACTGCGAGGGTTAAACTTGCTCTTTGAGTTACTTAAGTGAGTGCAATGGGAGGTTTAAGGCCCCTAAATGAGCCCATGTCCTGATCCTTGGAAACTATAAATGTTCCCTGGTAGTGAAAAAAGGTGATGGGAAGGTTTCACTGGATTATCTGTGTGATGTCTATGGAGAAAACTACACTGCACTGATCTAAGTGCAGTGATTTAAGCAGAAACTGAAGTAATATGACCACAAGTAAAGGAGTTCTGAAAGCCCCTAGAAGCTAGAAGAGACATAGATTCTCCTCTAGAGTTCCAGAAGGAACCATATTTGCTAACATCTTG
Source organism: Oryctolagus cuniculus (assembly GCF_051225735.1). NCBI lineage: Eukaryota > Metazoa > Chordata > Mammalia > Lagomorpha > Leporidae > Oryctolagus > Oryctolagus cuniculus. Next base: position 13,667,016 of record NC_142868.1, read on the forward strand.
ACTTTAGCCCTGCAAGGCTCATTTTCTACTCTGGATTCCAGAATTGTAAGAAAATGAAGGTTTGTTTTAGCCATAATGTCTGTGGTGAAATTGTTATAGTAGCGACAGAAAACTAATACAGGAGCCAAAATAAAATGTAAGTCTTAAAAGGAATACAACAAAACATGACACTCAATAATGTAAAATTGCAGTACTTGGCATTCACTAAAAATTGCTGGGCATGTAAAGACATTGAAATATGATGCACTTCAAGAAGTTGCAGCCTCCAGGTTTTTCTCCGTCTTATCTAGTCAACAGATAGCCTGTGGTAATTCATAAAAATCACCAAGCGACATCAAACTCAAATTACAGAAAATCACTGAGAAAAAGAAGGGTCTCAAAAGAATGGAAAGTGAAAAAAAGATACATTACAAACTGAGGAGTAAAGATAGGAATGATCGAAACTTCTTGTCAAAGACACACATCGCTAAATGGTGAAACTACTGGCATCAGTGCTGTAGCTCAGTGGGTTAAAGTCTCAGCCTGTGGTGCCAGCATCCCATATGGGCACCGCTTCAAGATCTGGCTGCTCCACTTCCAATCCAGCTCCCTGCTAATGTGCCTGGGAAAACAGTGGAGGATGGTCAAGTGCACGAGCCCTTGCACCTGCATGGGAGACTGGAAGAACCTCCTGGCTCCTGGCTTTGACTTGGCCCAGCTCTGGCTATTGTGGCCATTTGAGGAGTGAACCATTAGAAGGAAGATCTCTCACCTCTCTCTCTGTCTCTCCCTCTCTCACTGTAACTCCGTCTTTCAAATGAATAAATAAATCTTTTTTTAAAAGACAAAACTATCAACTAGAATTTTATACTCCATCATAATATCTTTAATATTTTAAAGAAAATGTGGTATTTACACAATAGAATATTATTTAACTATAAAAACAAGAATGCAGTTCTACCATTTGCAGCAGAATGGATGCAACTGGAGGACATCATGTTGAGTGAAATAAGCTGTATCCAGAAAGACAAATACTGTATGTTCTCTTTTATATGTGGGAACTAAAATTTTAAAAGCAAAAATAAAAGTAAAAAAGAAGAAAAATGTCTTTATCAGTATTTCTGCAAATGTAGTTTTATAAAACTTTGTTTTATACCTTTGTGAAACCAATTGTCAACAATGTTATATAACTATAGTTTTAATGATCTGTAATTACCTTAAAATTCACTGTATATGAGTGAAGTGGTCATTTTTCCATTCAATTATTGTTTGTAGCTGCTGTCTATATTCCCACTAAAATAGGGTCTTTTTGCTTTTTTACTTGTTTAACTTATTATTCAGTGAGAAAAAAATTCTCAGGCAGAAGGAAAATAAAAACAAATTGAAATTTGGATCTACAGAAAAAAATAAATTTTGCCAGAAATTGCAAATATGTGAGTAAATACAACCTTTCCTATTATTTTTCAAATCTTTTAAAAAAGATAATTGACTACTTCAGACTAAGGAACAAAAACAAACAAATAAAACTCAATAAAACTACTTGAGCCACCTAAGAATGTTATTGACCTACAATAGTCAGTATTCCAGTTTGCTTGAGATGGATCAAGTTGTTCAGTGTAAATTTGCTGTGTCAATTGCCTGTGAGGACAGTCAGCTCTGAAGCTTCCTAGATTCTAAGGCTATCATTGCCACAAAGTACAGTGACTGGAACCACGTATAGCTGGGCTGGGTTACCCATTAAAAATAACTGCTATGTATTACTGTCTAGTCTTGCTTTCTGACAAACGGAGGCCAGGAGACACAGCTAGCATCCTTTATCTGGCAGACATGGAAGTGGGTTTTAGGTGAGAAGAGCAGAATGAGAGGGAGTATCCTTGTGAAGATCAAACTCAGTAGCTTGTCTGAAATGAAGTTACCAAAAATTACACTATGGCGAAACAGAGAGGAGTTGATAAGACAGTAAGTTCAAAATAGATACTAAAATTAACACTTGGAGTGACTTTGGTTTGGAAGAGTAGGTAGCTATGGTGACTTTTTTATTTGGTTCCTATGGTTGCAACTCCCCATGAGGAAATATTAGAAGCATACCTTCAATTTAAGAAAATGCAAACTAATTTCTGATGATGGAAAGCAGATCAGTGGTTGCCCGAGGACTTGGGTGAGCAAGGAAGGACTGGGGGATGTATTTCAAAGCGGCATGAGGAAACTGATTTTGGGAGAAATGGATATGCTCATTATCTTGATTACGGTGATCATTTCACAGATGTATGCATGTGTCAAAACTTATCTTGCTGTAAACTTTAAACATATGCAGTTCATTGTTTGTTAATTGCATCTAAATAAAGCTGTTAGCTTTCTTCTCCTGCTCGCTTAAGCAATGAACATTGCATCACAGAGATGACTTTTATTTCATTTCATTAGTACATTTCATTCATTAGTACAAAGTCCACTCCTTTGGAGTTATACTTAGTACTTATGGAAAGTTGCAAGCATTTCAAAAGGTTTAATTGACATAAGATGCAAATCAGGAATTCAATTTGGGTATGCCAGCGAGCTCCAGAGGGGAAGTTTGGGTTTAGATGGTTACATGGGGAGCCGTAGCTTCTCCTGTCTAATTTTCTGCTCTTGTCTCTATCCAGGACTCTTCAAGTACTAATATTCTCATATTCCTAGCATCTAGCTGGCTCAGTGTTCCCTGTCAGTGTCTACCTTTTGTTGAACTAGAATACATGCATGCAAATACTATGCAAATGAACAATATTCACATTGCAATTATTTTCTAAAGATGGAGCCATTTGATTTTGATGACTGTATCAGTGATAAAAATTTTGAGAGTTGAATTTAGTTTATTAGGACATTCATTCTAACCAAGACGTATTGTTTCTTTTTAATCAATATTACTTGGTCTCTTCAGTAGGTGAAGTGCTGGAAAAAGCAAAGCCCTTTAAATCAGATAGCGCTAGCAGGTCCAAATCTTTCATAGACAAAATCTGTAACCATAGATAAGTTGTTTAAATTTTCTTGCAGTTCCCTCAAGTGTGAAATGGAGTCCATAAAAGCTTTCCTGAAGGGCTTTTTTGTGGAGGTTGGGGGGCTAATATTAGTGATAGTGCTGGTAAAGTGCCTAGCATAACACCTAAATGTACTGATATGAGATGTTAATAACAGAGGAAGTAAGTTGAAGGATATATGGGAACTCTTTGTTTTGCTACTTCACAGATTTTGCTTTGTAAATTTAAAAGCATTTCAAAGTGAAATATTTTTAAAACCAATAAACAATAGGGAACTTTTTAGTTTGTAAACACAAGCAGATTTCATGAGTTTTATTATAAAATCACTTTTTTTTTTTTTTTTTTTGACAGGCAGAGTGGACAGTGAGAGAGAGAGACAGAGAGAAAGGTCTTCCTTTGCCGTTGGTTCACCCTCCAATGGCCGCCGCTGCAGCCGGCGCACCGCGCTGATCCTGGCAGGAGCCAGGAGCCAGGTGTTTTTCCTGGTCTCCCATGGGTTGCAGGGCCCAAGCACCTGGGCCATCCTCCACTGCACTCCCTGGCCATAGCAGAGAGCTGGCCTGGAAGAGGGGCAACCGGGACAGAATCCGGCGCCCCAACCGGGACTAGAACCCGGTGTGCCGGCGCCGCAAGGTGGAGGATTAGCCTATTGAGCCACGGCGCCGGCTCTAAAATCACTTTTTTAATGTTAAAATTAGGACCAGGATTTTATATTTCTGTTCCTGCTTCTGTCCCCTGCTTTTCCTCTTATATTTATACCTATTACAATGTCCTCAATTCTTTGTTCCTTGACAAGTGAAACACTAATTTTAGCTTTCCTGAAGTTAGTTCTTTCATGGTGAATTCTTCCCCTGTCCCCCTCCTCCACCCAAGTCTCATTTTTTCTTTGTTTCCAAGCCAAGACAAAAATGTTGGCTATGGAAAATATTTATTGGGTGCCATTTAGACAAATATAAGAATCTGATTGAATACTCTCCTCCGCTGTCAGTTGAAACTAAACACGGAGTTGCCATGGATACCGGTTGCTTGGCCTCTGCTCCAACACATTAGAGCCTTTTTAGTTCAACAATGTGCAAACCACAGATGTTGCCATGCATTGTATTAATAATCAGCTTGGATCTCTTAGCAGAGGAAGATCTTGGGTTTGTTTTAGCAGAGAGAGATCCAAATTCTCCTATGGAAAAAAATGCCCTTGTGTCTTGCATTGCATCCTCAGGTATAGTTGGTGACCTCTACGGACACACTCTTTACCTTTCTCTTTGCTTCATTTACTCTAGATAGACTACTCTTTTGATATTTGTTTTGAATGAGAATCTCTCCTGCATATTTTGTGAAAGACTACAGAAGCCTCTGCTAGGAAAATTGCACACAGCGTTGGATAGGACTTTAAAACAAGGCGTAATCAAAGGAGAAAGAATACAAGCCAAGTATCAGGTTCCACGGGAAAGTCAGAGTGGAGTCAAGGCAGAGAGATCCCATGTTGACACAGAAAGTCCTGTTTTCCTATTTTTTACCTGTATGTCCTTGAGCAATGAAACAACGTAAGCCTTTGTCTCCGCATTCCACTGCCTCTGCCATTTGTAAGGCCCTTTGTGATTGTGTGTGACCCACCTGGATAATATCGAGTTCATTTCCTACTTGAAGAACAGTTGATTAGCAATGATTAGCAACCTTAATGCCATCTGCAACCATAGTTCCTCATTGCCATGTAACATTCACACAATCTACGGATCCAAAGATACATGTGGACACCTTTGGGAATGGGATATTATTCCACAATGCAGTGATGCAAAAAAAAAAAAAAAACTTTTTTACTGCCTATAAATGTCCATATCTTGTTTATGAATTTCCTTTCCACTGTTAACAAAAGAATCATTTCTAATGATCTGTAGATTTTCTCAGCCTCTTTTGAGAAATGTTCATTGAATTCCTATCTGTTACTGTTTTTTTTTTTTTTTCTTTCATAGATGAACTTTTTCACTTCTCCCTCTCAAGTTGGTGTCAGGGCAATTAAAAGCTCAGGTGACTTCATGATGCTGTGGGCATTAGAACTGCTCTCTGCATCTCAGACAGTGCTGAAGGAGATTGGGGAATCCCCTCTCCAACCCTCCATGTACAAATACACAGCACTACTGGCTTTGCTCTGCTGTGATGGCCTGAACTTGTTACTTGTGAGAAATGTTTTCTCTTCTAATGCATAGAGTGTGTTAAATGATAGATTATTCAGCAATAAGTGGCACAAAATCCTTCCAAAAGCAATGTTTTCATTAGCAAGATATTTAATACAGAAATATTTTGTGCAAGAAATATTTCCCTTGCTCCTGCCATCAGCTGGAGTGTGATGCCTGCACTCACAATGACAGTCCTGTTGCCCTAAGGCTTCTCTAAGCTGCTGCATATATCATGGCTAAAGCAATGTTATGATTTTCTACCCTATTGATACCTTATGCTATTTAGACAATTAGAATTCCAATCTGAGCAGTATTTATAAGAAAAGCTTATTCTTCTAAATAAGATATTTGTGGTTATTAAAAAGAGAAGGGTTATTCAATTACCTCATTGAAGTCATGATCACAAACTTAATAGAAACAACAAAATCCAAATGTCTTCTCTTTCTACAAATTTCTGGTTGTCAGGAATAATTATAAGTCATAAGGGAGTTGCCTCAGAAGCACTGTGAACCACATTGATTTGATTTTTCTTCCCTGTCGCGCTGCATCACTATGAAGAATGCATCATTTATTGTTAGCCATCGGCAGAGCTCATTGTCAGAGGAGAGGTAAACACAAATTGGATTTTTCAGCCAGCCTAGTGTGAAATATGTGGCAAGCAAAGTTTTGTTATGAGTGACTCAGGTTCTTCTGCTCTGGTTATGCACAACAATGACGCAATATTACAGTGTGATGGAGGAAAATTAATTGTGGACGTCAGCACTGGACACAGTGGCAATGATGCTAATGGAAGCAGAGGGAGAGGACAGAAGCCAATTCTTACTAAACTCTAATAGTGTGATGTGTGGGATTATTTTATAAGTAAGCTTTCTTTGTCTTCACTTAAACTCTGCGAGGATGGGAGTACTAAAAGGGACATGGAATAGCAACTGTCTATCTCTTTTTCATACTACCCACATTCAATCTATTTGAAATTCTAATGATTTCTGTATGTTTCTAATTTTGCCACTGTAGTCCAGTCTACCACTAACTCTTGCCTGGACACCTGTCACTGCTCTTTAAACAGCCCTTTCTTCCTGTTTCTCTGCCTTGTATTTTCAATTTACTTACATGCATTTTAAAGCATAAGTTGTATCAGTCTTGATTAAATCCCCCAATATCTTTTCAAAATACTCAGAATAAAATGTTGTATCAGGCAGGATGGATTAAGTTTCTCAGAAAAAAGTGTCTTTTCCTGAATGCTGCTCTCTGATGTAGATCTGCCTGGGCGCTCTAGTTCTCATCAGCTCTCAGGGACCTCTGTTGATGGAGGTTTCACTTGGGCCAATGCTGCCATGATCACAGAGGCAAGGTAAACAGATGGGGTTTATTCCATGATGACTTTTTCAGCTTTTACCTGGAAGTGACCCATATCTTTGGCTTCTCAATGTTTTTTGATCAAAGCAGATAACATGGCCTCACTTGCATAGAGGATTGCTGTCATATCACATCTCACTGAATAAGAGAATAAAAAATTTTCTTAACCCTACTACAAATAAAGTCATTATCATAGTCCACAAAGTTGGGTTTGACTTGGATTTCATCTCCCTTCATCATCCTCTTTGTGATGATGGGTTGAGGAATTTTTACAGACTCTTTCCTCTGCCTGGAGGAAGTAGCTCTTTCTCCCTGTGTGTGGCTTGATTGACTTTTAAAGTTATTAAAATCTCACTCTTTAAATGGTCCAAACTTGACAGAGCTTTCCTTCCTCTGTCTGAATTCTTATCATTGTGCCACCTATTTTTATTATTTTTTCTTTCTTTACATTTCCTTGTATTTACTTATTTTTAAATGCTTGCTTTTTTTTTTTCTTAGCAGGATGGGATTTGGGGATTTCTCAACTCAAGTTTTTGGTTAGCTTTTTCATTAATTCATTCATTCACTCATTCACTTCAGTTTCTGGAGATGCAAAGAAAAATGACATCATGTCTACTCTTAAAGTACTCACAGTTTGAAGACTTGACAGCCATAAAACCACAAATCACTACAAACTAGTAAAATATTTGACCATGGCCTTGTCTAAATATGATCAGAGTCGGTGAACTCAGGGGGCTTCCATAGCCTTGGCAGCTCATGACAAGAGCCTAGGGTGATTACTGAGGCCATAAACAAGAGTGTCAATTTGTTAAGTCAACAACAGGAGTCACTGTGCACTTACTCCTCATGTAGGATCTTTGTCCTTAGTGTGCTGTACATTGAGATTTAATGCTATAACTAGTACTCAAACAGTATTTTTCACTTTATGTTTCTGTGTGGGAGCAAACTGTTGAAATCTTTACTTAAAATATGCTAAACTGATCTTCTGTATATAAAGAGAATAGAAAATGAATCTTGATGTGAATGGAAGGGGAGAGGGAGTGGGAAAGGGGAGGGTTGCGGGTGGGAGGGACGTTATGGGGGGAAGCCATTGTAATCCATAAGCTGTACTTTGGAAATTTATATTCATTAAATAAAAGTTAAAAAAAATAAAAAAATAAAATAAAAATAAAATAGGTATTACCCATAAGTACATTAAAAGGTGTTTAACATCTTTAGTCAGCATATAAATGTAAATCAAAATCAAAATGAGATACCACTTCACATCCACTAGGATGGCTACAAGCAGAAGGTGGGCAATAGCAAGCATTGGTAAGAATGTGTGGGAAACTGGAGGCCTTGTATGTGGCTCATGGAAATATAAAATGGTGCAGCCAACTTGGAAAAGATTTTGGCAAATGTTAAATATAGAGTTACCATATGGTCTGATAATTCCACAACTAGCTATGTATTCAAGAGAAATAAAAACATATACTCACACAAAACTTGTGCATGAATAGTTCATAACAGCCCAAAGGTGAAAACAAGCCAAAAGGCTATTAGCTAATGCAAAGATAAGCAAAATGTGACATGCCCATTTGAAAGAATGTTATTCAACCTTGAAAAGAACTGAAGTGTTGATACATGTTACAGCATGGGCAAACCTTGAAAATTTCATGTTGAGTGAAAGAAGCTAGGTACCAAAGGTCATGTATTGAATGATACCATTAATAGGAAATGTTCTGAAAAGGTGAATCCATAAAACACTAATTATATTAATGGCTTTCAGGAATTCAAGTTAGGAAAAATAGGGAGTGATTGCTAATGGGTATAGTTTCTTTTTGTGTGTGATGAGAATATTCTGGAATTAGATGGATAATGGCTATACAGTTTTAGAAAATAATGAAAAAATATTGAATTGTACACTTTAAAAGAGTGATTGTTTTAAAAATATTTATTTGAGAAGAAAGGGTGAGATGGAGAAAGAAAGAAAAAGAAACAGAGAAAGCATCTCCAAATATGGTTTAATGTGCAGGTGCCCACAATGAGTGGTGCCGAATCCAGGAGATGAGAATCAATCCAAGTCTCCTACGAGCCATCACTGTTGTCTTCAGGGTCTCCATTAACAGAAAGCTGAAGTCAGGCACCAGAGCCGGGAATCAAACCCAGATACTTCCATATGGAATGGAATTTTAACTGCAAGGCTGACCACCCTCTTCAAGGGTAAATTTTTTAAGGATAAGTGAATGCTTTTATTGGGTGCTTGGAAATGACAAAGATAAAATCAAACAATGTAAAACTGTGTGCTTCTATTTTGTTAATTCATCAAAAGACTTGGTAAATATTGATGCACCAGCAATTGTGTTTTTATATAGTAATATTAAAAAGTATTCATTCATTGAATTTGTAAATTAAAGTCAGATGATGCTTATTTTAAATTTTTAATAGCCTCTGCATATCTCATAGCCAAAACTAAAACTAATTTTCAATATCTAAAGTGAATTTTCCCTATCAAATATAAAAAAAGTAACAACCATGCTAAATTTATATTCTGGCTAAAATTTTTCCTTACAAGAAGCTTGAGGTAAATTTTGTGTCATGCATATTATTATGCATTTTTTAATGGTGTTTGAGTTAGTCTAGTGAGTTTTTTATGTTCACGAATTTTACTTTCCCCCATTGTCAGAAGGTTCTGTCTGCCTGCCTCAAACATCAGCCCTTACCTCACTCATCCTCCTTCTTGTACTAAGCTCTAGCCACTCTGAACTTCCTTTTGTTCCTCAGAATTCCCAGCTGGTGCCCTGGGAGAGGCTTTTCAGAAGATTCTGCTTCTAGGATGCTAGTGACAAATGACTTCTTGCCTTCTAAAACCTAGTTCTAATGTTACTTCCTAGGGGAGGCCAGCACAACTAGGCATAGAAATTTTCTACTCCCTTTCTCTTTCACTCTTTTCCTCATCATCATGTATTTATGTATGTATTTATTATTTATTTTCTTCAAAGCACTTATCACCATCTGCAATGCTCTTGCTCATAGTTCACGTATGGATTCTCTATCTGCTCCCAACAGAATATTTGAGGAGGGCAGAGGTTGCACCTGGCTTGCTTAGTCCTGTATCTGCAGAATCTTGAACTCCACCTAGCACTCAGAGATCTTCAATTGTGGGGAGCAACTCGGACTAGACTAAGTTACTGGAATTAAGACTTATTCTATGCATCTGCTCTCCCACAATATGGCGCTGGGAGAGGAGTAAACAACTTTTACACAGCTGCCTCCAGTTCAAGCAGTAACCTGCAGGAGCGGATCCTGCTCCTGATTGGAGGAGAGCAGCGTACTCGGCATGTGGGTAGCAGAGTTGGGATTGGTGGAAGAGGACTATAAAGGAGGAGAGAGACAACATGCACAGGGAACATCTAAGGGGCACATCCGAATAACATCTGAGCAGCCCCCGAGAGAGCCGGCCGGCGGTGTGCCGCTCCCCCGCGGAAGTGGGGAAAGTGGCAGGGGGAGCCGCCCTTCCACGGAGGTGGAAGGATCGGCAGCCCACCCAGGAAGGACCAGCAGCAAACCGGGGAAGGGCCGAGCAGACAAAAGAACAGCGCAGGGTCCTGTGTCGTTCCTCCGCGAAGAGGGGGAGCGACATTCAATAAATACCTGAGGATGAAATTTTTGAATATGTACTTTTAAAAATAGTTAGATATTCATGGGGTTGAGTACTGCACTCAGCTACTTACCTAAAATGGTACCTGCACCTTCAGCCAACAACTTTGTGCTTTGGGCATGAAAATAATGTTATTATGCAATTTAAAAGGAACAGTGACTTTAAAGTCTTTGATAGTACACAAAACAGATAGCGAGCCTTTGATAAACTTTATCTGCATGGTAAACAGTATTATTATTGTCACCTTATTTTCCTTATAACTCTTCATCTTAATAAATGGGGCATCTTGTTCAACTTTATTAACAGTTTTAGATTTTACACACACACACAGAGGAGGGAGAGAGGGAGAGAGGGAGAGGGAGAGGGAGAGAAGGAGCTCCGAAGGGAGAACAGGAGGGAGGGAGAGAATATTTTGCTCCATGTCCATCTGGGGGCTTAACAACATGATTAGAAAGTTACCTTTTTAATATTCCCTGAAGCTTGAAGGAGTTTTACTTTATACTCAGTAGAGTTAATCACTTTTATCTCTATTTTGACTAAATCCAAAGTATATATAAAATGTTAGATACATGTGCTTAGTAATTGGCCTCATCAAGGTTTTTTTTAACACCTAAAATTTTTCAGCTTGAAATAAATGTGAGTTCAGACCAATGCCAAAATACTGATAAATACCTTTTAACATATGGTTGTCTAGTTATACATGTTTTTAATACTCAAAACATTCCTTGGAAGGAATTGTGAGATAGAAGATATTTTGAAGGGAAATAGAAATTCATTTAGCACTTGTGTTAATCACTTCCCTTTAATAACAGGAGGTAATATATGCAGAAAGCCAAACCAAGTTGTTATGAATGAATAGAGGAAGATGGCAGAGAAGTGGGACATGAGTCCCCAGGGAGGCATCCTGGTAGAAACAGTTTGAAGTGCAGTATCACAGAGAACTGTAAGATGCCAAAAGGAAATATACAAAGTAGCAAATGACTTGAGTGTAGCTCAACTGCCTTGTGAGAGTGGGCAGATCTAAGTGACTCTGCCATAGTTAAACATATATTAAGTAGAATTAACTTTACTTTATCTACTTCACTGGGTTATGAGGATAAAGCAAAATAAGAATTAAAGGATTGGGAAAAAATAATGCACTTTATAAATATAAAATACACCTACTGCAAATTCTAATATTTAGAATGAAACTAACACTCATTGGCTCAGAGTTGATCTTACACTCATTGTCCTTATTCAATCTTTTTTTTGGTGGGGGGGCAGGCAGAGTGGACAGTGAGAGAGAGAGACGGAGAGAAAGGTCTTCCCTTTCCGTTGGTTCACCCTCCAATGGCTGCTGCGGCCGGTGTGCTGCAGCCGGCGCATCATGCTGATCTAAGCCAGGAGCCAAGTTTCCTCCCTGGTCTCCCATGTGGGTGCAGGTGCCCAAGGACCTGGGCCATCCTTCGCTGTACTCCCAGGCCACAGCAGAGAGCTGGCCTGGAAGCGGGGCAACCTGGACAGAATCCGGCGCCCCGACCAGGACTAGAACCCGGGGTGCTAGCGCCACACGCAGAGGATTAGCCTATTGAGCTGTGGCGCCATCCCCTTATTAAATTTTGAGGTAGGTGTTATATCCCTTGTAGAGACAGCTAAACTGAGGGTCAGGAAGGAAAAGTAACTTGTAGCATAAGAAATGGCTGAGTCAGGATTCAAACCTAGGTCTGTCTGATCTCAAGGCCCAAGCACTTCCCATGACATCATTTAGCCTCATAAAGCAAAAAAGTGTGTGGAATAGGGTTATTACCATCTGTACCAAGCATCAGTTCATCATGATAGGACATTTCTACAATATTCTGTGGGAGCATTTTAAAGAAAATGTATGTTTACCTCATCACAAATTTATTTTACATACATATTAAAAATTAGATTAATTGTCTAACACTTGACAATTTGATAAAAATCACCTAGTTTTCTTAGGGCTCACTGTGAGTACAATTAGATTGTGATGTGATGTACAAATGGAGAGTACTATTTCATTCCATTTATTTCTAAATCCTTTCTATTACTGGCTAGAATTAGCTCATATTTTGGGACTTTGTTGGTTATAAAGGCATAAGCATCTTCTGTTCTTAGTAGTTGCATTTGTATCTGTTCCCAGAGCTTTTTTCTCTAAGTTACTTTTATTATTGTACAGGTCATAGTTATGCTTTGTGCTTGGGTAAGAAATCTTATACTGAGTGACAGTGCCTCACAGTCAAGGAAATCCTATTTCACACAGTGTAGAGAGAATGTTAGGAGTGTCATTTACAATACCATACAAAAATATAAATTTGGTAAATTCTTGAATGTAGACAAGGGGGAACAATGTGCTTGGCAGAACTCTAAGTGATAGGATACATGCTGGAGATGTGACAGGCAAAGTGTGGCTCACAAAGGAAAATGACAGTTATGCTCAGAGACTGTAAATCTGTTGGCCAAGAGCAGAACTTGTCACCTCATTACTGATATAGTGGGCGCAGGAATCAATGAGTCAGCAAAATTGTGTGTGAAAAGGCCAGTAGGAGCTGTTGGGTGGACAGTGTAAAAATGGAAAATGTCCTGTATTGGATTGGTAAGGCAGGTTTTCATCTTTGTTGCTATCTGTGATTTTGGTGGATGACTTAATTCCTCCAAATTCTCTTTTGTAAAATGAGGGTAATAATAACTTTTTTTTTATTTAATGCTTACTACATGCCAGGTACTGTGTGAAGTTCTCACAATAGCCTTATGTCATGATATTATTGTCTCCACTTTACAGATGGAGAAACTGAGGTTCAGACAGATTAAGTGATTTTCTCCAAGGTAATCTATTAATAGGTAGCTGAGCAAAGATTCTAGCCCAGCTTTAATTCAGAATCTTTATACTTTACCATTCTACCTTGCCACAGAATTGGAAATAAGACATTTATAATTGTGTAAGACTTTGGAATTCAGACTATTGTTATTCACTTCATTACTCAGTCCCATATGAATAGAAATGGTTAAAATATTAGGAAATAAAACACACAACCAGTAATTTCCATCTTTTTGAGTGTCATCAGTTTGCCAGGAAGGAAAAATCTACAGGGAGGGGACTGAATCTTTTCTGATTGGCATCATCCTTGGGTTAAACTGATTTTCATTGGCGCTTAGCAAATAGGATTCATAAATATTCATGGCACTGGGAGCTTCAGTGTCTCTGGGCAGTGAGGTTCACACAACACAGGGATGATAATGCAGAGGCTCTTGTTTGAAGTGCAGGGTACAGCTTCTGCTGCAGCAGACGATGAGCTGCCAGAGTCTGTAGGACAGTGGTCAACAACCCTGTTACCTGCATTTTCCTCTGCGTGGGGCAAGACAAGCAGAGGAGACACCTTGCCTTGTATTTACAGTGGAGAAAGAGGACTCTGATTGTACTTATTATCACTTTCTCCTGTTGTTGGTTCACAAGGTTCTTTTCTGATTCACTATTCAGCCCTGGGCCCAATGCTTAAACCAATTTGAGTCAGCTGAATGGTACAGACCTGAGTCTTACTGTTTGCCAGATATGTAATGCTTGAAGAGGCACTGAACTTATCTGAACCCTGGCTTCCTCATCTGAAACACGGGCATGATGACATTCCTACCCAGATGCTTGTGAGAATTGAGAGAAATGCGATATGAGAATTATCTGGCACATGGGCCTCACCCCATAGCTAGTCACAGTGATGGTTGTCATCTAACCTTCTTTCTTTATTGGGAAATATTATACCATATCTCCATCTCTCTCCGTGGAGACAGAAAAATCATCCATCTTTCTACCACCTGGAGCAAGGGCTTGCACAGGTATCCTGTATAAGCCAATTTGTTGCTTCTGATCAGGACTTTGAATTGAAAGCAAGAGCTACAAAGACCAAGAGTTTGGGAGACACCCAAGGTAGGGTGGTGGTGCCCATAATGGGTGAGTAGACAATTCTTGTTTTAGAAAAGATTTTCTTGGCCCTGGGCAGCTTCCTTTTCCTGCCACTTTTGAATTGGTTTTTAAATCTCTTTTCAATTCTGTGTTTCGTTGATAAACTTCCAATATATCTTTTTCCTTTGAAGATAAACAATTGCTTTCTCTTACTTGCAGCCAAGAATACTGATAGATACACTGTACTTACAATGGTATTATGTATAAACTACAGCCCACAAGATAGGGACATTTAATGAATCAAAATGTCTTTTTCTCCTCCTTGTAGTCTACTTTATTTTGGAGAAATTATTGACCAGGGACACAAAATTTTTATTCCATGATTTTACATAATTATTTTATTTGATTATTATTATTCTCTTTAATAGAACTACCATCAGGATCATCTTGGTTTGAGTGACTATTCAGCCAATTCTGCCTTCCTTTGGCAGTAGTAATTATGAGCACTTGCATTCTGCTTGATATTTTCCAGTGTGTTTGAAAATACAGTACACAGACTGGTTGTTATCCTAACTTTGTGCAGCAAATATCCTCCTGATCAACCCATATTTAGAGATGAGGTTCAGTGTGTTTGGAAATATACTACATAGAATTCTTACCTAACCCTGTGAAGCAAATGCTCTCCTGATCATCCTGTATTTAGAGATGAGTTTCCAGTGTATGTGACGAGCCCAGGGTTGTGCAGCTTGTGGTGGAGCCAGGATTCAAACCCAGATTTCCTGATGGCAAATCCTAACACTTTCTAGTAATGTTTTAATGACAACTGTGGGACTCTGTAAAATCAAGATCATAATAAACCTATATTTAATTCTATTATATTTTATTTTCAAACACACTGAATTAGCTCAGCAGGATAATTCATGCAGACCCAGCTTCTTTAATATCCTGTACAGAGGAGTTGGTCTATGACATTATGAAGATGTTGCCCCAGACTCAGATGAGGAGCCCCTAGAATTGGGGTTTCGATGTGGTGCTTGTTCCACACTGCACAACTCTGTCAGCTTAGACAGAATGAATCAGACTGGTGAATCCTTGCTGAAACTAATAGCTGCCTGGTGGGTTCCCCTCCCCTTCCCCCAACCATTAACCCTGCCTAAGGGAATTTGCTCAAGGAGCTACAAATGAGTGAGTGGCAGGCTGGGGAATAAAATGGAGACATCCACTGAACCAGGCATCACTGGATAAATTTTCTCATCACGACATGATTTTGTGACAGGTGCAGTGTGGCTGTGTTTTTATCTCAGTAATTTCCCAGTGACATCCTTCTCTGCAGAGAAAAAAATGCCAGATGTACACATTCCTATGGCATGCATGCAGGGCTGCAAAACCAGGTTAACAGTTCCCAAAGATCTCCCTGTCAAGGTAACTCTGTTGTCTGACTCAAACTGGGAAGAAATCCCTACTGATGGTCTTGTTAATTCTGGCTAATCATTTTCCAGCAGGAGAACTGAAGGCAGGTTTGTTCCCTGGGTAGGACTTAGATCCGTAAATGCTTTTGACTTCAAGCACTAATGAGCTAAAGGAAATCTTCCCTACACAGTTTAACCTACTGCTTCTTAAATGACAATCCTCAGGGTCTTTCCTTCACATTCAATCTTTGATAAGCTATTTTATAATTTCCCTATGACAGTTAAATTGAGTCTCCTTGTTAGCACAGTTACCCAATTTGCTTCCAACAATTTCGCCTTAAGAAACTTCTGATGAGGAGGTTGAAGGGTGGCACCCCCAGCAATCTCCACCGGGTGTCATGAGAATGAAATAGTTGGTTTTTAAAACAAAACAGAAAGCAGTCAGAGAAATCATCGTGTTTTCTTTTTCCTTAAAGCATGTCTCTAAGTGCAGGGATGGTTTCCCAGGATTTTATATGGTTAATGAAAAGTCAGACAGCAGATGACATTTACCCTGCTAAATGTGGATGATTAAGAAGGAAAAGGTTATACCCTGCTTTTTTTTCCTCCTGGAGCTCCTCTGTGAGGGGTCAACACAAATGTCTGCACAAAAGGAATTGCCTGTTTGTGAACAACAGAGCCCAACTCCAGTATTGTTGCAATTGCTCTTGATGATGGTAATTACTTTGTGGTCCCCCCTGTGTATTCAGCCTCCCAGCCTCCATAGCCAGCTCCCTCCTGGACACTCGCCAGCAGCCCATAATTAAAGTGTTTTCTGGAGGGAGCATCTCCGTGTACTACCCATTGTGAATGATGTCCTTGGAGTCTGGCTGTAGTAATTGAAAAGAAATGAGACCTTTCCAATTTGTCCCTCTTTCTGCAGCCCCTGCCCCACCCCTTTCCCTGGACAAAAACATTGTGAAATGCCACACAAGAGCAGAGGATCCATTTCTGTGAATTTGAAAGCTGGGGCACAATACATCCCCATTCGCCACCCCCTGGAGCAGATTTTTCAAGTGTAACCTTCCTATTACAATTATTCTTGCATGATTAAATAGAAACTGTCCTCCTATTATGCTCTTTGTTGATAGATTAAATGTTCCAATGTGACATTATAATGAAGCATTTCTGGAGAGTCAAATTATAAATTAGGGAGGTCTTTGAGGATTACCTTCAATGAAATTTGATTATGTGACTGTTAACTCTCAATAAACATTATCAGCATTTTCATGTATATATTACCTCATTTTATATTGATAATGATTCTATGAGGCAATTAGTACTGGTGTTGTAAATGCAAATTTTTTAATTGTCAGAAAACCTCAACTTAAAGAAGTTCAATAACTTCCCCTAAGTGCTCCAGTGAGTAAACTGAATGGAGCCATAGATTCAGATTTCTCCATTCCTAAAGTGGAGGTTTTTTTCACCATCCCATAAGATTATTAATGAAGTCAGTATACAGAATGCATATTTTGATTTTCACAAAATCCTACAAATGCTCAGGCAATAAAATTGAAAACTTATTGTGGTATTCAGAGTTTTGATTGAGTGGCTCTCTCTCGTCTAAAAGGCCCAAATGCAACAGAGGGAGAACAATTCTATCACTAAACCCCATTCCCAACAATTCAATTCATATACAAAAGTTGGAAAGAAATTAAAGAGTTTTGTTGGCTTCTGTTCCTAAATAAACATGGGAAAATAGATCAATGTTTGCTTAATGGAAACTTAAATTCAAATTTCTAATTGGGTATAATGAACAAAGAAAAATGTCCCAAATGCTTAAATACTGTTAACATTACTGTGTTCTCTAAATGATCAAACACTGATTATTTTAGCAAATCTAAATGACATGGGTGCAAATGTGATGGGGAAGACACAGCACCTTCTCTGGTTATTGAGCTGTTGTAGTGAGGGGATGCGGGTGTGAAGATGATTTTTGCTAACTGGCTGACAGAGTTGCCAGACACAAGGACAACCACTTTTCAAAGAAATATAATAAAGAAAAAACAGAGCTATGACCTTGATTTAAGGATATTGGCTTTTAAAGCTTATATAAGGAAATAAATGTCAGTCATGTTTAAATTAAATTAATGGTCTCTAGCGATTAAGCCAGGGATTGACCTTAGAGTTTATATCAACTTCCTTTATCGTCTTCCGCAGTTGCAAATCTTTTTCCATAGGGGACAACTTGATTCTGGAAAAAAATTAAAAATTTTTGGACTCAGATTGGGTCTCATAAATTAAATGAGAGGGTGAGTGGAGAGTGAGAATATTTTCAGTCAAAATTAAATGTGACAAAGTATTGAGGATCATTTTCTTGTGTGCCTTGTTCTTGGAAAGCAGTGCCAGAAGAAATGTTCAACATATTTTTGGTGATAGTATCATTGTTTTTTCATTTTTTTAAATTTTATTTTATATAATGAACATAAATTTCCAAAGTACAGCTTATGGATTACAATAGCTTCCCCCCCTCATAACTTCCCTCCCACCCACAACACTTCCCTCTCCCACTCCCTCTCCCCTTCCATTCACATCAAGATTAATTTTCAATTATCTTTATATACAGAAGATCAATTTAGCATATATTAAGTAAAGATTTCCAGTTTGCACCTACACAGAAACACAAAGTGTAAAATACTATTTGAGTACTAGTTATAGTTAATTAAACACCTAAGAGTAATTGTGTATTTTTTTATTTTCCCTCCCACTCACACCCCTCCCATCTCCCACTCCCTCTCTCATTCCATTCACATCAAGATTCATTTTCAATTATCTTTATATACAGAAGATCAATTTAGTATGTATTAAGGAAAGATTTCATCAGTTTGCACTCACACAGAAACACAAAGTATAAAATACTGTTTCAGTAGTAGTTACAGCATTACTTCACTTTGGACAACACACTAAGGACAGATCCCACATGAGAAGTAAGTACACAGTGACTCCTGTTGTTGACTTAACAATTTGACACTCTTGTTTATGGCATCAGTAATCTCCCTAGGCTCTAGTCATGAGTTACCAAGGCTATGGGAGCCTTTTGAGTTCGCCAACTTCGATCTTACTCTGACAGGGTCATAGTCAAAGTGGAAGTTCTCTCCTCCCTTCAGAGAAAGGTACCTCCTTCTTTGATGGCCCCGTTCTTTCCACTGGCATCTCACTCACAGAGATCTTCCATTTAGGTCTTTTTTTTTTTTTTTTTCCAGGGTGTCCTGGCTTTCCATGCCTAAAATACTCTCATGGGCTCTTCAGCCAGATCCGAATGCCTTAAGGGCTGATTCTGAGGCCAGAGTGCTATTTGGGACTCTGCCATTCTATGAGTCTGCTGTGTATCCTGCTTCCCATGATGGATCGTTCTCTCCCTTTTTGATTCTATCAGCTAGTATTAGCAGACACCAGTCTTGTTTGTGTGATCCCTTTGACTCTTAGACCTATCAGTGTGATCAATTGTGAACTGAAATTGATCACTTGGACTAGTGAGATGGCATTGGTACATGCCACCTTGATGGGATTGTATTGGGATCCCCTGGCATGATTCTAACTCCACCATTTGGGGCAAGTCCGATTGAGCATGCCCCAAATTGTACATCTCCTCCCTCTCTTATTCTAACTGTTATATTCAACAGGGATCACTTTTCAGTTAAAATTTAAACACCTAAGAATAATTGTGTGTTAATCACAGAGTTCAACCAATAGTACTAGAAAAAAACAAAGAGAAAATACTAAAAGGGATAAAGTATTACATTGTATATCAACAGTCAGCATAAGAGCTGATCAAGTCACCGTTTCTCATAGTGTCCATTTCACTTTAGCAAGTTTCCCCTTTGGTGCTCAGTTGTTGCCGATCAGGGAGAACATATGATATTTGTCCCTTTGGGACTG
Source organism: Oryctolagus cuniculus (assembly GCF_051225735.1). NCBI lineage: Eukaryota > Metazoa > Chordata > Mammalia > Lagomorpha > Leporidae > Oryctolagus > Oryctolagus cuniculus. The sequence goes on from NC_142868.1 coordinate 13,686,392, forward strand.
GCTTAATTCAGTCAGCATAATGTTTTCCAGATTTCTTCATCTTGTATCACTGAAATAATGTTAACAAACAGATTTCTAGAATATAGAATTATTTTTATTATAAAATGTATATATTTAGACATATGCATCTATACTTATGTATATTTTCATACATATATGTGTGTATATATGTTCGTATGTGTGTGCATTCTTTTCTTTTTTTTGTAGAAAAGAGTTTTCAATGTGTTGGTATTCAGAAAGAAGAAAAGAATCACCAGAATTACCAAGTAACCACTACCCACATACTGGTAGCTGTTCTGATTATCTTCACAGATATGCTTGTACACTTTGGAGGGGAAGTAGAATGTTGAGGTTATAGCTTAGGTGGGAGAGTGAGGAGTCATGTTCAAATCCCAGCCTTAAAACTTCCTAGCTCTGGGTTTTTGGTCATGTTCTCCAAGCTCTTTAAGCCTCTGCTTCCCTACTATAAAATAGAGCAGGGTTGTACTAAACTTATTGAATTGCCTATTTTTGTTATGCATTTATTCAAATGTCTGTTGAATTCCTATGCCATACTTGACTTTGTTTGAAGTGCTTGGAGTGAAAAAAGGAATGGACACAATTGGAATTCTGGAACTCAGGAACACATTAGAATTGCCTTAGAGAGAAGAATTATTAACTTAGGGAACCCTAATCTTTTTAATGGGCAGTAAGCCTGCCTGCCTTTGTCCTAGACAGAGACATTATTATCTTTATTATAAAGGACAGTAAATAAACCTGGCATTTTACTATCATCCGAGGCCATTTGCTATGAAAACATCTTAAAAAAGTAGTCCAGAAAACAGGAAGATAGTTCTTCTGCTTCCAAGTTGTACAGAAGTGAAAGAGTCTCATACAGGATCGTTTCAAAACACATGTTAGAAATGCAAATTATTAGGCATCTACCAAAACAGCTGAATCTGGTAGAGCTGAGCAATTGTGTTTCAACAGGCATTCAAGTGATTTTGAGGTGGCTTGATTAGGACATCCACAGTCTAGGGAGTGGATGGAGGACTGACCAGGGAATTTTCATAGAAGTGGAGTGGCCTCCCAGGGTAGTGCCCACAGCAGACATACCTGCATGTGCCTGGACAACATGCCATGGTAATATCACAAGTAGGACCTGGAGGGGTAGTATGTAACATGAACTGATCTATAAATCAGCCATTACCTTTGCCACCAGAACTCAAGGAAATAATTCCATTTTAAAGACTAGTCCTAGAATTTTAACTGGAGATTTTTTTTCTGGATACACAGGCTTTGGAGGGATTGACAGATGTCTGCCATGGGTGAAGAATGAAATGTGAGGATGTTCTTAGGATTGCCATCACTTATCTACCCAGATGCCTTATTTCCTTTAGGCCAAGAAAGGACAAATCCTCTGTCATTTGATATTTGTGAGCTTTCTGTACTCCATGTTCTTATTAGGGGCAGTCTCAGCTCTAACTTTTGTTCAGAGTCTTAAAATTCCTGTTATAGCTTTGCATTATTTGTTTCATTGTTGAGGCTGCTGGAAAAGTGTTGTACATTTGGATCCTGAGGCCATAACTTAGTACACAGATTTACCCCAGTCAAAAGTCCTTGTCAGGTTACTTTGAAGTCTTGTTTGTTCCAAATGAAATGGATTTCTTAGTGTACTTGCAATCAGCAGCAACCAGAGAGAGAGGAAAATAATGCATTTTGAAGTAGTTTCTTGGAAATCAGTTCAAAGGTTTTAGCGAGTTATATATTATTAACATCCATGTGAGTTCTTAAAAACAGCTTTGGAATGCTTAGAATCTTGTCTATTTTTATGTTTTCAAATTAAACATTTTTAGTCAGCCAAGCCCATTTGAAAAATACAATTTTGATTGAAATCATAGCAATTCCTTTATGGCAACTCTTTAATTTTCAGTGGGACTAATACTTCAAAATGGAATTAAACAACATTAGTGGATATAGTTTTGATCTGCTTCCAAGAAAAAAAATATTTATAGTAACAGATTTGTTACAGTTCTAATTAGTTATTATAACAGAAAGCTCAATATTTCAGAAAGAGGAGAAAATTGCCAAATAGTAGTACCAGTAGTATTGAGGAGAACAGGGGATAGTGGGTAGGAGAGAGGAAACAAGAGAAACAAGAAGTGGAGGTGGTGAAAGAATGAATTTGAAAGTTGTCAGTCTTTGCTTTCTCAACCTCACCCTTGTTAAAATTATGGCATTTCTGTGGGGTGAGTAGATACTTTTCAGTTTAAAACTGAAAGCTAATGCTTTCCCAGAAAATGTTCTCTTTTCTCCCTAAATTATTGATTGGGCTATTATGGTTCTAAACTGAAATTTTAATTCATTGTTTTAGTCTTCCTGAAGTGTGCCTTCTTGGAGCACACTGACAGTTGTTGCACTGCCATCTGCCTAATTGAAGCAAGAGGGTGGAGGTGCATGCATGCAGCAGGTGCATGCCTGGATGCAGCACTAGTATACTCATCTCTGCAGTGCCTCTCCTTCGGAGATGGAGACACCAGTGGGAGGTTGGGAATTATTTCTCAGTCTCTTTCCTGGGAACAGATACAGGGTACATGCTAGCCCCCTTCAGCAGAGTTGAGATTGTCATCAGACTGGTCAATGAGTGAGAGCATCTACGTCAACCCATCTGACACATCTGACCTGTTTGAAGTTGGTGTAACAGGGTATTGAGATATTGAGTCATTACCCATCCAGGATGAACAAGTTTTGAAAGTGTGGGAGGTAAAGTGGTAGAGCTATGGAAAGGGCCATCTTGGACTCCATCAAGCCACAGATTTAAGTCCCTTAAATCCTTTCACTGTTGACAGCAATAGTTGGAAAAGTTTATTCATTTCTCTGCTTCTCAGTGTTCTCATCTGTAAAACAGAAGTAATGGTAAAACATGGAAAGAATAATGTAAATGAAGTACTTAGCAGCATGTGTGGAAAGGCCTTCAATACATTAACTGTCATTATTTTTAAAATTACTCTGACACTGTCACTGTATCTGGCATTGTCAGAGACAGAAGTCTAAGATCCAGGTGTTAGTTCCCCAGATCAGAAGCAAGACAAAGGATCTGGGCATCCAGGAATAAAATAACCAGATCAAGGAAAAAAGGCAGAATTTGGAGACCAGAAGATTTAGCCTATCCTTACTAGGAGTATTACTAATACTAGTATCTATCTTTCATTGGCAATTTATCAGGTAATTCTCTCATCTATTATGCTATTGTTTACAATCCTCACACCTACTCTATAAGAAAATGAACACCATTTTTCTCTTTTAGCTGAAAAGGAGAAAGAGCTTGGGACATTTACATAGCAATTGAGAACATAATTTCTCCTTCTAAGGTATCTGGTGCTTTCATTGTGCCCACAAGTCAGGGGAATGCTTTCTGGGCTATGGGAAATGTCAGAGGGCTGTGGTCTCTTTGCTACTTTTCATCTTCTATATTTGTAATGATTAGGAGTTTTGACCCAGAGAAAAATTCATAATCTGCATATCATTTTCTACACATTTCCCTTTTATTTCCTGGCTTGGATTTTATTTGGTATTACTTTTGTTGGACCTTATTATACCACTTATTTTATTGTGAGCAAAACATATAGAAGTAGGGAGTACATCAATTAAATATTGGATCAACTTCAGACGATACTAATTTGTTATTTTTCATATTCTGTGGATCTAGCCTGGGCTTGGCTGCATGGCTGTGCTCCATGTATCTTTCATCTTCCTGTTAGCACCATCAGAGTGACCCAGGCATGTTCCTAACATGACAATGGAAGAGGCACCACAGAACAGGTGGAAGCACATGGTACTTCTTAGGACTTGGGTGCAGCACTGACACACCTCACTTCCATTTCCTTCTGTTCAAGCAAATTACATGATTGAGTCTAAAGTCAAGGAGCAAGGTGTTCCCTCACATGTGGTGAAGGCATACAAAGCTACATGGCAAAGGACATGGGAGTTGGAAAGGACAGGGCACTGGAGCCAATGATGTAATTTATCACACAGATGTGGCACCCAGGAATCCTTTTGAGACCTATTGTAGCCTGGTAATTATTCTTCCTCTCTCTGACTCTGACTTGTGGGTTAGCGCTCTTTGGAGTCCTGATAACAATGGTTATCTGATGTTTCCCTTTGGGGTAGTGACACTGAGTGTTGCTTTTTCCAGAGTCTCCCTCTCCACCTTCTCCTCCATGAAACTAGAAGGCTCAGTCGAAGGAGCAGTAGCTCCATACTCTTCCATCATATGCAGGATACATTTGTGAAGTAATGGCTCTTTGAAACCACAAACATGTTCCTGAAAGCCCTTCATTTCCTTCAATAAATTTAGGGATAATACCACTGTGTACACTAACACTGAAAGCAGATATACTTGCATTTTAACTAGTGTTAAAACATGTAACTAGTGTTTGACTTATTATAACCTTTTTACTGGTATTATTATATTTTTATTGAAAATACAAGACACAATATATTGAATTTGCTAATGGTAGAATATAAAAAGATTTTTTAAAAAAGTTTTATAAAAGAGAGAGAGAGATCTTCCATTTACTGGTTCCATTCCCAAATGCCTGCAACAGCCAGGGGCTGCGTCAGACCAAAGCCAGGAGTTGAAAACCTCAATCTGAGTCTTCCCTGTAAGTGACAAGGATCAAGCACCTGAGCCATCATCTGCTGCCTCCCAGCGTGTACATTATCAGGAAGTTGTATTAGAAATGGGGTAGCTGGGAGTTGAGCCACTCACTCCCTTGTGACATGCAGATGTTCCAAGCAGCTTTTTAAACCACTGCACCACAGTATCTCTGCTATAAAACAAGACTATTCTAACTGAATAATATAGGGGCTCTGAAATTGAAACTCCTATGCTTGGGACATGAATTCATAGGTGCTCATCCATGACACTGGTTGCCTGTAGGAGCAAAATTCTTATTTTTACCCTATGAAATTCTACCTTTCCAAGGCAGGTATCTGAAAATTTCATATATTTTATGGAGAGGGATTAATGCCATTTAAATCAATATTAATCTGGTTTCCAAAGCCATGCATAATCTGGGTCTTTCACTCCTTTTGTCTTCCACTATTTATCTCTCTTTCAGAAACCTTATTTTTCCTCTTTTAAATATCAAGGTACTCCATGATGAATTTTTTAAAAAATAATTTCTATTTACTTATTTATTAGAAAGGCAGAGGGAAGGAGAGAGACAGACAGATACAGGGGAGGGGATGGAGGAAGGAAGAGAGGAGGAGAGGGGAGGGGAGGGGAGTGGAGGGGAGTGGAGTGGAAGGGATAGTGAGAGAGAGAGAGAGAGAGAAAAAAAACGAATGGATACATCTCCCATTCACTTGTTCACTTCACTCTCCAAATGCCTGTAACAGCCTTAAGCTGGATCTTGTAAAGCTAAGAGCCTGGAACTCATTCCAGAACTCCCACATGAGTGCCAAGGCCCCAAGTATTTGAGCCATCATATGTGGGATTTGGCCATCTCAGGCAGCATCTTAAACACTTCACCAAATGCCTATTCCTAGGCCTTGAAAATTTTCACTACCTAGCTTATCATTGTTTCCTCCTTCTGGAATGTCCTTCCCCCAGCCATTTAATTCAACTGGATAAACTCCCACACTTTTTTCTGAATTCAGCTAATTCCTAATTTATTTGAGAAGCTATTCTGACCTCATCTAGTCAAAATTAGTCAATCAGTGACTTTGTGTTTCATTCTCCATGTTTTTGTTTGTATTTTTTCTTCTCTAGTCAGTGAATGAATCATTCGTACTTTTTATGTTTCCATTTCTAGCCAGTGAATGAATCATTGTATCATTTTTGTTTCATGTTTGTTTTCCTCTGGTCTCTTACTTCATTGAGGATAAGGACCATTTTTCTATTATAATTCCTTTATCTCCAGCATCCAGCCTGTAGTGTTTGGGCCAGAGTAGGTGCTCAATCTCCATTTGTTATATGAATGATTGTATAAAACTCTGAAGAGACATGTATGCTCAACTCTGCAGAGACATAGATGCTCAGAACTTGAATAGACTTTATAGCTAGATATAGTTCCGCAACAGCCTTCCCATGTTCCAGGCAGATGAAGGCCTCCTTGACCTCTTCCCTTGGCTGGCAATTCACTTTATTTGAGGTACCAATTCCATCTTTTGAACATTTATAAATTTCCCATCTCTACTGAACTAAAGTTTTTCATTTCATAACTCTTTTAAAAAAGATTTATTTATTTATTTGAAAGGCAGAGTTACAGAGAGGAAGAGATAGAGGTAGAAAGAAAGAGAGAAAGAGAGATAGAGATCTTCAATCTGCTGATTCACTCCCCCAAATGGCCACAGTGGCCAGAGCTGGGCCATGCTGAAGCTAGCTGAAGCTAGGAGCCAGGAGTTTCCTTTGGGTCTCCCACATGGGTGCAGGGGCCCAAGGACTTGGTCCATCTTCTACTACATTCTTAGGCCATAGCAGAGAGCTGGATCTGAAGTGGAGCTTTTGGGACTCAAACCGACACCCATATGGGATGCTGGCGCTGCAGGCTGGGGCTTTAACCTGCTGTGTCATAGCACCAGCCCCTCATTTCATAACTCTTAATGATTGATTTTATGCTCAATAGCTTCTATATTCTTTTGAATATAGAATATGTGCCTTGTCCACATTTCTTAGAGCTGATAATTGTTGATTTCTTTCCCTTCAGCTGATGAACAAACTTACAAACACAGTTCAATGCATCCCCTATGCTGGACCTCAATAGTGGCAGTGATAAACATATTTAATCCTATTACCCTTTTCAATCAATTTCTCCATCTATTTCTGTGCTTCTTAGTAACCTCTGTTATTTCTTAAATGTCTCTAGCCTGTGTTTGTTCCATCCTATTTGTAGTACCTAGAACTTCTCTTGTGCTGGTGTTGGTTGTTCTTGGTCTTACTATTTTTCTCATACTCACTGCTTCATTTTACCCCCTGTAGCCCTGGGAAACAGCCTAAAATAATTTCTTACCAAATAATTGAATTTTTGGTCTGGAAGTGGCACTAGTCACGTGGCCCCACCTGATCACAGAAGGACCAGGGAGTACAATCCTGATTAGTGTGCAGAATTCGAGGTTCAAAAATAATGGGTTTATATATTTTTTTAAACTTTTATTTAATGCATATAAATTTCCAAAGTACGACTTATGGATTACAATGGCTTCCCCCCCATACCGTCCCTCCCACCCACAACCCTCCCCTTTCCCACTCCCTCTCCCCTTCCATTCACATCAAGATTCATTTTTGATTATCTTAATATACAGAAGATCAGCTTAGTATACATCAAGTATGGATTTCAACAGTTTGCTCCCACACAGAAACATAAAGTGAAAAATAATAGATGATTTTTTTTAAATGATGATGAAATCCGAGCAGACCTATTGTCATGTTTAATCCCAGTGAGAGTCAAGTTGGGAATTGATAATTTCTTTTTTTTTTTTTTTTTTTACAGAGGATCAGTTTAGTATGCATTAAGTAAGGATTTCAACAGTTTGCACCCCCATAGAAACACAAAGTGAAATATATTGTTTGAGTACTCGTTATAGCATTAAATCTGAATGTACAGCACATTAAGGATAGAGATCCTACATGAGGAGTAAGTGCACAGTGACTCCTGTTGTTGACTTTACCAATTGACACTCCTGTCTATGGCATCAGTAATCTCCCTATGCTCCAGTCATGAGTTTCCAAGGCTATGGAAGCCCTCTGAGTTCTCCGACTCTTATCTTGTTTAGACAAGGTCATAGTCAAAGTGGAGGTTCTCTCCTCCCTTCAGAGAAAGGTACCTCCTTCTTTGATGACCTGTTCTTTCCACTGGGATCTCACTCGCAGAGATCTTTTGCCAGAGTGTCTTGGCTTTCCATGCCTGAAATACTCTCATGAGCTTTTCAGCCAGCTCCGAATGCCTTTAGGGCTGATTCTGAGGCCAGAGTGCTATTTGGGACATCTGCCATTCTATGAGTCTGCTGAGTATCTCACTTCCCATGTTGGATCACTCTCCCCTTTATTTACTCCATCGGTTAGCGTTAGCAGGTACTAGACTTGTCTATGTGCTCCCTTTGACTCCCAGTCCCTCCACCATGACCAACTGTGAACTGAAACTGATCACCTGGAACAGTGAGATGGCATTGGTACATGCCACCTCGATGGGATTGAATTGGAATCCCCTGGTATGCTTCCAACTCCACCACTTGGGGCAAGTCAGCCTGAGCATGTCCCAAATTATACATCTCTTCCCTCTCCCATTCCCACCACCATGTTCAACAGGGATCACATTTCAGTTAATTTTCAACACTTAAGAATAACTGTGCATCAATATTTTATAATGTAAGTCTACAAGACTAACAGTGACCACAGAGATAAATTTTTTATATTAAATAGACACCTACTTGGTTTGGCTCCAGTAAATGGGAATTTATTATAAAGAATCAAGGAATTTTAATAGAACCTAAGATCTGAAGTACAGTAGAACTTTAATAACTCTGCAAGTTGAGGATTGGAAGATTTCCGTAGACTAGGTAGCTCTTCTCTAGCTCTCTTTATAAACAAGTGGTCTGCCGTCTATGTTTGTTTGTACATTTGGTCGAATCTTTTTATCCCCTACAACTAAGCCTTCTCCACGTATTTTGTAGCAGTTTTGGTGACCCTAAAATTGAGCAGTCCAAAATGGCAGCCTCAACCTTTGAATTTCAGAGCCTGCAGCTAGTTTACCCAGATATTCTGATTCCTCAGTTGATATATTTCCATAATCTAATTATTGATGACTATTGGCAGGGTCAAAGATGACGTCAGGTGGTCATAAGAAGTTCTGCCTCAGAGAGTACAAAGCAGGAATTGATAGTCATCTTCAGCACATTAGCCATTCCTAGCACCAACTTAAATGGCAGTGACACAGTCCTTCAGAAAAGCAATTTAATATCATCTTTCCGAATAGTGTGGAACATCATGACAGCCCCAGTGATTCAACTATTTACGTAACAGACACTCAGCAATCGTTTGGTTAGCAAGTAAATATTTGATAAGAATATGCATGGTGGTTAGGGGAGAGAATATTCCATTCAGTTGAGTTTTCAAGCTTAATATCTAAGACAAAATTGTAAGAGATTTTTAGAAATAATTTGGAACAGATAAGACAAAAGAACACTGAGGCCTTCCTGTATTTCATAGGAAAAGATTCCGTTAACCTGTTCTAACCTGGTTTTTGGATTGTGCAATTGGTGTAGTGGTTAATATGCTGCTTGGAGTACCTGCCTCCTATGTTGAAGCACTAGTTTCAAGTCCCAGCTCTGCTTCTAATTTCAGCGTCCTGGGAGGCATTAGGCTCAACTAATTGAGTGCCTCCCACCACATGAAATCTTGAGTTATATTGCTGGCTCCCAGCTTCATTCTGGTCTAAGGCATTTGGAGAGTGCACCAGTGGTTGGGAGATCTCTATTTGTCTCTGTCTCTCCACTTTTCAAATAAAATTACTTCTTTTTTTAGAAAATCAAATTGTTGGCAATTTGAGGGCAGTTCCCTTTGGTTATGTGCATTGAGATTCTAAGATGAGATCACAGGCACCTGAAGATGGAGGGAAGAGAACACACTTTTATGGAATACTCACAATCTGCCATTCACATTCTATCGGGCCTTTAGGAATATTTTATATTACATCAACAGAGATGAATATCATTCTGCTTTAAAGAGGAAGAAATTGAAGTTAAGTGATTGTACATGGTCATGTAGTAAGTGAGTGGAAGCAACAACACTTAATCTTAAGTCTTTTGGATCCAATGTCTGATTTTCTTCCTAGGTCAAGCTCCCTCTAAGAATGAATTGAAGTTGGCAAGGGTTGGCTACATTTTATAGGTATAATTTTTATAAGTCTTTGTTGATTCTCTTTCTGGTTCATAGCTCTAACTTTATAATCTCTCTTCTAAGTCACTTTAGGAGAAACTTGCTTTTCATAGTCAATACTTAACTGGGTAGTTTTTTATTTGAGTTCTTTGTTAATTATTATGGTTATGTTCAAATCTAAATAAAGCCTTATGATAAGATGAAGAGGTTGACCGAACGTGGGTTGATCATTAAAAGTAGAACCACTGATTTCTGACAAATCATGCTAGGAAATAAATGCTTATTAGAAGCAAAGTTAATGATTGACTGGCTTGTTCCTATACCAGTACCTCTCTTCTCAAGGAAGCTGAGAAGAGGATCTTTAGGGAGGATGTTAGACCTGTTCACACTGCTCTTATTTCAGACTTGATCATTGTCTTTTCAATTTCAGAGAATCATCCAAAAGTTTACTAAATGTTACCCCACAACCTCCAAGAGTTCTGTTTCCCTCTACAAGTTCCTGTCTCATTCCCAGAAAACTGCTTCTGCCCTGGTGGAATACTACGAATGACAATACCTTCTACCCTGCCTCTGTTCTTAAAGAAATCCACTAACAATAAAAAATTAAGGAACAAAGTGGAATGGTGGAAAAAATATGAAGCACGGCTAACACGCAGTGGAATCTTGGCTCCACTGCTTAGTAACTTTGTAGACCTGAATTTGTTAACCTCTCTGATAGTCAGTTTTCAGATCTGGATATAAGTTGATCAATGAGGATAACATAATCTACCTTAGAAGCTTGTTGCAGGGGCTGAATTAAGTAAAGTATATATAAAATATTCAATGCAATAATACAACTGTATCATATTTATATAGGCCTGCTATGAATGGCTGTGTAGGCTGGACATGGTATGGCTCTAGGGGAATGCCATTTACATCATGGTCAGTGCTCTGCAGTGAATGACCTTTATAATCATAGTTACCCCACTGACCAGTGCAAAGGATGTATACAGGAAAAAGGCAGTTATCATTATTATTATTTCTCCAGTAGAATTGTTATACTGAATACCTCTGTCTTGCTTCTTTTTGCATTATCAAGCAATCTACTTAACCATGGCTTGCTTTTGCTCCAGCTGGACAATATATCTTTAACAACCACATCTATGTGGGCACAAGCAAGTTTGGCCTGATTTCTGGCATGCTTTTCCCCATCCTGGAGTTCCAGCTTACCTTTTTGTATTAACTGGAAGGTACAGTCAGAGATCATTAACGGAATAGTATGAGTTGGGCTTAGGAGACATAGAACCTGCTTGTAGAGGTGAGGGTGTGGTTTCAGACTGTAGGAACTTGACTTGAATATTGTGGTGAACTTCTTGAACATCTGTTTCACAATCACAAACGCACAAAAAGACCTTTGAAAGTGATGACAAAGAGAGCTCAAGGATCAATAGAACTCTGTGACTAGGGAATTAGGCACTTTTAAAAGACAGTATCTGTGGGAGGTAAAATTTATAATTGGATTGTCAAGCATTAACACAAATTTATGAATGCTAAACCTTGGGCCCATTGTTAACTGCAGCGGAAGTATTTTGTGGACCTTAAACTGTATTGATTTTAAATAACTTGGAACCACACCTGCATTCTTAATGTGCTGATCTCCTCTCACATTATAAGGCAATGTCTTAACCTGAAGTGGGATATGTTCTGTTGGCTCCATTCTTTTTGAAGTGCATCAGGATAAAGTTAAGGGAAGAGAACAATGGGAAATTATACCATTTGGGAATTGTAGAAAGGCTATTTTTCTCCTTCATATGTCAGTGAACTTTTTGACTTAATTTTTTTTGTAGAGTGGAAATTCATAGCTCAAAAGAAGGGAAATGGATTTTACATGGTGGGTGAGGGAATAAAGGATGGAATGATTTATTTTTGTGAGATCTACTCTGTGCCAAGCTATGTGCATATTTGTTTAATCCTCCTAATATTTCCATGATGCTGATTTTAACAAGAAAAAAAGCCAGGCTCAGAGAAGATTATGAGTTTGCCCAATATTGTACCTTTAATATAAGCAAACTTTGGCTTCCAACCTGCATCTGATTACCCCAATATGACCCTCTTTCCTTGAGAGTAGGGTCAGCAAATATCTGGGGAAAGAGTAACTATTCTAGGCTTTGTGGGTCATGTTGTGTCTGTTGCAACTTCTCAAAGTGCTGAGGTAGAGTAAAACCTGCCACTGAGAATATGTAAAGAAATGGCACTGCTGTGTTACAATAACTATATTTACAAAAACAGGCACTAGGTGAGATTTAGTCTGTAAGCCTAGTTTGCTAACCACGGTTTCAATCTATATAGTCTCAGCATAAAAAAAAAAAAAAAGAAATAAGAGTACAATGTTGCATGGATATTGCAGTTTCAAAGAGCATCATCCACTCCCCATCTTTCTCTCTAGTGTTTTTTGGGGAAGGCTATTTCATATATTGTGTAACTATCAGTTGTACAACTCTGTCAACTCCTGAAATGTAGCCAAACCCTTCTTTAAACATGGAGAGGCTGAGTATCAAGTATGGCAGCAAAGTTAACCACAAAAGACAGAAGATTGGGTCAAAGCATTCTGTGACACACACAACTCTTACCATTTGGGTGACTGCTATGGTTTCAATGTATCCCCCTAATTTCATGTGCTGGAAATTTGATTCCCAATGCACTAGCATTGTGTGGTGGAATTTTGGGAGGTGATTGGTTCATGAGGGCTCTGTTTTCATGAATGGATTAAACTATTCATGAGTTAATGGTTGGAGTAAAGAACTTTGGGGGAGTGATTTTATCATAAAAAGTTAGCTCTGATACCCTTACTGATCTCCCCACATTTCACTCTCCACCATGTTAAGAGGCAGCAAGAAGATGCTGAATGGGTACCAGCACCATGTTCTTGGATGTCCCAGCCTCTAGAGCCATGAGCTAATAAATTCCTGTTTTTTATAAAATATAGCAACAGAAAACAAACTCCCTTCTTTCCCAGTCATTGACTAAATATTTTATTTTATTTTATTTTTTTATTTAGTAAATATAAATTTCCAAAGTACAGTTTATGGATTACAATGGCTCCCCCCCCCCATAATTTCCCTCCCACTCGCGCCCCTCCCATCTCCAACTCCCTTTCCCATTCCATTCACATCAAGATTCATTTTCAATTATCTTTATATACAGAAGATCAATTTAGTATATATTAAGTAAAGATTTCAACAGTTTGCACCCACACAGAAACACAAAGTGTAAAATACTGTTTCAGTGTTAGTTATAGCATTACTTCACATTGGACAACACATTGAGGGCAGATCCCACATGAGAAGTAAGTACACAGTGACTCCTGTTGTTGACTTAACAATTTGACACTCTTGTTTATGGCATCAGTAATCTCCCTAGGCTCTGGTCATGAGTTGCCAAGGCTATGGAAGCCTTTTGAGTTCGCCAACTTTGATCTTATTCAGACAGGGTCATAGCCAAAGTGGAAGTTCCCTTCTCCCTTCAGAGAAAGGTACCTCCTTCTTTGATGGCCCTGTTCTTTCCACTGGGATCTCACTCACAGAGATCTTTCATTTAGGTCTTCTTCTTGTTTTTTTTTTTTTTTTTTTTTTTTTTCCAGAGTGTCTTGGCTTTCCATGCCTAAAATACTCTCATGGGCTCTTCAGCCATATCCGAATGCCTTAAGGGCTGATTCTGAGGCCAGAGTGCTGTTTAGGACATCTGCCATTCTATGAGTCTGTTGTGTATCCCACTTCCCATGATGGATCGTTCTCTCCCTTTTTGATTCTATCAGCTAGTACTAGCAGACACTAGTCTTGTTTGTGTGATCCCTTTGACTCTTAGACCTATCAGTGTGATCAATTGTGTACAGAAATTGATCACTGGGACTAGTGAGATGGCATTGGTACATGCCACCTTGATGGGATTGTATTGGGATCCCCTGGCATGATTCTAACTCCACCATTTGGGGCAAGTCCGATTGAGCATGTCACAAATTGTGCATTTCCTCCCTCTCTTATTCCCACTGTTATATTTAACAGGGATCACTTTTCAGTTAAAATTCAAACACCTAAGAATAATTGTGTGTTAATTACAGAGTTCAACCAATAGTATTAGAACAAAACAAAGAGAAAATACTAAAAGGGATAAAGTATTACATTGTATATCAACAGTCAGCACAAGAGCTGATCAAGTCACTGTTTCTCATAGTGTCCATTTCACTTCAACAGGTTTCCCCTTTGGTGCTCAGTTAGTTGTCACTGATCAGGGAGAACATATGATATTTGTCCCTTTGGGACTGGCTTAATTCACTCAGCCTAATATTTTCCAGATTCCTCCATCTTGTTGCAAATGACTGGGTTTCATTGTTTCTGACTGCTGTATAGTATTCTATGGAGTACATGTCACATAATTCCTTTATCCAGTCTATTGTTGATGGGCATTTGGGTTGGTTCCAGGTCTTAGCTATTGTGAATTGAGGTGCAATAAGCATTAATGTGCAGACAGCTTTTTTGTTTGCCAATTTAATTTCCTTTGGGTAAATTCCAAGGAGTGGTATGGCTGGGTTGTATGGTAGGGTTATATTCAGGTTTCTGAGGAATCTCCAGACTGACTTCCATAGTAGCTTAACCAGTTTGCATTCCCACCAACAGTGGGTTAGTGCATTGACTAAATTTTAATGGAACTCTTAAATTGACACACATATATAGATCCTCACATTGTTGGAATGATTTTAATAATGTAAAACCAGAGAGATAATATAAAACTATAATACCGTTTTCTCTACTGAAAACATGGATGATACATTTTTAAAGGGAAGTTTTCTTTGTGATTTATTTATTTGTTGCATGCAATAGAGATACAGAATGGGAAGGTCCAAACCAAATGCTAACTGAAAAAGAGGGAAAATATTTCTTCAGAACAGACAATGTAAGTATTTGAAAATGTGAAAAAAAAAAAAAAACCCCTTAGTATTTTAACCCACTCAATGCCATAAAAAATAAGCAACTTGTTTTCTTATGGAAAGTATGGGTTATCTGATAGTTGGAAATTGCCTAAAGCAATAACTAAACAAATAGTGTAACTGAGGAATACTAACGACCAGAAGTCAATTACAGTGGGGTTCAGGTCCAGTGGCTTAATATTCTGGATCAGAAATCCTATCGCAGTTGTTCAGTCTAGAGAAGATGAAAATCCAAATTGAGACAGTAACTGTAAGAGTGGCATGAAAGATATATGTAAGACATTTGGGGATATATAATTGACATTACATGGTGTATCTTAAAAGACTTTATAGATGATTTTTGGTGGTAGGTAACAGAAATTACTGGTGAACATAAGCAGAAAAAAAGGGATTTATTAGAAGTTTAGGATAGCTCGTAATTGCAGAAGGGACTAAATATTCAAATGTTAGGAAAGTAGAAATCAGACTATCTCCAAGGATTTCAGCAGTGAGCCTCCATCTATCTTCTCTCTAGGGTGTTGCCATTAGGGTGTTGACTTCCAGTTTGTGGTTGATTAATTCCATTAATGATTCCAATTAAAGAATTCATCGTATCCAAACCATTTACTCTGTAACTTCATAGTCCCCTCCCACTTTGAATCAGAAATTGGCCATGGAATAGTAGTGAATATGATATGAGTAGAAACTTGAATAAGTACTTGCAGATTTCTGCTTCCTTGCTTGCTCTTGTCTTTGCCTTGAGAATATGCCTGAGACTAACAGACATTGAGGCACATGGAGCAGAGCTGAGTTATCACAGCTGTGTCTGAGCTGAGTCCCCTGCTATGACAGAAAACCCACCTGAGACCTGCCTATCCAACCAGCAGCTGACTGCAGACATATGAGTGAGTGCCACAAAATCTTGCTCGTATCAGTAAAAATCACCAAAGAAATAACAAATTGTTTCTTTAAGTAAATGCTGTGGGTGTTTATTATATAGAAATAGCCAACCGATATAGCATCTTCATGTCTCTTGATTCAAATTTCAATTTCTTGAATATGAGACTGTTTGATTTTGCTTAACTCTTGTGTTACACTTCTGAACCATTCAGCTATGACCAGGGGGCCAATAGCATGGCTAAAAGGGAAATAGATAAGATTTATTTATTTTACTTTAAAGTCAGAGTTATAATGAAAGAGAGACAGGGGGAGGGGAAGACAGAGGGGGAGGGAGAAAAGGAGGGAGGGAGGGAGAGAGAGGGAGAGAGAGAGACAGAGAGAGGAGAAATCTTTCATCCACTGGATCACCCCCCAATGGCTAGGGCCAGACCAAATCCCAGAGCAAGGAGCTTCCTCTGGGTCTCTAACATGGATGCAGGGCCCCAAGAATTTGGGCCATTTTCCATGTTGTCTTAGACACATTAGCAGAGAGCTGGACTGGAAGTGGAGCAGCCAGGACTCAAACCAGTGCCCATATGAGATTCTGGCACTGTAGATGATGGTGTAACCCACCATACCACAGTGCTGACCTTGGGAAAACAAATTGACAGCTGCTCAGTATACCCAAATTGGTAATTTATTACACAAGGAGGAATTTAGGCGCAAGTGGAGAGTAAAAAATTGGGATATTTATAAATATTTCCAAAGGCTTGCCAAGCTCACTAGAAGAAAAGGAAATTGTGAAGCATAATCAGGGAAAATTGCTTGTTTTTTAAGAACTTGATTGAATGGAGATCATAGAAAGGACGTGTTATTTTCGTTTCTGCATCTTTAGTGCCTAGAAAAGTATCATAACTAGAAAGCTCGTTTCTGCATCTTTAGTGCCTAGAAAAGTATCATAACTAGAAAGCCAACGATCTTTTTTATAGATTTTTGTTTATTTGAGAGGTAGAAGAGGGAGAGACAGAGATAAAGGTCTTCCATCCCCTGGTTCACTCCTCAGTTGGCTGCAACAGCCGGAGTTGGACCAATCTAAAATCAGGAGGGAGGAGCTTTTTCCAGATCTGCTATGTAGCTATAGGGACCCAAGCATTTGGGCCATCTTCCATTGCTTTATCAGCCCATAAACAGAGAGCTGGATTGGAAGAGAAGCAACTGGGACTCGAGTCAGTGCCCATGTGGGATGTTGGTGTTGCAGGTGGAGGCTACACCACAGTCCTGGCTCCATCAATGAATATTTTTAGGGAAGAGAAAGACATCAAAAGAACTGTCCAAAATAAAATTTTCAGCTATTAATATTGAAAAGTGAGAGGTCAAATTCTGTGGATTATGACCATATAATTATATGATGATGTGATGCCTATATTATATTACATATTATTGAAATAATAATCTGTGCCCAAAACAAAAACAGTTATGCTGTTGTAATACTCAACATGAACCACCTGTTGTGGTGTTTATTGTTGCAGTTTCTGTCGCTCCCCCTCTTCGTGGAGGAACGACACAGGACCCTGCGCTGTTCTTTCGTCTGCTCGGCCCTCCCCGGGTTTGCTGCTGGTTCTTCCCGGGTTGGCTACTATCCCTTCCACCTCCGTGGAAGGGCAGTTCCCCCTGGCCACTTTCCCCACTTCCGCAGGGGAGCGGCACACCGCCGGCCGGCTTTCTCGGGGGCTGCACGGGTTCCCTTAGATGTTCCCCATAGATGTTCCTGGTGCATGCCGTCTCTCTCCTCCTTTATAGTCCTCCTCTGCCAATCCTAACTCAGCTGCCCACACGCCGAGTACGCTGCTCTCCAATCAGGAGCAAGTCCTACAGTTTATTAGCTGAACTGGAGGCAGCTGTGCGGAAGCTGTCTACTTCTCTCCCAGCGCCATATTGTGGGAGAGCAGATGCATAGAATAAGTCTTAATTCCAGTAACTCAGTCCAGTCCGGATTGCTCCCCACAGTTTCCTTTACTGACATAATCTAGAACATAATCTAGAATTACTGCCATAATAAATCTAGAACAGGATAGGGAATGAGAGTTTCTGGCTAGGGAGTCTACAACATTATCCTAAGTGAACTCAGTCAGCATATAAAGTCATGACTGAGCTCCAGCCAATGAGCCATGTGTACATGCAAGGCGCAAGTAAGCAGCCCCAAGAGCCAGGTGCTTCCTGCTACAGGTTAGTTGATGATTAACATGATACTGATCACCAGGAAAGCATTCAGTTTATTTTTGTTTCTCACACTTCAGCACCCTACGCTTAGTCATTTGGGTTAAGTTTTTATATCTTAGCAGCTGAGCTGGGAGGAAAATACTGAGAATGACATGCGAGAGCTCTTTTCCCCCCTGTGAATTCTGGAAATAAGTTGCATTTTAAACATCACCTCCTCTTATCCCTTCTATGTCTCTCCCTTCTTTCCCTTTTTGCCTTCCTCCTTTTCTTTTTCATTCCCTCACTCCCTTCCTTTTCCTTCTCTCTCTCTCTAACATTGAAAGGCACTGATTAAATTCTAGTGTGCAGAAAGTTACATGTTGTGCTAAAGAAACTTTTCTTGACTTCAAGCTCGATACAACCTAGCATTTTATGAAGACAACAAATAATGACACTAAAAAACTGCAGCAGTTTTTTACTCAGACATGAGAAAGGAACTAATAATTACAAGGAATTATGGTGCTTATATTTTTCCAGTTGCTGACATAAAATATTTAATTCATAAAACAGAGATCTTTATTCATATTAGTACAGAAATAAGAGAGAAAGTTAGAGAAATTTTGCAAAGCCACACAATTAGGACATGGCAGAACTAAAATCTGAGTGATAATTCTTAGCACGGTGAGTGCGAAGCCTATGCTCCTTTCTCTGCACATTGCTACAGCTCCAACTCTCTTTGACCGATTCCCTTTTATAAAATGAGACATGGTCCCTGTATTTTTCAGCTACTGATATAATAGTGTTGTATAACAACCTCAAATTGCATGTCTTACAGCAAAATGCATTTATTTTTCTTATGGGTCTGTAATTTGGCTAGTATTTGGCTTACCTCAGCTATAACTGGCTGGATTCTGCAGGCTTTGGTTCCACCATGCAGATTGGACTTAGGTTTATTCAAAATGTCTTTTCAATCTCCTTATATTATGCATCAAGTATTAGGAGTGTTAGGAACAGTAGAGACCACACCAAGCCACACATACTCTTTAAAGATACTGTTGACGTAATGTTCATTGACATTTCATTGGCCAAAGGATGTCACAGGGACACCGAAACTTATGGAAACAAGGGATTGTAGCCCGTTCATATTGGAAAGAGCTTTAAATTTATATAACAAAATATTCAAATGCACAATTATATATGTTATCTCAAAAGTTTTTTAAAAATGGAAAAAAGCTTTTAAAATTAAAAAAAAAAAGATGAAAGAAAAGCATTTAAGCTGAGACATCATTAGCATATAAAGTTCAATATCCCCTGGAAACAGCTGATTCTATTCTTTTACATTTGCACATCTATAAAGGGGTAGGTTGCTAAAAGGATTCAGTAATCATTCTGTATTTTATATACTTACGGAAAGTTTATTAATTTCCTTTTTTTAAGATACTGTGGCTTCTTTGAATATGAAATCTTTATGTTAATTCAAATGTTTCTGGTTTTAGCTTTAATCGTGAATACCTCAAAAATCACTTGTTTAGTTTTAGCTTTATTAAATTGTGAAAAAGCTTATAATAAATGGGACAATGTAAGACTTAAAAAAAAGATAAAAATTTGGAGCAATAATTTAGTCTACCACAAGCCTAAACAGGAAAATGGCCATGTAGGTGTGTCTTGGTGATTTATCCTTTAGTGGTATTGAGAGTTGGAAGTTCCAGGTTTGAGTCCTGACTTTTCACTTCATGACCCAGAAATATCTGACCTAGCACTCATTTCTTTTGAGTTCGTACCTGTGATGAAATGGTCATAAATAAAATCCCTCATATTTCCTGATAGTCTTATTGTGTAGCTCTCACAGAGCGAATGAGAGCTACTTTATAAATTTTATTGCAGTATTCAAAGTTATTGTTAATATTGCTGTATTTATTATTTTCAGCAATATTGTTACCACCTTAATTAGGGTATTCTTGATGTCTTGTTGGGGACTACATGATAATCCGCAGTTGGAGAGCCAGGTGATCTGTGGGCTGTGGCATTAATGCTTATTTATTATGTGATAGCATCTATGGTTTGGTTTCTGGTGTTATTAAATTATTTGTTTATGATATTTAATAAATGAAGGCACTGTCTCGTCTGCAGCCCATCAGGAAGGATCCCAGTCTTTTCCATTTCCTAGGGTGTGGTTTTCATCTGGGGCAGTCCCAAGTGGGATGAGGGCTTTTGGTGGTTCGTGGCCATCATCTGTTTCTCCAAAGTTGTCTGCAGCCTGCAGGAGCTGAGAGCCCTGCTTCCCATGAGTGCACTGACTCTTAAGCTGAAAGCATTCACATAATTTCTATTGCTTCATAATGGGCTGAATTCTCTCTCCATCAGACAAACACAAATAGTGCTTGAAGTGGGCAAGAAAGGGCAGGAGGTAAACTTTGCCAGAATCAACTAGCTGCAAGTGTGGATGCAAAATACTTCCCTGAAAAAGGAAACCATAGCAATGAAAGTAGGAGGGGATGGGAGAAACTGCTGTTATCAACTGAATAGAAAATTCCTAAGATAAACCTAAGCATTTTTAACAGTATTTGCTTGTTTGCTCAGTGTATTTCAAATCTATGAAATTCAATTATCTACATCCAATGCAATCAATATTTTTGAGATGGATATCAACAACCCAGAGATAGGCTTTAAGCCAGAGATGAATAAGCTATAAATGCTGTCCTTTTCTTAATGGTAAACACACACACACTTAAGAAGAGTTAAGGAGTAGGAGCGAGACAGACTTAGGCTAAGTTCCTGGAACAAGGTCTTGACTTCTCTGAGTCTCAGTTTCCTCTTTTACAAAAAGGGACAGTATTGTATATATCATAGAGTTCATCTGAGAGTCACTAATTTATTCAAAATATACTAATAAATCCCCTAGTTTCAATCAGAAGATGAGGTAACCTTCAAGAAGGCCACAGATAGGACAGAGATATAGATATTAAACAAATAAGCAAAAAGAATAATTTTGAAAAGCTCTACCAATCTCAAATTCAGAGTATGCGGGATGTGGGGAAATTGCAGAAGAGGGTGCTTAGAGGACTACTTTCCCTTTAAGCAGTAGTAGATGTGACTTTGCAATGCACATGCATGTATATAGATGCTTACATGCACATAGTTAGTATGTTGGGATAAGGGAAGCAGAATGTTTCAGGGAGAGGGAATGACAGAAGCCAAGAATTTTTGGTGGGATTGTTATTGGTGAATGGCAGGGTTCTTGTCTTCATGCAAGAAAGAATTCAGGCATGAGACAGAGAGTAGTGGAAAGTAAAATAGCAAGGTTTATTAGGGAAGGGACATCCGTAAGAATGGATGGGCACCTCTCCAGACAGAACCTGAGAGAGAGTGCCCAGTCACTCAGACTGGGGGAGAGCAAGGTTACATGGTTGATTGGAGAGAGTTCACCTGGGCAGGCCAGGCGGGCAGCTCAGCAGTGAGGCAGAGGGCTGAGCGCACCATCCGGTGGAGGCTGGGGGTTTTTAAGGGGATGGGTCTTGCCGCCCCACCTCTGCTCCTCTTGGAACAAAGGACTTTTTGGATGTAAATATGAAAAATTCTATCTGAGTTTTCCCCCTGAAGTTATCAGACAGGAGGAAGCCTGGCTGGCATCACCCCAACTTAGAGGAGCCTTAGAGGAAGGATGGTTATCCGGTGGAAGGGGCAGGGCAGGATGCATATTTGAAATGCAGATACTGGGCTGCACCTGAAAGATTATCAGACAGAAGGGGCAGGGACCCCCACCTGGCAGGTTATTGGGTAGGAGGGGCAAGGCAGGATGTAGATAAGGATATTGGGATGACTTTGAGATGCATATGCTGAGCATAGACATCTTCTCTTTAGGCCTTTGTCACACACACATAAGCTCATACCTGACTTCCTACCTAACAGGATGACGGATTGCACTCTAGAAAGTAAGAGAAGGGTAGCATGTCCAGAGTAAAGTAAGAGGACTGAAGAAGCAGGAGTGATGTGTGTACAAATTATTAGGCTCAGCTTTTGTTGTAGGAGCCCTGTGAAGCTGTTACAGGGATTTAAACAGGGTGGCTGCCACTAGGACTTGGTGTTCTGCACTGTGGGCAGTGATTGGGAAGATTGCAAAGATACATGGGGGACGTCCAGTTGTTAAGTCTACTATGATCTTCCAGCAGAGGTGATATTAGTCTCCTAGGTTTTGAGAGTAAAAATGAAGTAAAAGACAGCCTAGACTCAACCTTTATGCCCACTAAGGATATTTTCTATTACTTCTTGGATCCCTCTGATGTGCTGTCTACTTCTTAGTTAGATTGTGATGTGTCTCTCTGATCTTCAAGACTTATTTCCTATCATTGAATCACTCCCTCACAAATTACTATTTCTACCCTTACTACCCCATGACTTATGTATCCAAGGTTGCTATTCCCTCTTGGGTATCTAATAATCTTCCAAGCTCCCAAATCCAAAAAGGAACTGTTAATTCCACTCCCTGTTGACTATATCTTACAATGGTATTCTTCCAGTTACTTCCAGTGAGTTCTATACTTGAAATCATCCCTGAATCTTCTCTTTTTTGTAAGTCACATCCAGACTCTTATCACATCCTGAAAGTTTGTTGCAGGTTGATAGCCTTAATTGTTTTAGTTAATAATGTCCATGTATACATCTCCATGTGGATTTGTAGCTTCTCCTATCAAAACGTGGAATTTTTTTTGTGGAATCTAATTTTGTGACTTGCTTTAGCAAGAAAATGAGACTGCCTGTGCAAATGGACAATATATAACTATATATTAAATTAGAATTCTGACTCACAATTTGGTGCACCCAGCTTAGACAGTGAAAACAACTCCTGTAGCAATCAGACCCAAATGGTCAGAACTTCATTAATAACTGAAAGATACCTAACTTTTGACCCTACTTCTAAATATGCACCCCTTCCTAACCAGTCACATAGGATGCCCTGCTTTTAGTTAGCCTGCTTACAGCTTCCCAATGCCAATAGCTGCCAATCAGGACACACGTGGAATCTTCGTTTTTTTGTTTTTGTTTTTGTTTTTGTTTTTTTCCCACTACAAAGCCTCCTACTCTTTTGCCTGTTTTTGAATTTCTGCCAAATGCAAGTGACTTTTGCTGACTTCCTTGCTTTATAAAGGTCTAAATAAATAGTGTATTTGCTTATTCTAATTAGAAGGTAATTGGAGGAGGCAGACTGATTCTCAGAGGCTAGACTGTGATACCACTCACAAGAAATGGCAGTAGTACTATTGTTGAAACTTTGAGTCAATCATCTTACACTTCATTTTGATATTTTGAGGGCAGGTACCTGTTGAAGAGGTGCATAGGCAAAGCTATTTTCTAAGGACATATTTTTAAATATTTTATTTTATTCATTTGAAAGACAGAGTTACAGAGAGAGATAGAGACAGAGAGAGAGGTCTTCCATCCACTGTTTCACCCCCGAGTGGCCGCAGTGGTCGGAGCAGCACCAATCTGAAGCGAGGAACCAGGAGCTTCTTCCAAGTCTCCCACGTGGGTGCAGGGTCCCAAGCACTTGGGCCATCCTCCACTGTTTTCCCAGGCCATAGCAAAGAGCTGGATTGGAAGAGGAGTAGCCAGGACTAGAATCAGCACCCATATGGGATGCCGGCACTTCAGGCCAGGGCTTCAACCCGCGCGCCACAGCACCAGCCCCTTCTAAGGATATTTTAAACATGCTTGAAATAAGAAATAGTGATTTCTGCAGAGCTATGAATGAAGATTTTGTGTATTTATTAATGCTCAACAAGTATTATGAGAAAGAAAAACAGGTACGTGTTTAGCTTGGAAAATCTACTAGCTGTGGTGAGCATAACCAAGTCCCTAGGCTGGGCTTTCTGTTGGGCAGAGGTATTGCAATTGAGCTGTTATGAGCTCTCCAAAGGTTTGCACTATGGCTAGCAAAAGACCACAATTTGCATTAACTAGACCACAGCATCCACCTTACCGAGGAAGTAGTAACAAAACTGAATATCAATCATGTGGCCGAGGTTTGCTATCAACATTTTTCTCTCATTGCTCTACTTCTTTGTGCAAAAGATATTTTTATTTCTTCCATGACATTTCTTTCTGTTTGCAATTAAATCAAATACAGGCACCATGTACACATACTGCTCAGGATCCCACTGTTTCCTTCTCCTTGCAAGTTAGATCCTTAGGACAGCACAGCTGCTGACAAAGAAACTTCCTTTCTTCACTAAGATGTACTCAAGTGGCTGTCTGCAGGTCATCGTTTTCCAATCGGTTCTGAAGGGTAACCTTTTACCTGGGGCCTGTGGATCCAAATCTAGCACTGGTTTTATGGTGCTCACCACAACCTGGAGATTTTCTGTGTTACTGTGGATACTCATACTTTATATTTAGTTTTCTCTCCAGATGTTTAATTAGTCTGTGATCACTTGAATGTCCTATGAAAGACTTTGTGCCAGTTTTTGTTTTACTATTAAAACAACTATGTCTAAGGTTCTGTGGGTTTATATTAAAATAACACTGAGCAAAGCTAAAAACATATCAGGAATTCCAGATTCAAATCCTAGCTAGGTTAGTTGGGGCAAGTCATGTGCTGGCCTATAGTGTCTTCAGGTACAAAGAGTCATGATATCCAAATTCTCCACTTCTAATAATATCATGTCAACTTTGTGCTAACTCTAAGGTCAGAGTTCTCCATAAATGCTGAATCCTATTTATTTAGTGTTTATTGCATTCATCAAATCATGTCAAGTGAGTCAAGAATGAATAACAATATTACAGAGGAGCACGCAAGACAGACATGATTTCTACAATCCTGAGCAAATGTTTTGGTTGGGAAAGTGGTCTAAGCTTCCACCATTATTATGCAATGAAGCCAGATTTATACCAAGGTCTCTGTGGCTCCAATATACTTGTTCTTGTTGTCTAGACACTATTGTTTTCTGACAATAGAAAAAGACCCAGATTTCAGGCTCCTAGCTTTTTCTTTTTCTTTTTTTAAGATTTATTTATTTATTTAAAAGTCAGAGTTATACAGAGAAAGAGAGACATAGAGAGAAAGAGATCTTCCATCCTCTGGTTCACTCCCCCAATTAGCTGCAATGGCGAGAGCTGTACCGATCCAAAGCCAGGAGCCAGGAGGCTCCTTCAGGTCTTCTCATGAGGGTGCAGAGGCCCAAGGACTTGGGCCATCTTCCACTGCCTTCCCAGGCCGTAGTGGAGAGCTGGATCAGAAGTGGAGCAACTGGGTCTCAAACCAGTGCCCATATGGGATGCCGGCACTGCAGGTGGTAGCCTTACTGGCTATGCCACAGAGCCAGCCCCTCTTGCTTTTTCTTGCAGGATACACAAGTGGTGGTGATGGCTAGGAGGGTATTTTATCATACTGGAAGTATAGTTCCATAGGGATCCAACGTGTTCATTAAAGAGAATTTGTTCGCTGTCATCATAATTCTGGAAAGATGGCAAATAACAGAATGACACTTTGGATTTCTCTCCATAAAGTTGAGCCCTTTATCTCAAAGCTTCATCTACTTTCTCAGTACTTTACCTCTCTAATGGGTTTGCCATCAAGATGAGTGAGAACGTTGAGAATTCTTCTGAAAGAAGAGACTATATACAATTCAATATCTATTTAGTGTCAGACAGTCTAGCCTTAAGCAGACTTCAAATTCAGATTAAAAACCAACAATGAAATAACAAGTGAGTAGAAATAAGCACTACAATTTGTTAACTATTTGACTTTGGCTCATTTAACTTCTCTGATTCCCATCAGAGGATTATATCTTCACCTATCTCAAATGAGATATAGACTGTTAAGTGCCTAGCACAGTGTCTGAGGCCATTACAGATATTCAGGAAATATTAGATTCCTCTTCCTCTAGAATTGAGGAACACACATTAATGCCACTTGTCATCAGTATTCAAAGACTTGGAACAAAAGAGTTGAACTGAGTGAATCCTGCAACCTTAGGGGACAGCTAGGGAAGTTAAAGGTAGTTTCACTTCAGGAAATTGATCTATCCATGTATTCATGTCTTTATACTCCACTCATTTTATAGATAGTAAAAACTAAGGAAAGAGGAACTCAGTTTACCAAGTCTAAGAATTTACTATGTCCTAGAGTACTGAATTAGATGAAAGTAGTCATCACTACTGTTTTCTTACAGACAAACATGCACTGAAGGGAAAATGTGTTTGTCTTGAATTTTCTATCTCTTTCTCTGATGTCCCTGGAGAATACAGCCAGAACAAAGGTCGAACATCAGGAGTGCTCACTACAATACAGACACTATAAAAAGGATCGAGGTGAATGTACTATGTATAAGTCAAGGGACTTTTTTTCCCTTGCCACACTATTGGCAAGGTATCTTGAGTTGTGGAAAAATGCCTTGATAAATCCTAAATTTAGTACACACTACAGCTGAGATGAGAACTTTTGTCTTTACATTAATGTTCCAAGATCTCCTCAAACCAAAGTTCTTTTAACAACAATCACTCTTTCATATGCTTTCCTTTAAGTCATTTACTTTGTTCATCAGAATAATCTTGTAAAGTAGGAAGTTATCAGCTCATTTTACTAATCAGAGAACTAAAGTGTTGAAAGACCTGTTAACTTGCCCTAGGTTATCCACTTGTTAGGAAGTTTTTCTAAATGAGGAGTTAACTAATTTCAGAGTGCTTAAGCAATTTATCTATGAAGTCAGAAATGAAGGTAGCTCTTAGCATGACAACTGAATGCTTTTGCCACATTACAGAGAATAAACCCTGAAGGCTTCCTTGGTTCACCTGTGGCCACATGTGGAAATCTGACAGGCTCAGAGAGTAGAGTCCGTGCTCCATCTGGTTCTGTTATCTTCTTTTCTCCTAAGGCCAAGAGAGGGTATCCCTTCGATTTTATGCCTGTCCTTATATTAGTCTAGTTTCTTCCCTGCAGTTGTCATAACAGCTGTGGCTGTAAACTCACTCTCTTCACCATGAGACACTACCCAGCTCTCAGACCTTACCAAAATATTTGTTGCATAGGTTACTGATGTCCAGAAAATCCATTTCTAGAGGGAAGGAAACCCCACAATGTTTGTGTCATGAACTGCCATCCATGTTCCATCTTCCCTGGCTCCTCAGCTGTTATTTGGACTTGTGTCAGAAGCAGGGTCAATGAACTTCCTACAGAGATGTTAACTTGAAAGACACAAATTGATTGACTTATTCTAATTGTACCACTTTTTGTGAAGAATATCTCAGGTAGGAGGGATAGCCAAACCTGAGGACTACTGTACAAGTCAAGATTGATTGCTCTTTTATTTCCAAAGAAGCACAAAGTAAATAGTAGATGTGAGCAGATAGCAAATTTATCTGATGTATTGGTGTTGTCCAAAGCACAAATGGATTGCTTCCTCTGTGTAGCATTTCTATTTCACTTCAACTTGCACTTCTCTATGTCATCATCTTTCTCTAAGACAGAACTTGTTCTGTCCTGGTTAGTGCTGTGCCTACTACTCATTTAGTATGTCAATCCTGAAACTAATTGTCATCCTTATCCACCTCCCTTTGTCAGCCATTGTTTTTTCAACATCTGTACCTTATCTAAATGGTTGTTACATCATATTTGTTCTGTCTCTGAAATATTATCTGTTCCATACCTTCTGCTATTTCCTTTGTAACTTTTTTTTTTTTTTTGGACAGGCAGAGTTAGACAGTGAGAGAGAGAGACAGAGAGAAAGGTCTTGCTTTTTCCGTTGGTTCACCCCCTAAGTGGCCACTATGACCAGCGCGTTACAGCCGGCGTGCTGCGCTCATCCGAAGCCAGGAGCCAAGTATTTCCTCCTGGTCTCCCATGCAGGTGCAGGGCCCAAGGACCTGGGCCATCCTCCACTGCCCTCCTGGGCCACAGCAGAGAGCTGGACTAGAAGAGGAGCAACCAGGACAGAATCCGGCGCCCCGACCAGGACTAGAACCCAGGGTGCCTGTGCTGCAGGTGGAGGATTAGCTTAGTGAGCCACAGTGATGGCCTCCTTTGTCACTTAATCATATTTCAGGCTACCATCTTTTCTCTAGTGATCATTGTCATCATCTCCTAATATGATCTTCAGTCTTAACTTCTTCAATCCATTTTCAAATTTACTCTTGATTGGAGGCAAATTTGATGATGTTACTTCCCTGTTCAAAAGCCTCAGTGACTCCACAATCTACAGATTGAAGTATCAAGATTTATGTGGGGCCTATCCTGTGGTGTAGCAGGTAAAGCTGCCACCTGCAGTGCTGGCATCCCATATGAGTGCCAGTTTGAGTCCCGGCTGCTCCACTTCCAATCCAGTTCTCTACTACAGCATGGGGAAGCAATAGAAGATGGCCCAAGTGTTTCGGCCCCTGCGTCCACATGAGAGACCTGAAAGAAGCTCCTGGCTCCTTGCTTTGGATTGGCACACTTCCAGCTGTTGTGACCATTGGGGTGTGAACCATCAGCTGGAAGTCCTCTCTCTCTGCCTCTGCCTCTCTGTAACTTTACCTTTCAAATAAACAAATAAGTAAATATGCATTTCTTACTTTCATTGTACACCCTCTGGACCTTGCCAGTCCTTTGTCCAGACATTTTCTTCTTGGAAGCTATTCCAATGTTTTCTTTTCCAGAAATATGCTATAATGTTTTATATAATCATATATCTGCATATGCTCCCCTTGTCTGAAAGAATCCTTTATTTGGCTCATGTAAAACTTTTATTCATGCTTCAGGACCCAATTCAAATGTCACTTCTTTAAGCCAGACTTGTTTATCCCTCAGTTGAATAGCACAGTTTTCCCTTAAATTCTATCATAGCAAGTGCCCTACCAAATGATATTAACTTACTCATGTGGTTCTGATACTAGATTTTAAATTTTAAGAACATGTTTTATGTCTTGCATGTCATTATATCCCTATCATTGCTATGGGAGAAGAAAAAATAAAATGCCTCATACATCTTATTTTAAAATGTCATCTCACCAGAGTGTTAAAGGATCACTATGAATTTCCAAATGGAGAAGCGATGGCAAAATTCAGTGATAATAATAGAAACAAATACTCACTAAATAACTTACTATGTTATAAGCATTGCACCTCTGATAGCCTTAAGTAGGGCTTAAGAAGCCCTTCAAAATGCGGTGTGGTAGGCATTTTAATAATCTTCCCATTTTGAAGATGAGAAGACTGATCAAGACAATTAAATAGCTCCTTTATTTTATTTTTTTTTGACAAGCAGAGTGGACAGTGAGAGAGAGAGAGACAGAGAGAAAGGTCTTCCTTTACCGTTGGTTCACCCTCCAATGGCCGCTGCAGCTGGCACACCGCGCTGATCCGAAGCCAGGAGCCAGGTGCTTTTCCTGGTCTTCCATGCGGGTGTAGGGCCCAAGGACTTGGGCCATCCTCCACTGCACTCCCGGGCTACAGCAGAGAGCTGGATAGGAAGAGGGGCAACTGGGACAGAAACCGGTTCCCCCACCGGGACTAGAACCCTGTGTGCCAGTGCCGCAGGTGGAGGATTAACGTATTGAGCCACTGTGCCGGCCTAAATAGCTTCTCTAAGGTCATGCAACTAAGATGCACAACCAAGGTTGAATCTAAGCACTTAGACTCCAGATTGTATGCTCCTAAAAAGTCACCTGTGCAGCATGAGAAACCATCAAGAGTAGGGCAGTGGATGAACTACATGTCCATGATTGGAATGTGTGATGGAGGGCAGAGGTGGGTCAAAGATGGTGGTGATTGCATAAAGTTCATACTGAAGAGGTTAGGGAGGGCTATCAGAGAGGGACTTTCATCATTGGGCTAAGGAATCTGACCTTTGTTCTATAAACAGTGGGGAGTCAGAAAGAAGATTCTAGGGGCAGGATGGAAAATAGACAGGAGAAGACAGATGCCAGAAATGAAGAGACTGTGCTGTCAGTACCAGAGTGCTATACCAGTCAGAGCAAGGCACATCAATGACTTTAGCTAGTGCAGTAACATCTATGATAGATCTAAGAGATAGAGTCCACAGTAGTTGGTGGTAGGAATCACATTTGTGCTCTCACAACATTTCTTTTTTTATTTTTTTAAAGATTTATTTATTCATTTGAAATTCAGAGTTATACAGAGAGAGGAGAGGCAGAGAGAGAGAGAGAGAGAGAGAGAGAGAGAGAGAGAGGT
This sequence comes from Oryctolagus cuniculus, assembly GCF_051225735.1. Taxonomy (NCBI): domain Eukaryota; kingdom Metazoa; phylum Chordata; class Mammalia; order Lagomorpha; family Leporidae; genus Oryctolagus; species Oryctolagus cuniculus. The sequence continues at coordinate 13,716,434 of NC_142868.1, forward strand.
CCTCCATCCACTGGTTCACTCCCCAGTTGGCCACAATGGCCAGAGCTGTGCTGATCTGAAGCCAGGAGCCAGGAACTTCTTCCAGTTCTCCCACATGGGTGCAGGGCCTAAGGACTTGGGCCATCTTCTACTGTTTTCCCAGGCCATAGCAGAGAGCTGGATTGAAAGTGGAGCAGCCAGGACTTGAACTAGCACCCACATGGGATGCCGGCACTGCAGGTGGAGGCTTTACCTGCTTCGCTAGCGCTGGACCCCTCACAACATTTCATTATTTTCTTTTTCCAGTGTCCATAGTTCTTTTATCTGGCATATACTTCCTAGTTGGTCTAGATTGAGTTTTTTTTTTCCTTCTCTCAAATTATCTTTACAATGTTATTTATTCTCTGGAGACTATAACATACAGTAATTATTATGCTTCAGGTTACAGCTCCATGTAAAATACAGTGTGATTACTATTCATCTGTATTTTTTCCTTAATGCTTAATGGTATATTTCTATTGGGCACCAATAATCACCTAATTGCTATGTAGTTATTGAAATCAGATATAATGCTTTGTTAAAGATTACCCTAATTATGAGGCAAGGTTATTAGTTACTATTGCTGCCTAGTTTTAGGCCTGTAGAATTTTCAAAAAACAAAAGGTTGAATAAGAATTAAAATCTCAATACTCTCTCATTTACACCCCTCTCATTTGACTGTTAGGGCAACCTTTATACACAAATGGGCCAACTCTGGTTGCACTTGCTGCTTTGATGAGACAAGGCAGCATGAGAACCTGTAATAATGTCCTGTAGCATGCTGGGAAAACTATTGTTGCCTAAGATGAAGACTGTCAGATGGGACACAAGACACTTGTGCTTTTGTGTTTAGTGAGATTTTTCAACCATGAAAACATTTTTCCTCTTCCGCTTACTATTTCTATGTTCTTGTTCAAATGTGTACCCCATAAATTTCTTATTATTTTAAGAATAATGTGATTGAAGTAGATTTTTTGCTAATATTTATGGCACCAGAAATGATAGCAATAATTTAACCTTCCATTCATTATGTGGAAATTTGAATGTAACTACATCAGTTACATTCACAGTTACATATCAGTTTTTGTAATAGAATAGGCTGTATCATGAATTAATGTTAAATTGTGTTTTTCACCCATATACATTCACACACCAGATCATTATCATATTTTGCAAAATCCAAATCTCCATAGTTGGAAGGAAAAGGAATCTGTGGGCTGTCAAATTAAAGTTTCCAAAAGATCTTGCCACACTGAGGCAATAGATCACACTAAGAAACCATTTTAAGATACTTTTACTTGATTCCATAAAGACAATCACACAAGTCTATATTTGAAGTTGTACACAGGCAAAAGATACTAAATGGTGAAGTTATAGTGAAGATGGCAACTTTAGATTGATACATTAAGAACTTAGTTTTAAAGGAAAAAAAAAAAAGGTCATTCAAGAGAATGAGATTCTCCTGCCTTCATTGACAACATTGGGTGAGAGATGTTGGAAAGAGTGAAGTCTCAGCTGCCAGAAAAAGAAGATTTTTTGATTACCCTGTCCCATTGGATGGGGAGTGAGGTCCAGTTGGCATAGAGAAGGGGACTGTTAAGAGCATCAGTGGAAGAATTAGCCTGAGAAGAAATGAAGGAGGAACGTCTTCAGAGAAAAGAAGAGAAGGCAAAGCTCAAGTAAATACAAAACCATTTTAAAGTTGTGGAGTGAAGATAAAAATTCTTAACATGGAGCACAGGCCCTCCATGATCTGTTCTGCCTTCTTGGAGGTCTCCACATTGTTAAATGCTTTTGTCGGATCTCCTCACTCAGACTATGGTTCAGGGTTTAGGGCTTTCCCTAGGATATGCTTCTTCCAGATCTTGGCCTAGTTAGTATCTACTCATTCTTCAGAACCCAAAAGATAGGATTTAAATAATTTTTGTTTATTGGAAAGGTAGCGAGACAAAAAAGAGACAGAGTTCCCATCTTCTTGTTCAGTTCCCAAAAGCCTGAACCAGCCAGAAGCTGAAACTCAATTCACGTCTCCCACATGGATGTCAGGGACCTAACAACTTTTTTTCTTTTTTTTTTTTTTTTTTTTATTTGACAGGCAGAGTTAGACAGTGAGAGAAAGAGAAGAGAAAGAGACAGAGAGAAAGGTTTCCTTCTGTTGGTTCACTCCCCAAATGGCCGCTGCGCCGATCCGAAACCAGGAGCCAGGTGCCCCTTCCTGGTCTCCCATGCAGGTGCAGGCGCCCAAGCACTTGGGCCATCCTCCACTGCCCTCCCAAGCCACAGCAGAGAGCTGGACTGGAAGAGGAGCAACCGGGACTAGAACCTGGTGCCCATAAGGGATGCCAGCGCCGCAGACGGAGGATTAACCAAGTGAGCCACGGCGCCGGCCCCCGGACCTAACAACTTTAACCATCATTGCTGCCTCCATAAACATGCACTAAATTGGGTGTTCAGCCAATATTTGAATCCACGGACTCTGATATGTAATGATCAGATGCCTTCTGCCACCAATTGGATTTTCTTAAGAGGGAATCCCAAGGGGCAAGCATTGTAATGTAGTTTGTTAAGTTACCACCTGCGATGCTGGCATCCCAGCTGCACCACTTCCAATCCAGCTCCCTAATAATTGCCTGGGAAAAGCAACAGAGGATGGCTGAATGTTTGGGCCCTGCTACCCATGTGGGAGACCTGGAGGAAGCTCCTGGTTCCTGGCTTCTTGGCCATTGCAGTCATCTGGGGAGTGAACCAGTGGATGGAAAATTCTCTCTCTCTCTCTCTCCCTCTCTCTCTTTCTCTCTTTCTGTAACCCAGGCTTTTCAAATAAATAAATAAATGAATTTTTTAAAAAAATAAGGATTCTTTAACCTACCTGGTTAGTTTAATTTTCTCTTCCATAACACCCTTATTTCTCTTTTTATTTTACTCCTAGTGAAGTAAGTCATTGTAATGAGAAATCAAGAGAAAGTCAATAGAGAAGTTAGAATTTATATGAGATCAGGACAGTTAGTAAAACTTATAGGGCATATTGCCTTCCTCAAAATTTATTAAGAACTTCACAACAATAGCAGCAGACCATGAAACCAAGCATGGGGCCCTTCTGAGCTTGAGGCTTGTGCACCTGCATAAGTCTTCACCCAGTGAGAGCTTCTGCTGTAGGAAATAGGTACCATGAGCTCTAGACCTAACCCACTTCAGTTGGTCCAACTGAAGTTTTAGATGTAAGCCAATGCTGCTGATGGCAGTGTTGAAATGATGAGTCATGTAGGTGTTTAGAACAGAATGGACAATAAGAAATAAGGTTGAGGTTGGGAGATTTGCTGAAATTTCAGTTCAGTGGAATTTTGGAGTGTTATAAACAATATAATAAGATCTCTATATTATTTATTAATGCATCAAGTCAACATTTAATTGCTAACTACAACTCTGAGTTGCTGGGAAGAGTCATTAAAATTTTCAGTTTCTTGAAAAGAAAGAATTTGAGAAATTTCAGAAAGGGGCAGGTGTAGAGTTTGAAGCTCAGGTTTACCAGTTTCAAGCTCTTTCAACCTGAAAAGTTAATATCTTGTCTGTGCTTTAATTTTGACAGAGGGGAAGTGTAAAATTAGGATAATGTTAATGTCTCTTGTGATCATTTTAAGGAACAAACAAGTGAATAAACAGACCCGATGTTATAGTAAGTTATTACAAATTCCATTCTAGTGAACTCTTAATTTCCTTTGAATGCACTTTTCTTTCAGTTATTTGAGATCAATCACAATATTGTCAGATATTGTAAACATCTAAACTTCTTTACCATACTTGGGTGGATGCAAAGAATGTAACAGCATGCTTTCTAAAACTTGTATTGACATCATTTTCAGCAAAAGAAACAAAATATACAAGCTAACTTATTTTCATTATTGCACAATAGATGCCAAACACACTTTTAGAATACATTAGTAAATTAGTGTGTGGTATCTTTCAGTGAACTTCCAGAATTTTATATTTGATTCTCTAGCGTCAGAAAGTCTTCTCTTGGACGCCTCAAGGGGATGATCAAGTATTAGAAATTATGAACAACAAACAGAATTTAATAAACTCAGTTCTGTTTCTATTTTGGCCATTTATATAAAATTAAGTGAGTATCATTTAGTTATTGAGTATATAGTATGTAGATTATTTTTCATGATCAGGAGGTCATTTTTCTTTATTTAAAAATTTGAAAAAAACTACTTTCCATTTTATTCAAGACACACACACACACAGTGAGACATAGAGATAGAGAGATATAGAGATAGGAGATAGAGATGGAGGGGAGAGAGGGGAAGGAGGAAGAGAGAGAGGGATGGAGAGGGAGAGAAATCTTCCATTCACTATCTCATTCTCCAAATGCTCTCAATAGGCAAGGCTGGTCCAGGTCAAGCCAGGAGCCCAGAACCCATCCCAGGTTTCCCACATCAGTAGCAGGGACACCGTACTTGAGCCATCACCAGCTGTCTACCAAAGGCAGAAGGACAGAAGTGAATCAGGCCCTTCAACATGGGAGGCAGGTATATCTAGTAGGACCCTAGCTGCTTTGCCAAACGCCTACCCCAAGTTGTGTTTATTTTTTAAAAAAAAATATTTTATTGTAAATGGAGAGGAAAGGAAAGAAGAGGAGAGATGAATCACCTCCTCATATACCTATGACAGCTAGGACTGGGCCATGTGGAAGCCAGGAACTCAATCTGTGTCTCCCTCATGGGTGGCTCAACTATTTGAGCCATCACCTGCTGCATTCCAGGATGCACATTAACAGGAAGCTGGAATCAGGGGTGGATCTGGGACTTCAAACCTAGGCACTATGATATGGGATGCAGGCATCCCAAGAGGCTTGTTAACTGCCATGTCAAATGCCTGCCCCCTAGGATACCATTTTTTATAGATTTCTCTGGAGCATATTTTGACCAACTTCTGAATCACTACATCTGGCATTTTTCATTGTAATGTAGGGATCATCTACAGGTGAACCATTTTATCACCTGTGACTTCCCAATCTGTATTTCTAGCTTACTTGAATTTTCTGAGTATGAGTCTATAATTGTCCACTAAACAGGTTTACTTGTATATCTCCCAGCATTCAAACTCCACTTTTCCCTAGTAAAATTTAGTACCTTTTATTGAGCAGTCACTTATTTCTGGAGCTCATTTGTATGACATGATTGCTAGTGTTGTATAATCCAATCATTCCTGAATGTATAATCATTTTCCAAATTCCTTTTACCATTTGCCTATCTCAAATCCTCATCATTTGTGTGTAGACTCCTGGGGTGGCCTTTCAACCACCTCTTCCAGTTTTCCTTTACTTGAATCCACTCCACTCATGTGTCGATCAGGTACATTTTCCTCAAACTATAAATCTTACCATGCTTTCAGTCATTTTCTTGTTCATAAGATAAATTCCAAATTCTTAGCATGTAACATAAAGACTTGCACAATCTGTCGTTTTACACCCACATCTTGTGCCACTACGCTGCTCTTGGAGGGATACACCAGATATCTCTAGAGCACATGAAAAGGGTACCTTACCCCAGAGGGTGATAACATCTGCATTGAGTTATCCTGAGAAACATGTGAGGGCCCCTGTTAAGAGACATATACAAGTTGTATAATTATTTATATACACTAGAAAATAATGTACATACTAAGAAACCTCACTTTCTGATTTTTCTTATTTCACAAATAGCCACAGATATTCATTATAATTGCTTTTTCTTTCTGAATGTCCCATTGTTCACATTTGATCTGCTTTGGAGATGCTTTCTAGTCTGGTGAAACTGGCTTTGTATGGCACAGGTCTTTAGCGGAAGAGTCCAAGTTGTGTTTTCTATTCACTTAACACATAGTTGCTGAGTATTTAAAAATGCCAAATATTGGGCAACTTATTGCAAATAAAAAAGAGAATTATACTGACACTGTCTCTGCCCAAATGGAAGTTACATTCTATGCAAGGAATCCATCAATGAACAAGTAAACTGATAAATTAAAAAGTTTTAAATTTCAATAAAATACAAAGGAAAAGTAAAGGTCCAAGCTAAAGTCTGATGGGAGATAACAAACTTTTATCTAATGCAGTGGACCCTGGTAGCTTCTCAGAAGAGGTAACATGGAATCTGAGATCTGGATGCTAAAAGCATCATGTGGGAATGGCATTCCAACTGAAGGGATTAGCATATATAAAGATCACCTGAAGTGAGAGAACCTGGAGTATTTGAAGAGTATTAGAAGGAGCCAGCAGGACAGGAATATAGTGAGTAAGAAGAAGAGAGGCAGGAAATGAAGTTTTAGAGAAAAATTCTGGTCTGTGGGCCATGGCAGGTTCAAGGGTTTAGACCTGTTTTTCAGAGTAATGGAAAGCCAATGGGGGATTTCAAGTCAACATAATGATAAAGATGGGGAATAAGAGGGAGATGCAATAGGGAAGCATTCATGGATTTCTCTTAGTTTTAGATGTTCTTTCTTTTTGCTGTATTCACAATGGATGAGGGAAGGGTAAGTATGGTCACAAAGAGGTCCCTTAGGAGTTGCAATTGTCTAGACCAGTGTGGATAGATTATTCTGTCATTAACAAAACACTCAGCACCTATTGTGTGCAGGTCTTTTGCTAGGAATTAAAGTATGATAAGGAATTTACTACACATAAAGAACAAATTATTTAGTACAGAGAAAAATTCAGAAACATCTCTTGTAAGATTGACACATACTGTATTAGCAGCATGAAAAATGAGCTGGGGTTATTCAAAGAAGGGATTGATAATCTCTGGAGGAGCCACAGGCAAGAGGCTTTATAGAGACAGCATTCAGCTAGATCACGGTCTCCAAAGGCTGAGGAATGTTGACAGCTGTCCAAGGAGTATAAGGAATAGTCTCAGCCAGTGCCTTCTGTGCTGTGTGTCTGGACTCAAGTTTAAGTTCTTAAATCTTGGGTCTGGGCTAAAGAACTGGAAACAGGGAGCAGAAGTCTGCACAATGCAAACACTCGTGCATCCTTCACAATCCAGGGCTTATCAACTTCAGGCATAACGTTTTTGTTTGCCGTCTGGTCGTCTTTTCCATTTTCCTTACTCAATGTAATTGGAAAAGAGACTTCTGCTAATGAAGTAGAGCTGACTTCATAACCCCTGATGGTTTGGCATGCTGTTCTATGACTGAAGTTTCTGCTTTGATTGGATGAAACCCAAAACAAAGAGTTGACTACTTCTGGTGATTAAAAGCCCCCTTGATGATTTTCTAAAGGGATTGTTCAGACCTTTTAGTGCTTCTGAATGGGGAATTGTACTTTACTTACCTAAAACGCCTCCAGCAATTGTATGTTCACACTTTTTTTCTGTTGTACAGCACTGAAGTGGATTCCCTTTAAGAGTAGCAGTCTTTTAGTAGAGGATTAAGTGGTCCTTGTATATATAATTTATAAGGCACTTGGAGCTTTCTATGTAAAAGCACATTGGAAAAGTAAAATTATTATTACTTATATTGTAATTAGCTTATATTATCTGGTCCTCATATGAGATATTAATTTTGCAGCTAAAGATTCAGAGCATAGCTGTTAATCCTGAAGAGAAGAATGAACAGATTGGACAATCATGAGTGTCAGAGGGGAACAGCCAGAACAGACAAGAATGAGTCATGGATGACATTTCTTTTTCCTTGAAATTGTATTTCTTTTTCTTCTTCTTTTTTTCCCTTTTGAGAGAGAGAGAATGAGAGTGAGAGAGAGAGGGAGAGAGAAATAGAGAGAAAATGAATACGGTTGCACTGGTTCACTTTCCAAATGCCCACAACAGTTTAGGATTGGGCAGAGGCTAAAGCTGTGAGCTAGAAACTCATTGCTGTCTCCCATGTGGGTGTTAGGAAGAAAGAGCCATCACTGTTGCCTCCAAGGGTCTGCATTAGCAAGAAAGCATCTTTTTTTTTAAAGATTTATTTGTTTATTTGAAAGTCAGAGTTACACAGAGAGAGGAGAGGCAGAGAGAGAGAGAGAGAGGTCTTCTGTCTGATGGTTCACTCCCCAGATGGCTGCAACGGCCAGAGCTGTGCCCATCCGAAGCCAGGAGCCAGGTCTCCCACATGGCACAGGGGCCCAAGGACTTGGACCATCTTGTAGTGCTTTCCCAGGCCATAGCAGAGAGCTGGATCGCAAGAGGAGCACCTGGGACTCGAACCGGCACCCATATGGGATGCCGGCGCTTCAGGCCAAGGCGTTAACCCAGTGCGCCACAGCACCGGCCCAGGATGTGAGCATCTTAATATTATCTTAACTGCTAGGCCAAATGCTTATCCTGCTATTATACTTCTTGATTACATATTATACAGATACTTTTTAGCTTCCTCTATATAAGGGGCTTTGGGTGCCCACACACACAAAAATTACCTAAACCTACAAAGTATTTAAAACATCTACTTTATATCTCTCTCCATGCATCTGATTAGCAAATAGACAAATCACATAATTAGGATTGTGATGCTTTTAAATGGAGATTTAGAAAGGAAAATAATGAACTTTTGTCTGCCTGCTTCCAGTGAAAATGTTTGCCCTGGATACTTGTCAGGCTTTAGACATTCATTATGCTTAGGGGGTTGGAATGAGATTAGAAGTATAATATAAAATTTGATTAATGTTTCAATCCCTGAAGGTTAAAACAAATCGTAGGTTAAGTCAATCTTTTTCTGCCATGAAGTCATGTTAATTAAAATGTTCTAATGTCTTTTAGATTATATACTTCGAGTATATTTATATTAGTTAGGATTAGCCTTGACTGCATAGCATAGAAAAACATGAAAATTAGAGGCTTAATTAAAAAAGAAGTTTCTTTCTAAGTTAAAGAGGATGGGATATAAATAGGAATGGTGTGGGGGCACCCTGGTTATCAGGAACCCAGGCTCCTTCTATCATGTTTCCCTGAAATACGGAAGAGGTTGCTGATGGGTCCAAAATGGCCACCAAGTTTTTGGTCAACATGTTTGCAAGAGACTAAGAAAGATACATGCTCTCTTTGCTAGCAAACTTCCTAGGACTCTCACTAACTCCTCCTGCTGATATTTCACTGGCCAGAAATCAGTCTTAAAACTTCCAGCCAGATGAAAGGGAGACTAGAAAAAAGTTATTGTGAACTCATATCTAGCTAAAAATTTACCCTTCTGTTACGAGGAAAGAGAAGGAGAATGGATACCAGAGGCTAATTTACAACTTCGGCCATGATGCTTACTTCATTCTTCAAGGTGATTATTTTGATTCAGTTGTTTTTATTTGGTGTAATGCATGTGGTATAGCATGCACTCATATCTAATTATAATGATATATAATTTTAAAACCCGTTTCTGTAGAAATAAAAGAAGTATACCTACAACCACATTAGCGAAGAGTGACCTGATTATTGTTTTTCAGTTTTCACATTCTTTTCTCTTATGAAAAGAATTATACCTCATGTGGAAGTTGAAATGCTGACAGAATGAAGGTGGGACATCACTGTCCTTTTGAAACTGGGAGTCAACTTTTCATCCCAAAGAACAGGCTCATTTTTCTAGTTTCCAGGACTGTTGTGTTCTACTTTTCACTTTCTGTTGGAGTATGAAGCCTGGAAGAATTGGGATGTGTGTTCTTAAATATGTGAAGTGTCAGAGTTCATGGCACTTTGGAACACCCAGGCTTATTAACTTTATTGTTCCTGGGGAATCGTCACCTGTTTAATTGCACTCTCGCTGTCTCCTATTTCTTGCTATTTCAGTTGGTTGTGGGTCTTTGTGTTGGGACAGATGTTATGTGTCACCAGGTAGAACTCCTGCTGAGACTTGATTTGTGCTACCACAAATCCTTCCATGGTGCTGGGCAGCTGTGCCCCTTCTAAACCACCCTAGTATATTTTATCAGATAGAACAATTCTGAACACTCTAGTGATTCTAAAGACACTTGCATGAGTGAGAATAGAAAAAAAAGCAAAGCAAATCAATAACAACAAAAGAATGCGGATTGCATTTTCTTCCTAGCTGTTGTGAATTTTAATCATGAGAGAGAAAACAATTATAAATGTCAAAGTCTTGTACAGAATAAGATGAAAGTACAAACAGAAAGAAGAAAGACTGCCTTTCTATGTTGTTAAAGTAAAAACATTATTGACTGGTTAGATGTCATAGGTTGAACCATATGATGTTACTGCTTTTGTGGGTCAAAAAGGTTGAATATAGGCAATTCTTATTAGTTCAACCCAACAGCAGCAGTTTCTATTTTGGTTACAAAAGAGAAATCTTTGGTCTTAAAACTCATGAAATTTCTCCTTAGCCACATATTTCCATTTATAAAAATTGGTAGATGATATTTTATATTAAGGAAAATATTTATTATTGGTATGAAAGTGATATAATTTTTAAAAATTCATCCTTTCCAAGGTGAAAAATCGAAAAAATTTTCTGGTCCTTGGATTTTTGAATCCATAAATGAGCGCATACTGCATTCGATATCTGCAAAAAAGAAATGTGAGGAAATTTATTGAGGAAAATTACACTGTACTTTTACAAGGATTTCTATCAGGAATGATTTAATAACCACAGAGATAATTTGGGGGGAAACAGGATCCCTTCTCTTCTTCCTGCTCAGACCTGAAAACCTCCAGTGCTCTTACCTTTGGACAAGCAATTCTTGAGTGTGGCTCAACTCTCTCTAGGGTCAAGGAAGGGACACAGTACAAAAAGTGACGGGGCCAGGATGGGGTTAATTGCGGAGCTCATTGTGACTCCTTATTCCTTGACACTCCAGGGAACAGGGCTGTGCCTGCTTTGGATGGTCCTGATTTCATCTGGCTGTAGAAGTATTGACACCACCAGCAAGCTACCTTTTGGTTCCAGGAGACTGAAAGGTTATAAGGTAAATGCTAAGTGCCCCAGGTAGCCAATGCATGATCTGCCTGGTTACTAAGGAACTCTTGCCCAGCTGGTTACTAAGACAGGGAGGAGGAAAAGGAGGAAGAAAACCAGTGCAGGATGCAGAGCTCCTCCGCTCCTCCCCCTGACTTCATTATGCTTTCATATTTTAGACTCTGATTACCAACCTGAGAAGAAAAACAATTCCCTAAAAACTAGAAATCCTCTGGATGTAAATAAAAGGTCCTGAATGGCATTTTAGTTTTTTTTTCCCTGAATTGATATGCAAATTTCTAATTTACTTAAAGCACACTGTCATGCATTATAATAAAGTCTAATACATGCTTCCTTGTAATTATGTGTAATAACCAGTGATCAGAGGGAGGAGGGAAGGAGAGAAGGGAATTGTGTTTCCAGCTGCCCCTCTACACCTGCAAATAACAGACAACCCCATTCAGTGTAGAGGAAACAAGATAATGACAGTATAATATTAAATACAAACATTAATTCTTGAGAACAAAACATAAGGAAGAGGTCTGTCAATTAAGATGTGTGATAGTGAGCAATTTAAATTACATTCCACATCGTCTTAAAGAAAAAGAGGGAATGCGTAGAATGAAAATCTTACTTTGCTATTTACTGCATTCCTCCTTGTGGCATTAGTCTTTTTTTTTTTTTTAAGAAATATTTATCTGGGCCACTAGAACCTTATGCTGAGATCTACTCTTCATGTTCACTTGGTTTGATTTAAGAACCACATTGCAATAATATCCTGTCTCTCTCTCTCTCTCTTTCTCTCACCCCCCCCCACTTCCTTTCTCTCTATCTGAAAGGAGAAGCAAGATGTTAGACTCTACAGGGAAAAAAAAAATCTCAGTAGTCCCTTGGGGCTTCAAATTGTTAGGAAACAGAACAATAAAAGGAAATGTTTTGTGAGCAGGAAAGTATGACCCTAAAGTATGGCACTATTATTGTCCTGGCTACTGTTACTTGCAAATTTTTCTATGAGATGGGTGTTCCTGTAAAGTCATCTGCAGAAAAAAAAATTGACATTAAATACACATTTCTATGTGTGAAGGATTCTAGCTTTGTGATTAGGATCTCTGGAAACTTTCTGAGTGGGTTTTGCTTCCTAGCACCATTAATTTCAGCTGTATAATCTTGGGCGAGTTTCTTAAGCTTCTTGAAGCCTTAAGTTGCTCATCTTTAAAATGGGAATAAAAATAACAATAGCAATGGCCATATGATAGCACATTTGTAAGAATTAAATAAATTGACATGCTTCTTATATACCAGGCCTACTTTGTGCACCTGTATATAGTGCTTATAAATGACAAAAATCTATCTTGCAACAGTCATCAGTCATATCATGATACAACTTCTCCATGACAATTTATGTACATCAAAAGAAACTATTGAGTATAGATGAATAGAACTCATAGAGTGGAATGAGTGTTCTGCAAGTATCATAGGGTAAAGTAGTTGAGAATAGGTATTGATAGATGGCAGGAGAAGAGCTTGTCAATCAAGGGTTAAATTTTAGATTTTTCTACTTCTAATTATGTAATACTAAACAAAAGTTGAGTAACTTCCCTGTGTTCCCCGGTGACATTTCTTTGGAGTATGAATCTGTTATATATTGGATCAATTAGATCCACCAAATACTTTTTACTTTGGTGGAATTATGTAAAAATGAAAACAGTCACTCTCTAACTGTGGCATGATTCATGCTTCGCTAGATTCTGGCCCCTCTTTAGCTTTACAGAGAGCAGGTACATTTTTATTTTCTCTCTGATGGACCATAAAGATGGCTGGGATAGTACAGTGACTCCTTTGAGAGAGGGGTCTCTCAAAGGTCTATGAGAAAGAAGGATTGAGTCATGAAGTATCAACAAGATTTAGGAAGGGAAAAGGAAGTATGGTGATTCAGAAAATGGAACTTTATAGATCCAATCCCCTAAAGTGTGAATGCTGGTGGACCATGGATAGTGCTACTAGGAAGGTTGTGTGAAATCTCAAAAATGGTGGCTGAATTTCTAAATGCATCCTAGCATCACAGCCCAGGGAACAGACCAGGGAAAGCTTCCTCATTTGAAGAGTAGAATCTTTGCTTTGGGTGCTTCAATTAATGCTTCAGTTTCTGTATAAATTTAATTTATTCTGTCATCGTGCTTCTTTGATTACAGAATGAGGAAAAATCTCAGTATATGGGGCTCTGGACAGATCCTGGATATTTAAGTACAAAAAGAGAAGGCAAAGCTTAACTGAGGTACATCAGTGCACCCCTCAAAAGGAGTGGACACACCCTATGAAATAACACGTAATGAACTCTTGTGAGTTTATGCACATATCTTAAAACTTATTTTCAGTAAGACTTTTTAGCACAAATCCTAAAATCTCTGTTGGATGCCTACCTAGCATTGCACCATGATAACATCAGCATTCCTCCCACAAGGATTTGAACCTTTCAAGGAGATGGAAATGTAGACACACAATTTCAAGATAATATAGTAGATGTTATTTCAGAAGCAGTTATTGATGGCAGCCCTCAGCTCATCTTGGTAGACCAGAGAAGGCTGATAGTGGGAGATGGTGCCTGATGTGAGATGTGGACACGTAGCACTGAGTAAGTTAAAACATTGGAAGGATTTTTAATACTTAGGAAAGCACATTAACTGAAATATGGGTATAGGATTTTTTTAAAATTTATTTGACAGATAGAGTTAGACAGTGAGAGAGAGAGGGGGAGACAGAGAGAAAGGTCTTCCTTCCATTGGCTCACCCCTCAAATGGCCACTACGGCCGGAGCTACGCTGATCTGAAGCCAGGAGTCAGGTGCTTCTTCCTGGTCTCCCACGTAGGTGCAGGCATCTAAGTACCTGGGCCATCCTCCACTGCCTTCCTGGGCCACAGCAGAGAGCTGGACTGGAAGAGGAGCACCCAGGACTAGAACCCAGTGCCCATATGGGATGCTGGTGCCGCAGGAGGAGGATTAACCAAGTGAGCCATGGTCCCAGCTGCCGATATAGAATGTTGGTATGACCACAGTGAGGAACCTATCAGTAGAGATGGTTGAGGATTTAGAGTGAAGATTTTGTCTTAGTCTACTCAGAAATAAGATACCTTTCCTGTAAGTGGCCAAGTAGTCGGTATTTTCAGTCTTGGAGGACATATGTTTTATATCTCACCTACTCAAAGCTGATGTTGCAATGTGAAAGTTACCATAGACAATATAAAAACAGTTGGGCTTGATGGGATTTGGCCCATGGGCTATAGTTTTTCAGTTACCATATACATTATGCCATCATCATGGTAAACCTGCCAAATACATTACATCTTGTACCAAATCCATTGAAATAGCCTTTGTTTCATCTTCCAATTTCATCTTATGACTTTTCTTCTTATTTTAGCTAATTTCTGGGACAAAGTATAAAATAATATGAAGAATAAAATGCTTGAGTTCCCTTGAGGCTTCCTAGCATGAGTTTACACATGTTGATAGTATTTTCTACTTCACTTGAGACAAAAACAGATATATGCTAAGAATACTAAGTACTCAGTTAGATAGAGTGAATGCATTTAACCAACACTTGCTCAATGGACTATATGGTGGGAATGGTGCTAGATACTTTACACATGTGGTATTATTTCACAAATTCCCTCTCATAAATTACCAGTACTGTTTATTCCCATTTTTAAAAATTTTCAGAGTATATTTATTTATTCATCCTTTGCTTAAAACTCATTGATTAATTTCTGCTTTCAAGGAAGATGAAGCAGAGACCAGATTTACCTTTCCAACTTAGCCAGTTAAAACACTGTTAAAAAGTTAATAAATCAACAGTTTTCAGACATTAGAGAGTGGGAAGTTCAGGACAATGACACTTGAGAGAAAATAAACAACCAATATGAGGCATGAAATGACCCAAGTTCACTGGAGTTTTATGGCCATGGAACAGGGAGAGGAAACCCACCTGCAGTGTAACTTTGAAAGAAAGACTGCAGTTGATAGGGCTGGCACTGTACTGAGGCACAGTGGGTTAAAGCCCTGGCCTGAAATGCCTGCATCCCACATGGGTGCCTGTTCTAGTCCCAGCTGCTCCTCTTCCAATCCAGCTCTCTGCTACAGCCTGGGAAAGCAGTAGAAGATAGCCCAGGTCCTTAGGCCCTTGCACCCCCATGGGAGATCTGGAAGATGCTCCTGGCTCCTGGCTTCGGATTGGTGCAGCTCCGGCCATTGTGGCCATCTGGGGAGTGAACCAGCAGATGGAAGACCTCTCTCTCTGTCTCTACCTCTCTCTGTAATTCTTTCCAATAAATAAAATAAATCTTTTTTAAAAAAAGAAAGAATGCAGTTCAGAGAATAAGTGGAGAGATCACAAGGTCAAGAATAGATTGACCACCAGCCAGATTAGAAACAGCTCAACATTGCACTCAGTTCTAAGAAAATTTTTGCAAACTTAAGTGGGACAAAATTAGCCCTAAAGCTAGAGAAAATTTAGAACAAGCAGTGAAAGAATCAAAGGATTTCAGTATAACTGAACTGTGTCCCAGAACAAACCTCAAGACTTTAAAAAAGAAAAGAAAGAAAAAAATTCATTACTTAGCAATGCAAAATTCACAAAGTCTGACATTTAATAATTACATGGCATGCAAAGAAGTAGGAAATGCAAACAATAATAAAGGTAAAAAACCATCCATAAACCTAAACTTACCCCAAAGTTATATGGGTGACAAGATTATTTAACAATGGCACTAAGATGATTATAACTATATCCTTATGCTCAAGAAGGTAGAAAAATCCTCTTCATGCCAGGAGAGACATGTAAGGTATTAAAAACACAAAAAATTTCTAGAGGTAATAAAGTGATGTTTGTGGTGAAAAATACACTTGATGGAGCTAATGAAAGATTAATAATGACAGGAAAAATGTTGAACTTAGAGCCATAGTAATATAAAGTATCAAGATAAAACACAAAGTGAAAAGAGATTGAATAAGAATTAATAGAACATCAGTGAGCTGAGGGAAAATTTTAAGTCTATATTTTTATCCCTTGAAAAAAAGAGGAAAGATAGCACAAGGAAGAAAATATATGTTTTGTTTTAGAAAAAAATATTTTTAAAAGCCTGAAATGGTTCTAAATGTGATGAATATAACTCATGGATATAATAATCTTAATGAATCTGAAGCAAAACCACACCAAGATACATTGTAATAGAACTGAAACCCATGATAAAGAGATAGTTTTAAAGCTGTCATGCAGAAAAAGGTCCAATGTGTGCAGAACAACTATAGGGATGAGCAGCAGATGTCACAATGGAATAATACAAGTATGAAGGCAATGGAATGACAGCTTTAGCAACTTAAAAAAAAAAAACTGTGGAAACAGAATTATTACTCAAAGAAAGTGTCTTTCAGAACAGGTCTTCAAAGAAGGAGGTACCTTTCTCTGAAGGGAGGAGAGAACCTCCACTTTGACTATGACCTTGTCTAAACAAGATAAGAGTCGGTGAACTCAAAAGGCTTCCATAGCCGTGGAAACTCATGACTGGTGCAAAGGGAGATTACTGATGCCATAAACAGGAGTGTCAATTTGTAAAGTCAACAACAGGAGTCACTGTGCACTTACTCCTCATGTAGGATCTCTGTCCTTAATGTGCTGTACATTGAGACTTAATGCTATAATGAGTACTCAAACAGTATATTTCGCTTTGTGTTTCTATGGGGGTGCAAACTGTTGAAATCTTTACTTAATGTATACTAAACTGATCTTCTGTTAAAAAAAAAATAAGAAATTATCAATTCCCAACTTGACTCTCACTGGGATTAAACATGACAATAGGTCTGAAAAAAAAAAAGAAAGTGTCTTTCAAAAGAGAAGAAATTAAGTTTTTTAGATATATAAAATTAAAATAATTCATCACCAGTAGTTTGTATGATAATAAATATAAAAGAAAATCTTTCAAGCAGAAGGAAAATATCAACATAGTTTTGCTTTGAGTTCTAGAAATTTAAATATGTGGGGAAATATATTTTCTTCCTATATTTGGATTTACTCTAAAATATAATTGGCCTTTTGAAAAAAAAAGTTATTACAATTTATTTGGGGTTGTACAACAATTGCAAAAAATGAAACTTATGACACATTTACAAAATTGAAAAGTTGAAGAGAAATAGAAGTACTGTGCTTCCAATACTCTATGTGAAGTTGTCATAGTATTATTGAAAGGCACATTGTGAGAAATTAATTTGGTATACTAAAAACAAGGATGTAACTAATTAAAAACAACCCACATAATGCTTATTCCAACAAAGAGGAAAAAATGGAATCAGAAAAAATAATCAATAAAACAACTGAGATAGAGAGTGATCTTCCATTCCCCAAATGCCCACCGCACCCAGGGCTGGGCTATGTCAAAGTCAGGGCCCCATAACCCAATCTGGGTCTCTCACATGGAGTGGGAGTGGCAGACAGCCAACCATTAGAGCCATCACTTGCTGCCTCCTAGGGTGAACATTTGCAGTACGCTGGAAATGGAAGTGCAGCTGGGACTTGAACCTAGGTGCTTCCACATGGAATATGGACATCTCAAGAGGCATTTTAACTACTGTGTCAAATGCCCACCCGTGAACATATTATGAAATCTATTTCTTCTTTCTTAAGAGGGAGAAACAAATACCATAACTATGATCATTCTCTGTTACAAGTGGGGTATCACATGAGAAGCAGAAAACAGGTATTCAACCCTCTCAAGAAACACGAGAATGGATTTCCCATAAGGCTTTCTAGATAACTAGAAGGCACCTAGCACATTTTGCATTTATTATAAATCCTTCCATGTCTTCTAGTTCTTTAATATGCATGGCTCCTTCTTCATGATTAGCTTGAAAGAAAGTAAATATTCTACTACTATTTTACAGACAAAAAAAGTAGACTCCCTTTTGTCCTTTTCTGAAGTTTTCTGTTTCTGTTCCAGTCTGTTTCAGTATTTTCATAATGAAGGTGCCAGAAACAGCTGAAGATTGTGAAACAGTATGTTGAAATTGGTAATGACTGATTTTGACATATTCTTCTGACAACCTTTTGATTAATTTTCTGCTTCATTAAAACCCTTAATGAAATTAACATGGGGCATAGAGATATCCTTGACATATTTTGTGTATTCGCAAACAAGGTTTCAGATTTCAAAGACTGTGACAAGGAAGAAAGGGAAAAGACTCCTGAAGTCAGGTCAGTAGTTTTTGAGAAATAGTAATGAAAGGGACTAAGCCTGGAGCTTGTCCAAAGCCCAGCTGGATTTGAACAGTGAAACTCAATGAGAATGTGGAGGAAGTCTCACGGGGATTGGCTTCAGTATGGACATTCTCCAGCCTTCTACTATTGCCTGTCCTCTGCATTCCCATTCCTTGCCCCAGTCTGTTCCATTTCAGATAAGACATCACAACTGAGAACAGATAATTCACTCCATCATGTTCAATCCTTTATTTGTTGTTCCCTTAGCACTTACAGATATAGCTTCATAGGCATGCTTTTTATGAGTGTTGAAAAATGAGGTGGCAGGATTCATATACTGGAAAATTCTAAAAATGATAAATTGATCATCTTTAAAGTTCCTCTTTCACCTTTCCCCAATGTTACATTCAGCAGCACACATGCTATCATGGGCATGATATTTATTCCTGCTTTGTGAAGTACTCAAAACATGGAGGTGGGGAAGGTAATACAAATCAAAGATCAATAATAGTATAAAAATTATTAAGACTTAGAAATCTATAAATTCATTTCTTCAATCCAGATTAGCTTTTAAAATAAAATTATTGACATTCAAATTCCCTAAGAAACATTTAATTTTCCAGCAGGTTCTTTCTAATATTACAAGTTGAGAGAAATAGGTTTTGAGTTGCTCAGTCTCCTATGACATTAGTTTGTGAATGGGACTAACACTCTTTCTACCACTGGAACCACTGGCATTTGACAAATGTAGGCTTACAAATATTTTGATGATCAATAAAACTTAACTATTTTTCTTTATTTTTTAGTAAAAAAGTACAAAGTTATGCTTCCTACTTTTTACAGGATGCACATGTGGGTTACTTTATGAGTTTGTGTGTGAACTTATTTGTTTCAAAGAGTTAAGTTCATTTTTATACTCATTCAGCTAGGTGAATTTAATACCTGTTATGTGTCAAGCAGATTCAAGAAGCACAGAGATGAAAAACAAGATTTCTGTCTTCAAAGTTGTCGCAGTTCAACATAGATAAGGAAGAGTGAGGCTAGCACATGAGAATCTGGCATATTTAGAAAACAAACTCAATGGAGTTGGGGAGGTCATCAACAAAGCCTTCCTGGAGTCGTCAGTGTTGATGATGAGTCTTAATGTGCCAGAAGTTACACAAATTTAAGAGGCACAGTGATGTCTTAAGGGAGCAACAGCAAAAAAGAGCATCCTTTAAAGATGTGAGTACATACGCAAAGCACAGACGTTCAAAGATGCAAGGAGGAAGGGGGCCGCAGACACAAACCTGGAGGTGAAGAAAATGTTCAAGATGAGGCTAGAGAAGAAAGCAAGAGAGTTCATTGTGGGAACTGCGAGGAGCTATTTTGAAGAAGTATTTCATCAGGCTGGATTTTACTTACAAAAATGGTATCATTGGCAGCAGTGTGAAAGGTGATGAATTTTGGATTTATGGAATGAATTTAGGAGATTAGTGACAGAGGAAGTGAAATGAAGTAGGAGGGTGCAAAAAAATTTGCTTTGGAAACAATGAGAGCTTAAACTAGCAGAAGGGCAGCACATGGTGCAAATAAAAACTGTTGTATTTCATTGAATAAACAGGAGAGCTACTGTTGGTGCTAGTCAAGGATATAGACCTCATGGGATGTTTTTTTAAAAACTGTATCTCCTAAAGATAAAATATAAAACTATCTCCATGGTTACGACACATAGCCTTGTGTTGGGTGATCTGTAACACAGCACATATTGTTTTACCTGGAACACTTTATTTTCACACACACAAGAGTTGTTTGCCAGGAGAAGCAGTAAGATCAATTCCAGAAAGCATCTGAAGAGCATTTGGTTCCTCAGTGGGGGTTGTCGGATGCCTTGCTAAGTACAGAGCACTGGGCATTTACTCTTTTAATCCTGCTAACAGTAAACTTGAAATAGTTAACAAACTTAAAATAATGCTCTGGTAAATACTATGAAATATTTGAGGGATATTGGGCACAGAGAGATCAAAGAACTTGATGGTGACTTCACAGATGTTGAGTGGAAAAATCAGGATTCTGCCTCAGATGCTCTATGCTCTTATTTCTGCTCTCTCATGAACCTTTACAGAATTTGTCCAATGTTCTTCCTTTGGTCTCCAGATTTTATGATTCTGTGTCTACCATCTGAACACATTCTGTCTCCATCACTTGCTAGCAGTCTAACTTTGGGCTCTCTGCCTCAATTACCTTATCTTTAAGCAGAAATAATAGACTCTGGGTATTCGAGATGATTCAAAGGCTCCAAACTACAACTCCTGCAAAGGTGAAACCCTCTGAGCCACAGAATCCCTGCTGTGCTGCTGCGCTGTTTGCACTGCCTGAATGAACCATCCTCTTCTTCCTTGGGAGTTCCCTTTCCTTCCTTCTGCATAGTGGTCCTGTGGCCACGTGCCTCTGGATAGGGTCACACCCTGTGCGAAACTTGTTATGCAATCCTTTCCAAGTGCCATCCCAAAGGAAAGAGGCACAATTTCATCTGAATCCAGGACATGGCTTGAACATTGAATATGAATTAACCTTAACTATATTAACTTCTTTCAAAGACTATCTCTAAAATGCAGCACACCAAAAAAAAGAAAGAAAGAAAAAGAAAAAAGTGTCCATCTCACAGAGATTCTAATCAATAGATTAAACTTGAGTACTTATTAATTTTTTAAGGATTTATTTTATTTATTTATTTGAAAATCAGAATTACACAGAGAGAGGAGAGGCAGAGAGAGAGAAAAAAGGTCTTCCATTTGATAGTTCACTCCCCAGATGGCCGCAACAGCCAGAGCAGTGCTGATCCAGAACCAGGAGCCAGCAGCTTCCTCTGGGTCTCCCGTGTGGATGCAGGGGCCCAAGGGCTTGGACCATCTTGTACTTCTTTCCCAGGCCATAGCAGAGAGCTGGATTGGAAGAAGAGCAGCCAGGACTAGAACCAGCACCCATATGGGATGCCAGCACTTCAGGCCAGGGCTTTAACCTGCTGCACCACAGCACAGGCCCCAACTACTTATTAATTTAAGATTCCTTTAGCCAAACTTCTGGGTAACTCATAAAGGATCATAGTTATATGGTACAATCTCAGAGCGGTACTATGATAAAAAAAGAAGAAGAAGAAGAATTCCACAATTATTGAAAACTTACCAAAGAAACTCTGATTCCTAGTTGCAATTCTCAACCCTCATACAGAGACAGGAATAACTCTCTGTATATTTTTGTCTTTCTTTCATCTGTTTGTCCTTACTTAGACCAGCTACATTGGCCCCCTGTATCCTCTAAGCTTTCCCGAGGAATTCTGTTCAGCCTTCATTTATTCCTTGCCCTATACCTTCCTACTTGATCATTCAGAATATAATTCAAGAGCATCTTCCTGTCAAAAAGTGATCTTCCTCAGAAGGTGGAGATAGAAGGAATTTAATCAGAAGGAGGCAGATACCCATTTAACTAACTTGGAAGGGAACCCTGGGAATGCTCAAGCATTCATTATTGTTGTCCCATTCCACACTTGCCTTTCTACTTAGATTCACAGCAAGATATTTAAGGAGACTGAGGAAATGGGTTGCTTTAATGCAAATCTTGTTTGTGTTGCTCTTTTTGTACCTAACACCAGGGTGAATTTCTTGGGAACTTTGTTCTTAACTACTTGAGGAATGGAGGGTCTTGAAGAAATCCATAGATTCTACACCTTTTTGTCCTTGATTTTGATATTTTTCTTGTTTGTTTTTGGCAAACTTATTACGTATTTCCTGAGGGGAACAGTAGCAGGGGACATAATGTAAACATTAAGAAGCTATAGGCTGGCGCCGCAGAAAAACAGGCTAATCCTCCGCCTTGCAGCGCTGGCATACAAGGTTCTAGTCCCAGTTGGGGCGTCTGATTCTGTCCTGCTTGCCCCTCGTCCAGGCCAGCTCTCTGCTATGGCCCGGGAGTGCAGTGGAGGATGGCCCAAGTGCTTGGGCCCCGCACCCCATGGGAGACCAGGAGAAGCACCTGGTTCCTGCTTTCGGATCAGCGCGGTGTGCCGGCCTTAGTGTACTGGCCGTGGTGGCCATTGGAGGGTGAACCAACGGCAAAGGAAGACCTTTCTCTCTGTCTCTCTCTCTCACTATCCACTCTGCCTGTCAAAAAAAAAAAAAAAAAAAAAAAAAAAAGAAGAAGCTATAGATCTCTGGAACTTGTTTCTTCTATCCAACTGATAATATATCCTTTGACCAATATTTCCTACCACCCTCCCTCCTGAGTGGCTGAAAGGGGAGTGACTGTGTTTAGAATAGACTTAAGGGAGCCAAGGATGAAACAGGGAAAGAAGAATGTAGACCATTGTGATCACTCAGATGAGAGATAATGATAACAGCAGCAAAAGTGATGAAAATACTTACTTGAAGGCAGAAAGAATTTACTTGCACATAGGATGTGGGGATAGCCTATTCCTTAACCACGTAACCCCTATACATACTATGCGGATGAATGTGTGTACACATGAATATGCTGTGGATAGTAACACATACTCTCCTTCAAATATGTTTGTTAAAATAGAGAAATCCTATGAGGTGATATTATTAACACATATTTTGTACATAGAGCACTTTATTAACTACTTTCTACATTTATCTATACACATTTATTAGCAATTTAATAAATTATTCAGGTATAATTTTTAACTTTCAGATTGATTTAAATATCCTTCTCCTGAGAGAGAAGTGACTGTATTCCAATCTGAACTGAGTGATCCTTCCCTGATTTTAGTCCCCGCAATTCTATTACCCAGGATATGCCAAACAGATGAGCAGCATTTCTTTGAGAATTCTGGTTCCATAGGACTTTCGTAATTCCACCATCTGCCATAGAATGGAGTTTGGTTTGGAAGAGGGCTATTTCTCAAGTCTGTACTTTGTGAGCACCATGTACTTTGCTGCCAATGTACATGGGATCCATTCCATTATGATGAGTAGTAGAGGCAAGAGATTCTCAAACTCAAAATTTATAAAGATAAGGTACACCCTGCTTCAAAATAACTGGTGAGACTACAGCTTTGTATAACTCTACAAACTTTATAAATGGCTTTATAAATAATTATATTTATATAGAACATTATAAATAAGTATATTAATAATATGAAAATTCATGCATAGAAAAATATGTTTATATGTATTCAACCCTAAGTAACATACACTAATGGCAGCAATATTGTCTTGTATAGAATGCATCTTTCCTCACTGGGGAGTCGTTTTTTTCAAAGATTTACTGTATAATTTATTTGAAAGGCAGATTTAGAGAGAGGGAGAGAGAGAGAGATCTTCCATATACTAGTTTACTCTTCAAGGGATCACAACAGCCTGGGATGGACCAGGATGAAACCAGAAGTCAGGGTAGGGGCCCAAACACTTGCCATCTTCTATTGCTTTCCTAGGCACATTAGCAAGGAGCTGGATTGAAAGTGGAGCAGCTGAGACAAGAATTGATGCCCATTTAGGATGTTGGGGTCATTGGTACAGCTTAATACAATATAATGCAATGCTGTTGGCCCCAAACTGGAAAGCCATTTGATGGTAATCCTCTATCATTTCTGCAGAAAGTTGTAACCTTCCATGTGCACTAGTCTAAAGTAGAGTACCATGTAGAGACATATTTGCAAATGGAGAACACTGAACCTAAATGGTTCAAACATAAAAAGGAAATTTAAATTTACTGGTTCATGTAATTGAATAATGCAGAGGTTGATCTGACCACTGGCAGCATTTATGGTTCTCATTGCTTGCTAAACCCCAGCCTTTCTGAATAATACCAGGCTCCACAGCTCTGCATTTTTGTGTGATACTAGGCTTTGAGCTCCAGCTCCTGCAGCTTTGTCCTCAAGTGGCCGTGTTCATA
Source organism: Oryctolagus cuniculus (assembly GCF_051225735.1). Classification (NCBI taxonomy): domain Eukaryota; kingdom Metazoa; phylum Chordata; class Mammalia; order Lagomorpha; family Leporidae; genus Oryctolagus; species Oryctolagus cuniculus. Next base: position 13,740,451 of record NC_142868.1, read on the forward strand.
TTAGAATTCAGGACTGGGTATTCTAGAACAAGCCTCAGACCACAACACACAGTAGAAGAAAAGTCTACATCCCAGTGTTTTCAGGACAAACTTTGGGGCACCATGATCTAGATTGCTTCCATTATTAGGACTTTTTATATTAGATGTGAAATTCTTGTCAACCCATGAGACAATAACTGTAACCTAGGGTTTGGGAGAGGTTCTTGAAATTGAGCCAATTCTGTCCCAGCCTAGAGCTGTGAGGATGGAGAAAATTCTCTGCATGCCACACGGTATAGTAAGAATGGCCAGTCTAGTACTTGGATGCAAATCAAGTAGAAGTTGCAGTTCAGTTGATATTTGGGACATGTGGAAATGCAAACATTTCGCATTTGGTTTGTTTTGGCCAAGAGAGAAGTCTATTTAGTGAGTGGCACATGGTCTTGTATGCCTAACATCTTCATTCCTTTCTCATGTGCTATTCTTCTCCATTTGTGTTCCTATGTTCACGATACAACCTACATCCTTAACATTTGTTTACAGGAATTTCTCCTGCACTGATAAATACCTTGATGATGTTCATGAAGGGCAATGGCCTGCCTTTAAAAACAGAAGGGCATTTATTTTGAGGTTACTGACAGCACACAGCTCTATATCATTTTGACCAATTTTATACATATAAAATTTGAGAGTTTCATGTTTTTGCAGTTATATTTTAAAATTTTCCCTCTGTTTTTCATTCTAGTAATTTCATTCTTATATTGCTTCATTAATAACTCATCACCAACTTAGTGATTGAAATGAAACAAATTCATTATCTTCTAGTTCTGGAGATCAGAAGTCCAATATGGGTATTTCTTTGCTAAAATTAATGTGACAGGGCTGAGTTCCTTTCTGGAGGCTCCAGGGGTGAACCTGTTTCATTGCTTATTTGGCTTGCAGCCAGAATTCTACTCCTTATAATCATGCAACTAGAGTCTCATTTTTTTGCTGGTTGTTAACTGACGGTGATCAACACATTTCTTGACCTTGACTCCCTTTCCTTATTTTCAAAGCCTACAGCAGCAGGTTAATACCTATTTAAGTTATATCTCTTTGATTCACAATGAAATTTTTCTTTGATTTTAAGGCTCATATGACTTGATGGGATACCCTCCAACCCGGGACACCCTCCAACCCTTCACAAATATTAAAGGATAAACTTGCCCTTACAATGGCCATTCAGTTAGTCATATTAATTCTAACTCAAAAATGGAATTATGTTAAAAATCTATGCAACAACATGCTCACAAATATGAGAATTAGCACATGGACACTTTTGAGAGCCATTATTCTTCCTACAGTGCACACATACACATGCACACACTGATTCACTCATTGTTTACCTCTTTCTCACCTAACTACTAAAATTATTTTTTAAAAATAAATCCTACTTTACTACTTTTATACACAATGCTTCTGACAATACATGGGTGGGTTTTTTCCACACCACTTCTCCGTGAACATCAACCACGATTCAATTCAATTCTGACAGCGCCTATCTGGAGTTAGCATAGATCACAGAAGTTAAGGGCTCATTCTGATAAAATTAGCCCTCCTTTAGCTGCCAACCTCAAGTCTAATCCTCTTTTCTAATATCTCACTCACCCGAGGTTCCCCTTCTCTCCCATTTGGGTTTGACTGCTAGAATGGCTTACAAAGCTCAGGGAGATATTTACTTATATTTAGCAGTTTAGTTTTTATTTAGTTTTTAAAATATTTTTTAAATTTATATGAGAGGTAGAGTACAGAGAGAGGGAGAGAGAGAGTAAAAGGTCTTCCATCTACTGGCTCACTCCCCAAATGGCTGCAACAACTGGAGCTGAGCTGATTTGAAGCCAGGAACCCGGAATTTATTCTAGGTCTCCCATGCAGGTTCAAAGGCCCAAGCACTTGGACCATCTTCTACTCCTTTCCCAGGCCATAGCAAAGAGGTGGATCGGAAGAAGAGCAGCTGAGACACGAAATGGCACCCATATGGGATGCCGGTGCCAAAGGCAGAGGTTAGCTTACTACACCACAGCTCTAGCCCCTACTAGTTTATCATAAAATATACAATGTAAGAATAGCCAGATAGAAGCGATGCATAGGGCAAAGTATGGGGGGCAGTGCATGGAGCTTCTTCATTCTCCACCTTTCCAATACATTGATGTCTTCAGCAACACAAAAACTCTTCAAATCTCATTCTTTTGGATTTTAAAGGTGGCTTCATTACACAATCTTGATTGATTAAATTGTTGGTTATTGGTATTATGCCAATCTCTAGCCCCTCTCCATTTCCCAAGAAGTTTGGAGCAGGAGCTGAACATTCCAGGCCTTTAATTACATGGTTGGTTCTCCTGGCTACTGACTCATTATCTGAGGGGGCTTTCCAAAAGCCATCATATTGTACAAATAAGATGTGGTTGAATGGAATTCTTATAAATAACCAGAGACAACAGATGCCCCCTTCACTGTCAGGCCTCTAGAACTATCTCAGGAACTGTGAGAAATACCCAAATATTACGATAGTCCTTTTGGACTTATCACTTAGGATATTGCAAGGGAGTGGAACTCTAGCCAGGAACTGAGGACAAAGACTAAAATATATATTTCTTGTTATTTCACAAAATTATTAATTTCATGAACTAGTTCTTAATTTTAAAATATGAATGGAACTCTTAACCAAATAAATTCCTGCTTTTTTCTGGTCTCAGCACCCTTAGATTATTATTCTGGATGGATATCATTGTGGTTTACCTAAACTGGTCCCTGTCAGGGATTACACATTGTTGTAGAAAATCTAGATTGCTTTCTCTCTATGGTATCATAGATTTGAGATTATAAGAATAAATTCCAGGTTAAGTTTTATCTCAAAGCATATTAAAAAATCAAACATTCCAAAGATGCTTCCTGGCTTATGCTATCAAATTTTTTCTAATGATTATAGTCGTTGAGGTTTTGCTTTTCAAATTATGCCTATTTGTGTGTACTCACTTTTACTACGTTGTTACTCTGCTCAGTGCTCTACATTGACTTTGAACTGCATTCGGTCCACTGACTGTGAGTTAAAATATTTACTGAATTGCTTAAAGGAAAGAAAATGTTTCTTTGAGTTGCTTGAACCCATAATAATATTTGACTGGTAGCCACAGTATTAAAAAGAAATTTATATATCTCAGTTCATAGTCTTGTTCACTCACAATAATAGCAATGTTTTAAAATTGTGACTATGTGCCAAGTATTTTACATAAACTTTCTGCTTGAATTTCTACAACGTTCCTACAGGCGTATATATGCTAATGTCAATTCTGTTTTATAGTCAAGAAAATAAAAGCATAGGAGGATGAAGTCACTTGTCTAAGGCCATATAGCTTTGGGAAGTGTCAGCTTTAAAATTTTATCTCACTGACAAGCCTCTTCCCTTAACCATTAGGTTATAAATGCCCATGAAATTTACTCCCTTTTAAAGTGGCTATTTTACCATTAATATGGGGGCATATGTAGATCAAATAGTACTATTGCTTTACTGACAGGAAATTGAGTACTGAAGTTGTCCTAGACAGATATCTAATATTCATAATTGCATAACTATCTTTCCATTTCCTCTCTCTATGAAAGCTATATCATGGCAGGTAACCAATTTTCATAGATTATTGTAGCCTATACATTTTGTTTTAGCTAATAGATTTTTTTCACCATTAGACAACCTTTTAGAGTGTTTCCTATTATTAATTAATGAAAGATGTTTTTCTCTTTTCTTCTGAAAACTAGGAATGCCTATGGAAAATATTTAGGAAAATAAGTCTCATATCTAAGACAAACCTATTTATAACCAAATCAAATTAAATTTTGCTGCAGTCTGGTGTATTCTGCTAGGATTTCTAGACTACATTCATTGGAAGACAATTTCTGTGATTTGGACCTCAAATAAAGTAATATGAATAAGAAATGAGTTCACTTGATTTCCCAAAATTGGGAAAGTGGTTATTTCTAGTGTTAATTTATTATGCAGGTCTTTCCAGTGACATCATTCGGCTATGATATTTGTAAGGCAAACTCTCATTCCTAGAATAGATGCCCAGATTTTATCACATGAGAAAATGAAGAGTAAGAAGTTCATTAGTAAGTGGAGTATTAGAGGATCTCTCACCTGAGTTTCAATCTAGTGTCTGGAATCTCACCCCATGTCTCATGAGATGTTATTGGCAAAAGCATACCTTAGTCCAGAGAAATAACAAAAAGATTTAAGAAAACATATCTTTAAAAAGAACAACATCATGCAAAAACATACATAGCAAGAAAAGGCACATATAGAACACATTTATAAGAGGATGTAGAACTAAGGAAACAGGAGTGGATGTTTGGCCTAGCCGGTAAGCCACCTATTGAGACACCCATATCCTGTATCAGAGTAGCTGGGTTTTGGTCCTGGTTCCACTCCTGGGTCAAGTTTCTTGCTAATGTATAGCATGTCAGGCAACTGCTGATGACTCAAGTAGTCAAGCTTCTGCCACTCAAGTAGGAGATCCTGGCTCTTAGCTTTGGCCTGGCCCAGGCTTGGCCATTGTAGGTACTAGGGTAGGTTAACCAGCAAATGGGTACTGTTTCTCTTTGTGTCTCTGTGTCTTATTCTCTCTCTACTTGCCTTTCTAAATAAATAAATAAATAGTTAATGGAACACATAGACCAAAACTTTAAAATAGATGTATTCTTTGTTATTACAGAGATTACTATACATCTCACTTTCAGAATACTAAAAACATGAAGTAGATCAGAAAATTATGAGTAAATTGCTGGAGGCATTAGAACTGAAAAATAATGTTAACCTAAATCATCACATGGAGTATCGAAACACAGAATTCATGAAGCTAAAGAACCAATAAGTGAGCTGGATATTAGGTTGAGAAGCTAGCTCTCTGGGAAAACATTAAGAAATGAGAAGTAAATGGAAATAATGAAGACAGACTAATGGGTATGGTGAGGAGAAGTAGAACTGAAAGGACAGGGAAGGGGAACGAGTAACAGAGGAAACAGGAAAAAATGTCTTTAGGAAGAAATGATCATAGAGTCTGACAGAATTGATATGAAGAAAACCACTCCTAGACCCTGGCAGTGATATTTGAGGAAGTGAGACACATTCCAGAGAGGAAAAGCCAGACACCTGCAAAGTGAGCAATGATATCAGTCTTCAACAGTGACATTTGCTACAAGAAGACAATAATAAAGTGGTGGAAAATGACTTTTGACCGATATCCACGGAAACTTATTTAAATTTGTTATCAAGTACATCAGGGTCTCACAATATGAACTAAACAAAATGGTCTCAATAAATTTAAAAAAATCAATATAATTTGGGGGCTCAGAAAATGGAACTGCAAAGTATGATGTTTTGGCCTGCTGAGTACTTTGAACTAAAGGACATTAGAAGACCTCGGCAGCAACCTCAGAACTAACAGCTCTCTAAACTTTTCCTGCCCTCCTGTCTATTTCTTCCATAAAGTACAGGAAGAAGCTTTCTCTGAACTTTCCTTATTTAATTAAATGAGGTAAGAATACAGTTGTCATTAAGTCCCTGCCCAGGAATTTCATCAACCAGGGAAAATTGATTGCATTGCAGAAGGGACTGAAGGTTGACATTGTATCCAGAAGGTCTTTGTTTTGTGTTATTGCCTATTATTTGAAGGGCCATTCATTGCTCCCCCAAAATCATTTACTTTCATTAATTTGCCTACGTTATACCTCCACTTTCCCAATTAAGAGGGTGGCCTAGATCTCTAGGATTTGGAGGATTCACTCTTCTTTCTTGTGATGTCTCTATGCATGTAATAAATTGGTTTACCTTTTCCCCTGTTAATCTGTCTATTGTCTGTTTCATAGACTCAAACGTTGAAGCTTCAGGGGAGAGAAAGTAATTTTTTTTTTTTTTTTTACTAACATATTCATGAGTTCTAAAGAAGGGAAGGAATGGGAGTAAGAGTAGGGAGTGAGGACAATTAATAAAAGAGTGCTCTTTTTTTTAAAGATTTATTTATTTATTTGAAAAAATTACAGAGAGAGAAGGAGAGGCAGAAAGAGAGAGAGTCTTCCATTTGCTGTTTCACTCCCCAATTGGCCGCAATGGTCAGACCTGTGCTTATCCGAAGCCAGGGGACCAGGAGTTTCTTCCAGGTCTCCCACGTGGATTTAGGGCCCCAAGTACTTGTGCCATCTTCTACTGCTTTCCCAGGCCATAGCAGAGAGCTGGATCAGAAGCGGAGCAACTGGGACTAGAAGTGGTGTCCATATGGGATGCTGGCACTGCAGGTGGTGGCTTTACCCACTGTGCCACAGAGCCGGCCCCAATGAGTGCTCTTGTAAAGAAAAGTGAGTGATAATATATTGTCAACTGAGACTAGCTCAATTTTGTGTTTTACAACCAATCCACAGTACTTTTATGTTTTAAGAATTTGAAAACTGATTCTGAACTCTGTCATTATTCCTTTGGATTTGTCAGCTCTACTGCGAACACATCTCAAATACTTAAGGGCCAATTCAAGCTGTCATAAAAATTAGGGGAGTTTAGCTTATTTCACTAAGTATAATTATTTCTAGTTGTACCCATTTTGCTGTAAAAGACAGTATTTCTTTTTTTTAATCAGAGTATTATTCCATAGTGTATATATATCATAATTTCTTTACCCAGTCATCAGTTGATGGACAACTAGGTTGACTAGTGAAATAAGCCAGTCTCCAAAATACAGATACCATATGTTTTCCCTGATTTGTGGTAACTAATAGAGTACCTGAAATATAATGTATTGGAAGGAAAGAAATTGACATTTTGAGATTTGACGAATATTTATAGCCCTTGATTCTCCTGTTGAGGAAGACTGTTTTTTTTTTTTTCTCCATACAATTTGTTGAACTCTTTCCTTAGTGTAGAGTTAATCTTATGAGTATAAAGTAAATTGAAAATAGATCTTTGTAAGAATTAAGAATGGGAGTAAGAGAGGGAGAAGAAAGAAGGGTGGGAGCCTGGGTAGGCTGAAAGGTTGGGTGGGAAATATCGTTATGTTCCCAAACTTGTATATATTAATTACATGAAATTTGTACCTTAAATAAAATTTTTTAAAAGGTGAGCAGGCATAAATATTAAAAATAAAATTTGTTTATTTGATTTACTTGAAAGCAGAGGGGGAGAAAGAGCAAGAGAGGAAGAGGCGGGATAGAGAAAAAGAGAGAGAGAGAGAGAGAGAGAGAGAGAGAGAGAGAGTGCAAGACCTTCTGTGTGCTGATTCACAGCCCAAATGCCCACATCACCAGGGCTGGGTAAGGCCAAAGCCAGCGGCTGAAGACCCAACTACTTAGTTACCAGCTGCTGCCTCCCAGGATGGGTATTAGCAGGAATACATACCCATGGTGTTTAGATAGTTGCTAAGGATCATCTTATTTCCCATTCATTCTCATTATTAATTCTAGTTTGTGAATTTTCCTGTATTTTAAAGTTTTTACCTACTTACTGATATTTTCAAAGAACTAAATTCTGAATTTATTCTTTAAAGCTAGTGCCTTATTTATTTAAAAAGATTACGGGAGAGTGGGAAGTGTTTGGCAGAAGAGTTAAGCTGCACCTTGAGATGCCTCCATCTCAACTCAGTGTTCCTAGGTTCAAGACCCAGCTCTGCTTCCAGTTTCAGCTCCCTGCTAATGTGCATCTTGAGAGGCAGGAGGTGAACACTCAAGTACATGAGAGATCCAGATTTTATTCTGGGTTCCTGGCTTCAATTTGGTCCAACTGCAGCAATTGTGGGCACTTGAAATGTGAACTAGCATATGTAAAATCTTTGTTTGCCCATCTCTCTACTTTTCAAATAAATAAAAATAAACAATTTTTTAAATGTTTTTAAAAATTAAGATGAGAAAATATCCTTTTTTATCATTTGATAGCATGAAAACCATTACATTTTCAGTGGTTTGAGCTAGATATTCCCTGATGATAGAGCAAGGGAGCTCTATGCCAGCCTACTGGCCATATCAGTAAGTCTCTGTTATAAGGTCACAATTATCTGGTTATAAAATTAATCCAGGATCATTGCACGTCCATCCAGCTCTAAGGATGATTAGTGCTCCAGAGGCTAACTGGTTCAAGCATGCCAACCCTCTTCATCTAGACAATCCTCCCCTCATCATCAAGATAGATTTAAAAACAACTGGTCATCTGGGAAGAAGGATAATTTGACTTCCTCCCTTACTCTGTTTACTTTTTGTATATTTTATTATTTTTTAAGCTATTGCTTCTAGCTAAAATTTCTATACCTATATTATGTGGTGAGAGTAGATATTATTTTCTGGTTCCAGATCTTTTTTCTTTCTTTTTTTTTTTTTTGACAGGCAGAGTGGACAGTGAGAGAGAGAGAGAGAAAGGTCTTCCTTTGCCGTTGGTTCACCCTCCAATGGCCGCCACGGCCGGCGCGCTGCGGCCGGCACACCACGCTGATCTGATGGCAGGAGCCAGGTACTTATCCTGGTCTCCCATGGGGTGCAGGGCCCAAGGACTTGGACCATCCTCCGCTGCATTCCTGGGCCACAGCAGAGAGCTGGCCTGGAAGAGGGGCAACCGGGACAGAATCCGGTGCCCTGACCGGGACTAGAACCCGGTGTGCTGGCGCCGCAAGGCGGAGGATTAGCCTAGTGAGCCACAGCGCCAGCCGGTTCCAGATCTTACTGTCAACATTTCTAGGTCTTTCCCACTCAGTAGGATGTTGGTTGTGAGCATGCAATATACAGCCTTTATTGCGTTGAAGTATGTTTTCTCTATACCTAGGTTGTTTAAATTTTCTTATCATTAATGGGTGTTCTACTTTGTCAAATGCTTTCTCTGCACCAATTGAAATGATCATATGGTTTTTATCCTTCTTGGTGTTGATGTGATGTATTTAAATATTCCTTCATGTTTGAGATAAATCCCACTTGTTCAAGACAAATGAACTTTTTGTTGTGTTGCTAGGTTAAATTTGTGATTTCTGCACTTTTATAAAAATTTTTAGAGAAATGAAATTGTGTATATTTAGGGGATACAATGTTATATTTTATTAAATGTATACACTGTTTAATATTCAATCAGAGTAGAAAAATTTATCCTTTCCTTAATTAAACATTTCTTTAATGTGAAAGCATTTAAATTCCTATCTTATAGGTTTTTTCCTAAAATAGAAATACACAGTTCATTATCTGTAGTCACCCTACTGTTCAATAAAACCACAGAATTTCTTACTGCTATCTAGTTGTAACCTAGTACCCATAAATCAAACTTTCCCCATCCTCCTCTCCATATTAGGAAAAAATATGATGAAATACAGATAGAGCATAAATTTTGATTAATAACAACTTATTAATATTGGTTCATTAATTGTAATGAATGTACTTACTAAACATACAACATTAATAATGGGGAAAATAAATGTGACATATATTTGTGATGCAAAAGAAATGGGCAGCCTGAAGCTGACTTCTTATATCTGTAAAGATTTTAAACAGAGTCTCAGTTTAGCCCATTATGTATCCAAGAGTAGCTGGAATGTTTAAGGTTTAAACAGTCTTTTTGTGTAACCTCTTCCCTCTGTGATATTCTTATCTCTACTGAGTTGATGATCTGCTTCTAAAGTTCAAGTTGATGTTTCATTCACTCATTTATTCATTCAACAAATTAAAACAAGTTTTAGAATTTTTTTTTATTTGTGATTTGGACACAGAGAGGGAACAAGAGAACTCCCATCCTCTGGTGGATTCACTTCCCAAATGCCCACAATAGCTAGGAATTGGTCAAGCCGAAGTCTACATCTGAAAATCCAATCCAGGTCTCCCACCTGGGTTGCAGGGATGTTGTTACTTTACTCATCTCCTATTGCATTCCATTAGCACGAAGCTGGAGTCAGGAGTGGAGTCAGGTCTCAAACTCGGGCCCTCCAATATGTGATGTGGGTGTCTTAACCTGGGTTTAAACCATTGCACTAAATGCCTACCCTCAATAAATCACCTACCAAATTGTTGATACTTTCCTAAATTTCTAGGTATATGGAACTGAACAAATAGAAATCACCCTCTTCTTAAATTTGCTAAGTAAAGTTTCCTTCTTTGTAACAATTAAAGGATTCATAAAAACCCTTTCTGAGTGAGTTTCAAAGATCATTGTTAATCTCTTAGAATGGAATCGTCCAGAAGGAATGAAATCCTAGTAAGGAGTTATGAAGGATTATGAAGCCTATAAAGAACGTTCAAAGTTAAAGTTTGCTCTTATTAAACTTTTTTTTTTTTTTTTTTTTTTGTGGAGAGCAGGTGGAATCTGGTTTTGTTGGGCAGTATCTTCCTTCCCTGACCTAGGTCATCAGTCTCCCCAGTATAGACATGTGAAATTAGGAACTGCTTTGCTGAAGACAAAAATGTGTGCAATTTGGACAGAAGTGGGTCATTTAAAATTTTCATCTTCTTTATTCATATGAAGTATCATGCAATTTAGGCAAAATTATTCCTTTTAGATCTGTTTTGGGACTAATAATTTTCCATTGCAAATAACCAGATGTTCTTAAATGAAACTGTTATGTAGATTTCAAATGAATGTAGGAATTTAAAGAGTTATGCTTAGATGTTCATTCTGTTGTACTTAGGGGTCAAAAGAAGTAAATTCATCTCAAGAAGAGAGTCAACATTTTATCTAATGCATACTATGCAAATTTTATGATTTCATTTAAACCTACACTAACACTTGGAGAATCAGAAAGTTTAAATAATTTACTTACTCTAGCTAACTGAATTATTAGAAGAAAGATCCAGGTAAGAAAAAAATTCCAGAATTCTTTCCTAACGTATAGACCTGGGTATCCTGTTTCATAAAGTCCTTTTCAGCCTTCTGAGACAGATTCAATTATTTTCACTACACATATTTTCTTGGAGCATCCGTTATGTTCCTAAGGTCTTGTTAGTTAATGAGGATACATTCCTTAACAGAATAGCATGGTTTTTGCATGTGTGAAAATTATACCCTGTGAGAGAGTCAAATAATAAACAATAAATGCATTTAATAAAACTGCATGATAGCAAATTAAGAGATAAGGGATATAAGTAAAATCAAGAAGATGTCATGATAGAAATCAATTACAATGGGGTGAAAGGTTCATTAAATAGATTGGTGAAGTCTCTCTGCAGCAATAGTATTTAAAGGTAAGCGAGTGTCAGTTGGAAAGTGTTGGAGAAACAGTGTTATAGGAATGCTGAAGGTGGAAATGTGTGGAACATTTGATTTTTTAATCCGCTTAGAGGTAAATTTTATGTAAGGTATGGTGCTTAGGTTGAGGTTTCTGATTTTGGCCTATGGGTGTCTGGTTACATCATTAGTTGAAAAAGTTATCTTTCCTCTTTGAAGTGCTTTTGTCCCCTTATCAAATCAGTTGGACTGATTTCTGTGTTTTGCACTGTTTTACTTCTCTACCACTGTCACACAGTCTAGACTGCTGTGGCTAGGCAATAATCCTTGAGACTGAACCAGAGAATTTCTTCACTTTACTGTTTTCCAAAATTGTTTTAGATATTCTAGTTTCTTTGCCTTTCTACAAAAAAAGCTTTATGGAGTTTTGATAAGAATTACATTAAATTTATATATCAATCTAGGAAGAATTGATATCTTTACTATATTGAGTCTTCCAGTAGACCAAATGTAATATTATCTGTTTATTTATATATTCTTTTATTTTTTCCCTCAATATTTTGTAGTTTTTAGCAAACAAATGCTGTTATTTCTTCTTGGTATGTTGACCCTTTATCATTATACAAAATCTCTTTTTCTGGTTATTTCACTTGATTTTTAATATGTCTTACAGGGTTTTAATATATTGTTTCCTTCTTTTCGTTCACATTTGCTTGCTCTATTTTTCCATGATTTTAATTTCATTATTCCTGTGTAATTACATTTGAAGTGAGCTTAGACATGCATTATATTCTTCTCTTCTGGAGCAGATTTTTAGCCGAATGTCTAAAATATCATTTAGGAAGCATGTGTTCCATATCGCAGTACCTGTGTTCTTTATATAGCTCTGGCTGCTGATCCTAGCTTACTACTAATGCTGACTCTTGGAAGCAGTGGTTATGGCTCAAGTAATTGGATTCCCACCCAAGTGGGAAACCTGGATTGAATTCCCATCTGTCAGCTTTGGCCTGACCCAGTCATGGCCATTTTGGGCACTTGAGGAATAAACCAACAGATGGGAAAATCTCTGTTTCTCTCTCTCTCTCTCTCCCTCTCCCCCTCTCCCTCCCTCCTTCCCTCCCTCTCTCCTCCTCCTCCTCCTTTTCCTCCTCCTCCTCTTGTGCCTCTCAAGTAAATAAAAACTAAAAAAAGACAAATCTATCCTATAAATTTCTGTCCTTTAATTATAGTATTTAAGTCATTTAAAATTATTGTAGTTACTGATATTACAAGGCTTTTGATGTGCCATTTGAGTTTTACTGTCTGCTTATTTTTCTTTTTTCTGGTGTCTTGTGAATTATTTGGGACAATTTTGAGAATTTTATTGTATCTGCCATGTTTTTGAGTGCTGTCTCTTTATATAGTTCATTTAGTGGTTACTATATTGTATGATGTATTATGTGATCATTTTTCTCAAAATCTTTTTCACTCTTTTTTTCAGTCTTATTCCCTTTCTCCTTTATTTTTGGAACTGCAATAATACAAATATTAGACCTTTTTTCATATTACTTTAGAATCTGCTCAGGTTCCCCTCTTCTGTTATTCAAAAGGATATTTATTTTCCTTTGTACTATGTTCAGGTTCATTGATTCTTTCCTGACCCCTGATTGTTGATCTCACAAACTGAAATTTTTATATTGTTTATTATATTTTATAGATCTAAAATTTACATCTAGTTTTTCTTTTTTGTCTTCCACTTTGCTGAGCTGCCTTTTTGCTTGTCAGAGGATGTTCATCACTGGTTATTGAAGCATGTGAACATTGTTGTTTTAAAGTAATAGGTGATGCTGACATCTCTGTCCTCTCACTGTTAGCATTTACTGTCTTTTTTCATTTTGAGGTCTTTTTGATATGAAAGATTTTAAATTGAAATTTTGATTTTTTGTATATTATGTTCAGAAATTCTGGATCCTATTTAAGCCTCTGTTTTAGCTGACGTCGTACGACAATTAACAGGCAAAAAAATAAAAAGACCTGCCTTACTGAAGTGAGGAGAATCCCAGGTTCAGATTCTTTATCTGGCACACCTGAAGGTGGATGCTCCTCATAGCTGCTGGGTTGGATGAGAGTTCTGACTCTCTAGTGGACCTTCACTGATGCCTCCCTGGCTGGAATGGGTAAGAGGGATCCATAGTTACTCCGTAGGTGACCTCATGTCTGAATTGTGGTGAAAATCCTCTCTGTTCACTAAAATAAAACTCCAGCAGGAATAAAGAAATGTGCTTATTACTGTGGGGGTGGGAATGGAAGTACTGAATTTTCACTGATGCTCCTTAGTTTGAGGGATTTAACAACTCAAAATCCGTGTTCTCCACCTGGCCTTCTCTAATATCACCACTACAGGTTGGTTAGTGCATCTTGGTACAATCTATCGATGGAAATAGAGGTTCCTACTGGATTTGTGTGAGAATGGCTGTGTCCATACTTTTTTTCTGTGGTGTTTGCCTAAGGTAGAGTATAAACTCTATGAGTTCCTGTCTTGCTGGCATGATTTTTAGTTCCATATTTCCTGATTCTTTCACTGAGAGGCTGCATTTGTTGAGGATTTTTTTCTTATCTGCATATGTTGGTGTACTTTTCTTTTCTTGGCTGCTGATTAGTTAATATTCAAGTCAGAGAGGCATGAGACAAAATATAGCATCAAACAAACAAACAAAAACCCCAGGGAATTCATGGTGATTTCCTTTATTTCGATGTCTCTGCCTGGATTAGCTTCCTCTCTTGAACTTTTGTGAATTTTAGAAATAATGTCTAGATCTTTTAGTTGGATTTCGCAGGAGAATAGGGAAAAATATCTACATTATCTTCCTGGAAGCATAATTTTCTTATATTTCTTTTAATTTTCTGCTCAAATGTCATTTCTTCTTACATCAGTCCTTCTTCTATGCTACAAAAATATCAACTTATATTTTTGCTTTGCACTTTACATTAAAAATATTTATTGAGATAACTATTTTCTGCACCAGGCTATGAAATGTTTAAAACATTAGCAGAATCTTTTCGATACCTATGTTGATCATTTATTTCTGTTGAGTCTCAGAATATATACCTTTATTTTTTTGTGCCTTTTGATCTGGATTCTAATGATAGAAGATGACGTTGCTACTTATGCTATTTCTATCCATTATTTATTTAGAGCTTTTCTTTATCTTTTTGTGCTGTTTTTCCTGTAACATTTACATTTATATTTATATATGGTCTAACCAATCTTCCTCCTGTTATATTTTATAGCTCTTTTTGCCTTTTATAGTTTCCAGATTTTTTTTTCTTCTCGTTCTGAATTCTTTTTGGTATTTTTTCTTCTAATGACTATTATCTGTTTTTCTTTATATTCTCTATCAATGTAGAAGCATTCATGTTTTTTAAAATTTTACATATGCCTACAAGTTTTAAATCTAAATTTCCTCAACTATAATATTTTTAAATGATTTTTTTCTTATATTTGAGCCAGACTCTTTTGATTATAAACTTAAACAAAATATACTCAATCAAAAAAAGAGGTGGAGGAATCTGGAAAACATCATGCTGAGTGAAATAAGCCAGTCCCAAAGGGACAAATATATGTTCTCCCTGATCTATGACTGAGCACCTAAAAGGAAACCTGTAGAAGTGAAACTGACACTATGAGAATGACCTGATCAGCCCTTGTCCTAACTGTCGAGAAACAGCTCACTATTTTATTCTTTTTAGTATTTTCTTTTTCTACTTAATACCATTGGTTGAACTCTTTACTTAACACAGAATTAGTCTAAGTTGTTTAAATCCAATTGAAAATTGATCCCTGTTAAAAATAAGAGAGGGAGGAATTGTACAGTTCAGCACACATTTGCTTGGACTTAACCATAAAAGTAAAGCTAAAAACTTGCCATGGGACTCCAAATTTCATTAAGTTGTCAGGTACCAATGCTATCTTACCAGTTAAAGTGTTCAGTTTAAGTTCATAACTGATCATAAAGATAGGAATAAGTGTCAAAGGGATCACATAAATAAAACTAAGTGTCTGCTAATAACAATAGATATAATTAAAAAGGAGAGAATGATTCAACATGGGAAGCAGGGCACACAGCAGACTCATAGAATGACGAATGTCCTACACAGCACTCTGGCCTCAGAATCAGCTCTTAAGGCATTTGGAGCTGGCTAAAATAAATCCCATGAAAGCATTTCAGGCATGGAAAGTCAAGACACTGTGGCAAAAAAATAGCATAAATGAAAGATCTCTGAGTGAGATCCAGGTGGAAAGAAGGGGCCATCAAAGAAGGAGGTACCTTTTTCTGCAGGGAGGAGGAAACTTCCACTTTCATTATGGCCTTGTCTAAATAATGTCGAAGTTTGTGGACTCAGGAGGCTTCCATAGTCTTGACGGCTCATGTCAAGCGCCTCAGGTGATTACTGATGTCATAAATAAGAGTGTCAATTGTTAAATCAGCAACAGGAGTCTCTGTGCACTAGCTCCCCATGTAGGACCTCTGTCCTTAAAGTGTTGTACCTTGAGAATTAACGGTAAAACTAGTCTTCAAACAGTGCTTTATACTTTGTGTGTGCAAAATGGTGAAATCTTTACTTAGTATAGAGTTGATCTTCTGTATATAAAGATAATTAAAAATGAATCTTAATGAAGAATGGGATGGGAGAGGGAGTAAGAGATGGGATGGTTTGCGGGTGGGAGGGCGGGTATGGGGGAAGAACCACTATAATCCAAAAGTTGTACTTTGGAAATTTATATTTATTAAATAAAAACTTTCTATTAAAAAAAGAGGTGGGAAGCGAAGATGGAATCAAGCTCAAGATTGACCGGATCCCACTTGAACTAGTGAGAGCTGCTCTGTGACACCTGTTCTTATGCTTTCCTCTCCTAACCTCTCCTCTCGAACCTCTCCTCTTCTCCCCTCCCCTATCTCCCTCCCATCCCTATGTCCATCTCTATCATCTATCATCTCTATTTCTGTCACTAAATCAGTGTCATTCTCTCCTGTAGCATATAGACTTTCTTTCCCAAATGGCTACAGGCAGTTGTGAGGGTTCAGCACTGATGCTGTAAAGCCAGAAAAAAATCTCAGGGAAATGTCTGTGTCTCTTAACTGAATAAAAATTCACATACCTGAATCACTTGGTCAGAGTCTGGATTCACTGAAATGGTAGTTTACTAGAATAAAGAAGTGAAGGATGTTGGGTAAAGAAAGACCATATCTACTACATTATTTTATAATATAAGAATCAAAGTATAATTTTAATTATTTCATATATTTGTATTTGTTCTATTCTGAACAAATTGGAAATCCAACTGTAGCTTACCTTAAGACTTACTATGAAGTTACAGTAATAAAGACAATATAGTATGGCATCAAACTAGGAACGTCAAATCATTAAACAAAGAAGAGAATTCAAGAATTGACTGTTGCACCTACATAGACAACAAATTTTTGACATATTTTCAAAGGCAGCTCAGTTTTGGAAAGAAGGTCTTTTCAACAAATAGAACTAAAAAAATTGGACAATCACATAAAAATAAACTTTGATAAAAATAAGTCACAACATATACTAAAATGCATCATAAAAGCTAAATATAAAAACTGAAACTATACAAATTCTAGAACAAACTCATGCAGCTTCTTTATAGCAGTTATCACCATCTAAAATGGAATTATTATCTATTTATATGGTTACCTATTAGCTTTTTACTTATTGTTGACTTTCTCCTCCCTAGTATGACATCTGCTCTATGGATATAGTACAATACTTGTCAAATAAGAAATCTTTATCAACTATTTCCTGAATAATTAATGGATTGCAGAACTGAAGTAACCATCTCCTCAGAAGCAATGGAGTATGTAGATGTAGCAAACCAAAAAATTGTTGATGAGAGCTAAAAGGAAAATAGGAATTTTCAAGAAACATATGTCTTTCAATTTATTTGATTAAAGCTTAGTGACTTAAAATAAAAGCAACTATGCTAACATGTATGAAAAATGTACAAGAAGCAAAAAATGCTCTTATGTTGGATGTTCCCAAATAAGCCTATATTCAATATTCAGGTTTTTTAAAAAAAATATTTATTTAATTGATGGAGAGAGAGAAAGGGAGAGAATATCTTCCACTCACTCGTTCACTTCACAGATGGTCACAATGGCTAGGGTTGGGCCAGAGAGAAATCAGGAGCCAAAAGCTTCAGTTAGGTCTTCTGTGTAGGTAACAGGGGCCCAACCAATTGACCCAAATTTTGCTGCTTTTCCTAGTCCATGAACAGGGAGCTGTATTGAAAGCGGGGCAGCTGGACATGAGGTGCCTGTGTGGGATGTTGGTGTCACAGGCAGAGCCTTTACCCACTACACCACAACGCTGGCACCTTAGTATTCAGTGTTAAGAATACAAAGTCAAAAGATTTGGTATTAAATTAATTTGTGGATTCTTGGTTACTATGACTTTGGTATTTAACTGGCTCTATTCTTATTCGCGAGTATCTACTTTTATTTCAAATGTGTTAACTGTCTGACTAGCCATGTGCATTTGTTGGTGATTGAATATGCTGCTTGGGTGTCTGTGTTCTCTCTCATCAAAAATGTTCTCCCTGGTGTGCTAGTTGTACAAGACCATAGCTGGGGTTGGACTGCCAATAAGGTAGATAAATGTGGGTTAAATATGGTGATGATCCAACGTTGAAAAGGATAAAAAGAGGCTGTCATTTGTTCTATGACTTAATTCCAATCACAGTGGTGGCATTGTGGCAATCTTTAAAGCCATCCCAGTTTGAGGTCAGTGAAGCCAATAGACAAAAGGGTCTACTCTCATTTCTGTTCTTAGTTGCTAGTTTGCCTGTGTGGGCAAAATAGTATAGGGGCAGTTAATTTCAGGACTAGCTCTCAATGCCAGGCCCCTGAATATGAAAGCTAATTGTCTAATGATATTGTTCTACTATAATGGGGTCATGAATTGTATTCTCCCTTTCAAAGTTACTGTATTTAATTAACAGTAATTGCCTCTCTCTCTCTCTGGCCTCTACCTCTCCCTCCACCGCCTCCATTTCATTTTAGCTACAGGGTAATATAGTAAAGACCATTTTTCTCATATCTCCTTCCTCTTAGTGGGGCTACGACAAGACATTCAAGGACTTAACGAGCAGAAAGATGTTTTGTGATGTTTTCCTTGTATTCTTAATTTTAATTAGAGAAACCCCTCAAAGGAAACATAGTTTTATAGTATGTTAGAGTCAGGGAGAATTTTTACCATGGTTATTGCAGCCATTTGTTGACAAGCTACTTATACAATACATTGTACATACATTGTTCACTTTTAGTCCTTTGATGATTTGATGAGGTATTATAACTCTCATTTTACTGATGAGTATATTGAGGCTCACAGGCATTAATTTGCCCAAGATCATAGTGTAGATGTAACATGCAAAACAACTCTCCCTAATTCCATAAATTTCACACTCTTTTTAAAAAGATTTATTTATTTTCTGAAAGTAAGGGTTGCAGAAAGAAAAGGAGAGAAAGAGAGAAATCATCCATCCACTGATTTACTCCCCAGATGGCCACAATGGCCAGTGCTGGGCCAGGCTGAAGGCAGGGTCCAGGAGTTTCTTCCAGGTCTCCCAAATACATGGCAGGAGTCCAAGCACTTGAGCATCTTGGGCTGCTTTTCCCAGGCCCTTAGGAGGGAGCTGGATCATAAATGGAGCAGCCAGAACATGAACCTGCACCCAAATGTGATGCCAGCATCACAGGTGATGGTTTCACCCACTATGGCACAATGCCAGCAACTTCATATTTCACATTTTTTAAAGATCTATTTATTTACTTGAAAAAGTTAAAGAGTGAGGGGGAGAGATGGGGCCGGTGCTGTGGTGTAGTGGGTTAATGTCATGGCCTGAATTGCCGGCATCCCCTATGGGTGCCAGTTCTAGTCCTGGATGCTCTTCTTCCGATCCAGCTCTCTGCTGTGGCCTGGGAAAGCAATAGAAGATGGTCCAAGTCCTTGGGCTCCTGCACCTGCATGGGAGACCTGGAAGAAGCTCTTGGTTTTGGATTGGCACAACTCCGGCCGTTGCGGCCATCTGGGGAGTGAACCAGACCTCTCTCTCTCTCTGTCTCTACCTCTCTCTGTAACTCTGTTTTCAAATAAATAAAATCTTAAAAAAAATAGTGAAAGGGAGAGACAGGGAGAGAAAGATAGAGAGATCTTTTGGATGTTGGTTCACTCATAACAGCCAGCACTGGACCAGGCTGAAGCCAAGAACCAGGAGTTTCTTGCAGGTCTTGCACAAGGGTAACGGGGGCTGAAACACCTAGAGCATCTTCTACTGCTTTTCCCAGGTGCATTAACAGGGAGTGTAATGGAAATAGAGCAGCTGGGACATGAACTGGCGCCAGTATAAGATGCCTGCATTGCAAGTGGGGGCTTTACCTGCTATGCCATGAGCTGGCCCCAGATTTCACACTCTTAATCATTGTATTCCACCTCTCCAATCCTGTGTATGCATTTATTTCAATGTGTGGGAAAACTGAAGCATGGAGGAGGAGGTTGAGCTAGCTAAAGTCACAGCATTATGTCTTTTCATTTGTTTATTTATTGAATACTTAATACAGATGCTATTAACCAGGGACAGTATTAATCTCTGAAATGTATATAGGTAGAGAGGAATACAGTTTTGCCTTCCCTGTCTACACACAAATTTACAATTTTATTGGAGGTGGTGAATGAATCCAAAATTACTGAGAGGAATTGTATGAAGTGGGAGGAGTGAAGAAATTCTGAATGTGGGTCGACTATGGCAGTGATCCAACTTTGAAAAGGAGAAAAAGAGGCCGTTGTTTGTTCTGTGACTTAATTCCAATCACAGTGGTGGCATTGTGGCAATCTTTAAAGTCATCCCAGTTTGGGGTCACCAAAGCCTACAAAGGAATCTACTCTCATTTCTGTTCTTAGTTGCTAGTTTGCCTATATGGACAAAATAGTGTAGGGACAGTTAATTTCAGGACTAGTTTTCATAGCCAGGCCTCCGAAAATCAGTCCCATAGTTTTTAAAATAAGTGTTCGTGTGCAACAAACAGGACCAAAGACATTAATAAGGAGACAACTCTAGCCTCAATAAGAGCTTGAGGAAACCTTGGGGATATCCTTCAAATCATGTTAAATAAACTACAAAATTGTTCTTTATTTTTAGTCATAGAAAAACACCTTCCTGGGTAGCAAAATCATAAAAAAAAATTCTTCCAGAGGAAATTTGATGACCAAACTCATCGTTGCTAATAGTTGTTGAGCTAAGCTGTTTTATCTCTCAGATTGCAAACTGTTTTGTTTGAATTGGAATGATAATTTTAGTCATCACAGGAAAAGAGTCAGGATATAGCTTTGGGGAGGATTGTTTCTTTTGTCTGTGTGCCCTTTTGTATAACTATACTTGATTCTGTACAAGTAGTAAAGCAGTTACATTTTTACTTATTAGAAGGAGCAATTCTTCTGACTCCAACTCCCATACTCTGCCCACTTGCCACATTGTCTTACATCATACATGAGTAGGAGTTCTGCCCACTTCTAGCATTCCATCTTTGGGGAGCTACTAAAGGCAAAGGGAATTTGGTCAGAGCACACTCCTCCTCAAACTAGCTTGTTTGTGGTCTTATTTGTGGTGGCTGAAGGGCTGTTTTCCTACAAAAATCAATAATAAGGTGTTTGAAAAGTCAGACTTATGAATAATTCCATTTTGTATGTGTGCCTTTGGGGCTCTCGGCATCTCTGTGCAGTGTCAGTAGATGACCTTAGTTCCATTTCCTGAAAATTTATCTTGTCTGTAGTATTTTGATCTTTTTAGCCTGAATAGATAAAATTTTTTTTGTCCTTGCAAAACACACCCTCGCACTAGAGCTTAGTTTGATTCCAGGTTTCTATGAAAGATTTTCCCCTCTGTTTTGAAGGGGCTGCTGTGAAATTCCCATTCCTACTTGGCATTTGAAGTCTATTTTACAACCCAAGGTTAGCATGGAGAGAGGTGATCTTGAGGAAACACTTAAAAGAAAAACTTTCAGAAGTTGAGTGTTCAATAACTTTGTAAGATTTGTGGTAGTAAATATTGTTCACAAAGACTTAATCAACAAATAACATGGAAAATTTAAGGCAAATAGCAGCCATGTGCATTTGTTTCCTGATAGCAAGTAATTTATTGTCCTTGGATAGTATAAATACAAATATGAGTCTCAACTCTGTCATTTATCAGCTATGTGATTTTAGGCAAATCACTTCCTCTCTGAGTCTAAGAAAAAATCAAGGTTGAAGTATATGTCTGATCAAACTCAGGAGGTAAATGAAAGATTCAGATGAGATAACAAATGTGAAAATGCTTAGTTAACTGCTTTGAAAATAAAAACAATAAGATTAATTTGAAATTTAAATGTAAACATTTAAATGTGTCAATATGGAACCTAAATAGAATAATTCAGGCAGGCTAGTAATGACAATAAGTCCATCAAATAATAATATTGGGTTTGAATGTTATAAAAGCAATAATAAAATCTCTTACTATTTTTCTTTGTCAAATCCTTTAAAAATGACATTTTCTTTTGCATACATATGGTTTTCTTCATCTGACTCAAACCTTGATTGTTCTGAAAGATGTGGCAGGGTAATGAAAAACGTAATTTTGAGACTCAAGTAGAGGCAGGAAGAGACAGGAGCAGGTGATGGGGGAAAGGATAATGATCTCAGTCTCCTGTGTTTTCATCAAAACCAAACAAACATAAATGACATCTTACCAATGATTTTAAACATTAACAGAAGAGACAGGTGTTTCAATTTGATAAGCAAACAGGATATGTAAGTTAATTATTAGCCTGGGAGAGGTTTTTAATATTTTGAACCATATCAGCTTCTAACAGTTAACAAACAGGCAACTTGACTGCGTCCATAAAAATTATACTAATAATTTAAAAAATATGGACATTATGGTATTCAAAGCGTTGTCACATATTTGTTTTTCACAATAATGCTGTAAGGTGGCCAGGGGGAGGGGAAACGGATTACAGATGTGCCTGATGCCACATAGAAGACAAATATCCCAAATGTCCCATGGTCTTTCTGTAGAAAGAACATGCCTTTCATCCTTGATTCAAGTAGCAAAGGCAAGTAGCTGAATACATGGGTCTTCACATGTTTTAGCTTTATTCTCAAAGTAAGAGAAGTTCTAAATCACATGAATCACACAGAAGCAATAATCACATTCTACAAATACCAGAAATTGAGAAATCAGGAAGAAAAAGATTTTTATCAAATCCATTGACATGCAGTCTAAATTAGAAATAGATTTACTAACCTCTCAACAACAGATACTTGCTTCCTACAAATAAATTCCCCCGTATCTCTCCTATTTATTCTGAGTACAAATTATTACAGAGGTACAAAAATACTGAGAAGCTGAAGTATATGAAAGTTTAGGCTAGGTTTTAAAGTTTCATAGTTGACCCAATTTTGTGAGAAGTCTCTACATTGCAATTTTCCACCTTGTTGTAAATCTGTGTATCTATTGACCTGTGCAATTCAGTGTGACTGCCACTAGATAAGTGGATATTAGGCACTTGAAAATTAGTTGTATGAATGAGGAACTGAATGTTACATTTAATTTAATTTTAATAATTTAAATTTAAATACATGTGACTAGTAGTGCCATATTTGACACTGTAGCTTTATTCACAAACTTGAAAGACGTTTAGGAGTTTTCCATTTTTATTTGCATTTTATGTAGAAATTATGATATTGAGAAGTGGGCATTGCAGTGCAGTGGCTTAAGAAGCCTCGTGCAGTGCTTGCATCACATAAGAGCACTGATTCGAGTCCTGGCTCCCCTGCTTTTGAGAAAGTTCCTTGCTAATGCACCTGTGAAAAACAGAAAATGGCCCAAGTTCTTGGGCTCCTGAATCCACATTAGTGACCTGGATGAAGCTCCTGGATCCTCACTTTGGTCTGGTCCAGCCCCAGCTGTTGCACCATTTGGGGAATGAACAGCAGATGGAAGATTTATCTCTGTCTCCCTATCTCTCTCTCTCTCCCTTTCTCTCTCCATAAATCTTCCTTTAAAATAAAATTTTAAAAATTGAATATTCTAAAACAAAACAGTGATCATTGAAAACTGCTTTTCTCCTTATCTCTGTCTCCAAAACACATATAGCTACTTGTACTCTTTCTGTACTGCTTTTTTTTTTTTTTTCATTTTCTTTCCTTAATCAGTTTTGAATGTGTGTTGATCTGGTTTGACACTGTAATCACAGTTGTCTGCTTTTTTGTTTCTTTATGAGATTCTGATTTTATTTCTTTTGGATACACATACAGCAGTGAGGTTGCTTTGTCATACATTATTTCCTTTTTTGAAAAAGAAAGGAACACAAGCTTGATGTATTTCATATATACAAATTAGGAGCATAGTGATTCTTTCCACCCTGCACTCCCATGCACCTGTCTCCTACTCATCTTCCTCCTCCCTCTGCTATTACCATTATTATTTTTAAAATATATATTTTCAGTTAATTTTGTACTCATACAGTTAGCCCAACACTAAGTAAAGCTTTCAACAAATTGTGTGAAAAAAAATATAAGCACAGTTCCTAAATAGTCAAGACAAAGGCTATTCAAAATTATCACATCTCAAAGTGTCAATTTCACTTCTATTGATTACCTTTTAGATTCTCTATTAGCACAAATCAGAGAGAACATATGGTATTTGTATTTTGGGGACTGGCTTAATTCACTATGTATAATGGTTTCCAGTTGCATCCATTTTCTAACAAATTACAGTACTTCATTTTTTCCTATTGCTATGTAGTATTCCATAGAGTATATATACCATAATTTCCTCATTCAGTCATCAATTTATGGACATCTCATTTGATTCCATATCTTAGCTGTTGTGAATTTAGCTGCAATAAACATGGGTTACAGATCACTCTTTAATATATTGATTTCTTTATGTTTGGGAAAACTCCAAGGAGTACGATGGCTGGGATATTGTAGGTCTATATTCGGATTTCTGAATTAATCTCCATACTGTCTCCAAAAGTGGCTGTACAAGTTTACAATCCAATCAGCAGTGGATTAGGGTATATTTTCCTCTACATCCTTGCCAGCATTTATTGTTTGTTGATTTCTGTATGAGAACCACTCTAACTGGGGTAAGGTGAAACCTCACTGTGCTTTTGATTTGCATTTCTGATGGCTTGTGATCCTGAGCATTTTATCATGTGCCTGTTGACCATTTGCATTTCTTCTCTTGAAAAATGCCTGTACTGCCAGCGCCGCAGCTCACTAGGCTAATCCTCTGCCTTGTGGCGCCGGAACACCGGGTTCTAGTCCTGGTCGGGGCACCGGATTCTGTCCCAGTTGCCCCTCTTCCAGGCCAGCTCTCTGCTGTGGCCAGGGAGTGCAGTGGAGGATGGCCCAGGTGCTTGGGCCCTGCACCTCATGGGAGACCAGGATAAGTACCTGGCTCTTGGCTTCGGATCAGCGTGGTGCACCGGCAGCAGCGCGCCAGGAGCGGCGGCCATTGGAGGGTGAAACAACAGTAAAGGAAGACCTTTCTCTCTGTCTCTCTCTCTCACTGACCACTTTGCCTGTCAAAAAAAAAAAAAATGCCTGTACGAGTCCTTTGCCCATTTCTTTTTTTTAATTTTTATTTAATGAATATAAATTTCCAAAGTACAGAATATGGATTACAATGGCTTCCCCCCATAACGTCCCTCCAACCCGCAACCCTCCCCTTATCCACTCCCTCTCCCCTTCCATTAACATCAAGATTCATTTTCGATTCTCTTTATATACAGACGATCAGTTTAGCATACATTAAGTAAAGATTTCAACAGATTGCTCCCACACAGAAACATAAAGTGAAAAATACTGTTTGAGTACTAGTTAGCATTAAATCTCAATGTACAGCACACTAAGGACAAAGATCCTACATGAGGAGTAAGTGCACAGTGACTCCTGTTGTTGACTTAACAAATTGACACTCTTCTTTATGGCATCAGTAATCACCCTAGGCTCTTGTCATGAGCTGCCAAGGCTATGGAAGCCCCCTGAGTTCACTGACTGTGATCATATTTAGACAAGGCCATGGTCAAAGTGGAAGTTCTCTCCTCCCTTCAGAGAAAGGTACCTCCTTCTTTGAAGACCCATTCTTT
Organism: Oryctolagus cuniculus; assembly: GCF_051225735.1. NCBI lineage: Eukaryota > Metazoa > Chordata > Mammalia > Lagomorpha > Leporidae > Oryctolagus > Oryctolagus cuniculus. The sequence goes on from NC_142868.1 coordinate 13,765,831, forward strand.
CCACTGGGATCTCACTCGTGGAGATCTTTCATTTAGGTTCCCCCCCCCAGAGTGTCTTGGCTTTCCATGCCTGAAATACTCTCATGGGCATTTCAGCCAGATCCGCATGCCTTAAGGGCTGATTCTGAGGCCAGAGTGCTGTTAGGACATTTGCCATTCTATGGGTCTGCTGTGTATCTCACTTCCCATGTTGGATCATTCTCTCCCTTTTTTATTCTATCAGCTAGTATTTGCAGACACTATTCTTGTTTATGTGATCCCTTTGGTTCTTAGTCCTATCATTACGATCAATTGTGAACAGAAATTGATCACTGGGACTAGTGAGATGGCATTGGTACATGCCACCTTGATGGGATTGAATTGGAATCCCCTGGTATGTTTCTAACTCTACCGTTTGAGGTAAGTCAGCTTGAGCATGTCCCGAATTGCACATCTCTTCCCACTCTTATTCCCACTCTAATATTTTACAGCAATCACTTTTCATTTAAGTTCAGCACTTAAGAAGAATTGTGTATTGATTACAGTATTCAACCAAAAGTATTAAGTAGAACAAACAAAAATACTAAGAGGGATAACATATTAAACTGCTCATCAACAGTCAGGGTGTGGGCTGATCAAGTCACCGTTTCTCATAGTGTTCATTTCGCTTTAACAGGTTTCCTTTTTGGTGCTCAGTTAGTTGTCACCTATCAAGGAGAACAAGTGGTATTTGTCCCTATGGGATTGGTTTATTTCACTCAACATAATGTTTTCCAAATTCCTAACAGGGATCACTTTTCAGTTAAAATTTAAACACCTAAGAATAATTGTGTGTTAATTACAGAGTTCAACCAATGGTACTAGAACAAAAAAAAATACTAAAATGGATAAAGTATTACATTTACATCAACTGTCAGGACAAGAGCAGATCAAGTCACTGTTTCTCATAGTGTCCATTTCACTTCAACAAGTTTCCCCTTTGGTGCTCAGTTAGTTGTCACCAATCAGGGAGAACAAATGATATTTGTCCCTTTGGGACTGGCTTAATTCACTCAGCATAATGTTTTCCAAATTCCTCCATCTTGCTGCAAATGACTGGGTTTCGTTGTTTTTGACTGCTGTATGGTATTCTATAGAGTACATGTCCCATAATTTCTTTATCCAGTCTACTGTTGATGGGCATTTGTGAATTGAGCTGCAATAAACATTAATGTGCAGACAGCTTGTTTGTTTGCCAATTTAATTTCCTTTGGGTAAATTCCAAGTAGTGGGATGGCTGGGTTGAATGGTAGGGTTATATTCAGGTTTCTGAGGAATCTCCAGACTGACTTCCACAGTGGCTTAACCAGTTTGCATTCCCACCAACAGTGGGTTAGTGTCCCTTTTTCCCCACATCCTCGCCAGCATCTGTTGTTGGTAGATTTCTGCATGTGAGCCATTCTAACCGGGGTGAGGTGAAACCTCATTGTGGTTTTGATTTGCATTTCCCTGATTGCTAGTGATCTTGAACATTTTTTCATGTGTCTGTTGGCCATTAGGATTTCCTCTTTTGAAAAATGTCTATTGTGGTCCTTGGCCCATCTCTTAAGTGGGTTGTTTGTTTTGATCTTGTGGAGTTTCTTGATTTCTTTGTAGATTCTGGTGATCAACCCTTTATCAGTTGCATAGTTTGCAAGTATATTTTCCCATTCTGTCGGTTGTCTCTTCACTTTCTTGACTGTTTCTTTTGCAGTACAGAAACTTCTCAATTTGATGCAATCCCAAATGTTAATTTTGGCTTTGACTGCCTGTGCCTCTGGGGTATTTTCCATGAAGTCCTTGCCGGTACCTATATCTTGCAGGGTTTTTCCAATGCTCTCTAATAATTTGATGGTGTCAGGTCGTAGATTTAAGTCTTTAATCCATGTTGAGTGGATTTTTGTGTAAGTTGAAAGGTAGGGGTCTTGCTTCATGATTCTGCACGTGGAAATCCAATTTTCCCAGCACCATTTATTGAATAGACTGTCCTTACTCCAGGGATTGGTTTTGGATCCTTGATCAAATATGAGTTGGCTGTAAATGTTTGCATTGATTTCTGGTGTTTCAATTCTGTTCCATTGGTCTATCCATCTGTTTCTGTACCAGTACCATGCTGTTTTGATTACAACTGCCCTGTAGTATGTCCTGAAATCTGGTATTGTGATGCCTCCAGCTTTGTTTTTGTTGTACAAGATTTGCCCATTTCTTAAATGGATTGTTTATTTTCTTGTTGTTCAGTTTCTAGAGCTCTTTATAGAATCTGGATATTAATCATTTATCAATTGCAAAGTTTGCAAATGTTTTTTCTCATTCTGTTGATTGCCTCTTTACTTTGCTGAGTGTTTCTTTTGCAGAGTAGCTTGATATAATCCGATTGTAAATGTTGGTTTTAATTGCCTGTGCTTTTAGGGCCTTTTCAAAGAAGTCTTTGCCTATGCCAATGTCTTATAGGGTTTCCCCAGTGTTCTCTAGTAATTTGATGGTATCAGGTTGTAGATTTATGTCTGATCCATTTTGAGTGGATTTTCATGTAAGGTGTAAGGTAGGGGTCTTATTTCATACTTCAGTATGAGGAGATCCAGTTTCTCCAGCACCATTTGTTAAAGAGACTATCCTTGCTCCAATGATTTATTTTAGCTCCTTTGTCAAAGATAAGTCAGTTGTAGATGTGTGGATTGTTTTCTGGAGTTTCTATTCTGTTCAACTGGTATACATGTTTATTTTTTGCCAGTACCAGGCTTTTTTGATAATAACTGCCCTGCAGTATGTCTTGAAATCTTGTATTGTGATGCCTCCTGCTTTGTTTGTATTATATAAGATTACTTTAGCTATCTAGGTTCTATTGTAATTACATGTGAATGTTAGCATCATTTTTTTCTAATCTGAGAAGAATGGCATTGGTATTTTGATTGGGATCACCATAATCTGTAGATTGCTTTCTGTAGTAAGGACATTTTGATGATATTGATTCTTCAAATCCATGAACATGGAAGATTTTTCCATTTTGTTTTGTGTCTTCTTTTATTCCTTTATTGTTTTGTAATTTTCATTGTAGAAATCTTTGACCTCCTTGGTTAAATTTATTCCAAGATATTTACAATTTTTATAGCTACTATGAATGTGATTAATTTTAGAAGTTCTTTCTCAACTATGGCATTGTCTGTGTATACAAACAGTATTGATTTTTGTGTGTTCATTTTATATCCTGCCATTTTATCAAACTCTTTTATGAGTTCCAATAGTTTCGTGATGCAGTCTTTTGGTTCTTATATATGTAGTATCATGTCATCTGCAAATAGGGTAGTTTGACTTCCTTCTTCCCAATTTGTATCCCTTTGTTTCTTTTTCTTGCCAATTGGCTCTGGCTACAACTTTCAGGACTATGTTGAATAGCAATGGTGAGAATGGGCATCCTTGTCCTAGAAAAACAACAAACCAAACTCCAGATTATTAGAAGGAAAGGAATAATTCAAATTAGAGAACAATAAACCCAACTGAAACAAAAAAATACAATACAAAAGATAAGTGAAATGAAGAACTTATTTTTTGAAAAAATAAACAAAATTGACACATCATTGACCCAACTAACTAAAAATAGTAAAGACCCAACTTAATAAAATCAGAGATGAAAAAGGAAATTTAAGAACAGATACCATAGACATAAAAAGAGTCATCAGCAATTACTACAAAGAACTGTATGGCAACAAATTGGGAAACCTAGAAGAAATGCACAGATTCCTGGACACATGAAACCTGTCAAAATTGAGTAATTAAAACATAGAACACCTAAAAGACCAATTACCAAGACATAGATTGAATTAATAATAAAGGAGCTCCCAACAAAGAAAGCCCAGGACGCTATGGCTTCACTGCTAAATTCTACCAGACATTTAAAGAAGAACTAATTTCAATTCTGAAGCTATCCAAAACAATTTAAAGAGAGGTAATCCTCTCATACACCTTCTATAAAGTCGGCATCACTTTAATTCCTAAATCAGAAAAAGAAACAACAGAAAAAGAGAACTATAAACCAATATCCCTGATGAACATAAATCCAAAAATCCTCAACAAAATACTTGTTAACTGAATCAACAGCACATCAGAAAGATGATTCACCCAGGCCAGGTAGGGTTTATCCCTGGTATGCAAGGATGGTTCAACATTTGCAAATCAATCAATATGATCCAACATATTAACAAACTGAAAAACAAAAGCCATATGATATTCTCAATAAATGCAGAGAAAGCATTTGATAAAATATAGCATCAACTCTAAGCAAATTGGGTATAATAGGAACATTCCTCAACACAATCAAAGCAATCTGTGACAAACCCACAGCCCACATCTTATTGAAGGGGGAAAAATTAGAGGTGTTCCCCCTAAGATCCCGAGCAATTGTCTGTTTTGATGTAAAGTTCTGCTCTCCCCTCTTAATTATGTAGGTTCAGTGTTACCTCTGGGTGCATTATTTTTACATTTTGTGAGCTCAAGGAATAAAGGTTCTATGTAAGAATCTGTTGAAATCTATTGTTCACCACAATTTCATTTGGTTTTGGTGTTTCCTCTTGTTTTCAGCATGCATTATCAAGTCTATTCTATCATCTTTCTGGTTGCTCTGTGAAAATACTATTTCCCCAAACAGATAGACACATTGCATATTGCAATAATAAAATCCATAGCCTCATTATGGCCTTCCTGTTCTTACATAATCCTCTCTCTAACATCATTTCAACCCCTTTTCACTTAACTCATTCTGCTCAAACTTTATAGTTTTCCCACAATTCCTAAATACACAACAATCTTACTTTTCTGAGAGTTTTTGCACTTGCCTTGAACACTTTATGTTCAAGTTTATCTATCATGTTATTACAGAGACTATTTATGTTCACTTCATCTAAAAAAGTCTCTTTAACTTATTTTCCAAAAAGCTACATGTATTTTTATTTGCTTATATACCATTGCTTATTGCTTTTTTCTCTCTAGAATGAAAATATCATGAAATCAGGAATGTTTCTTTTATCTCTATTTCCAAGTATATCCTCATTGCTCAAGAAGCATTGTTCAATTAGTGAATGAATCACAAGTGGTCTAAAGATTTGTGAAACTGAATTAATAATAATAATTAATAATAATAATGGTGCTGGAAAAGCTGGATTTCCACGTGCAGAAGCATGGAGCAAGACCCCTACCTTTCACCTTACACAAAAATCAACTCAACATGGATTAAAGACTTAACCAGAATCTACAAAGAGATCAAGAAACTCCACAAAAACAAAACCAACAACCCACTTAAGAGATGGGCCAAGGACCTCAATAGACATTTTTCAAAAGAGGAAATCCAAATGGCCAACAGGCACATGAAAAAATGTTCAAGGTCATTGGCAATCAGGGAAATGCAAATCAAAACCACAATGAGGTTTCACCTCACCCCGGTTAGAATGGCTCACATGCAGAAATCTACCAACAACAGATGCTGGCGAGGATGTGGGGAAAAAGGGACACTAACCCACTGTTGGTGGGAATGCAAACTGGTCAAGCCACTATGGAAGTCAGTCTGGAGATTCCTCAGAAACCTGACGATAACCCTACCGTTCGACCCAGCCATCCCACTCCTTGGAATTTACCCAAAGGAATTTAAATTGGCAAACAAAAAAGCGGTCTGCAGCCTAATGTTTATTGCAGCTCAATTCACAATAGCTAAGACCTGGAACCAACCTAAATGCCCATCAACGATAGACTGGATAAAGAAATTATGGAATATGTACTCTTTAGAATACTATACCGCAGTAAGAAACAACAAAATCCAGTCATTTGCAACAAAATGGAGGAATCTGGAACACATCATGCTGAGTGAAATAAGCCAGTCCCAAAGGGACAAATACCATATGTTCTCCCTGATCAGTGACGACTGACTGAACACCAAGAGGGAAACCTGTTGGAGTGAGGTGGACACTATGGGAAATGGTGGCTTGATCAGCATAGCCCTGACTGTTAATGAACAACTTAATACATTATCCCTCTTAGTAGTTTTTTTATCTGTTCTACTTAATATGACTGGTTTAGATCTGTAATTGATGCACAGTTATTCTTAAGTGTTGAAAATTAACTGAAATGTGATCCCTGTTGAACATGGTGGTGGGAATGGGAGAGGGAAGAGATGTATAATTTGGGACATGCTCAGGCTGACTTGCCCCAAGTGGTGGAGTTGGAAGCATACCAGGGGATTCCAATTCAATCCCATCGAGGTGGCATGTACCAATGCCATCTCACTGTTCCAGGTGATCAGTTTCAGTTCACAGTTGGTCATGGTGAAGGGACTGGGAGTCAAAGGGAGCACATAGACAAGTCTAGTACCTGCTAACGCTAACTGATGGAGTAAATAAAGGGGAGAGTGATCCAACATGGGAAGTGAGATACTCAGCAGACTCATAGAATGGCAGATGTCCTAAATAGCACTCTGGCCTCAGAATCAGCCCTAAAGGCATTCGGAGCTGGCTGAAAAGCTCATGAGAGTATTTCAGGCATGGAAAGCCAAGACACTCTGGCAAAAGATCTCTGCGAGTGAGATCCCAGTGGAAAGAACAGGTCATCAAAGAAGGAGGTACCTTTCTCTGAAGGGAGGAGAGAACCTCCACTTTGACTATGACCTTGTCTAAACAAGATAAGAGTCGGAGAACTCAGAGGGCTTCCATAGCCTTGGAAACTCATGACTGGAGCATAGGGAGATTACTGATGCCATAGACAGGAGTGTCAATTGGTAAAGTCAACAACAGGAGTCACTGTGCATTTACTCCTCATGTAGGATCTCTATCCTTAATGTGCTGTACATTCAGATTTAATGCTATAACGAGTACTCAAACAATATATTTCACTTTGTGTTTCTATGGGGGTGCAAACTGTTGAAATCCTTACTTAATGCATACTAAACTGATCCTCTGAAAAAAAAAAAAAAAGAAAGAAATTATCAATTCCCAACTTGACTCTCACTGGGATTAAACATGACAATAGGTCTGCTCTGATTTCATCATCATTTAAAATAAATCATCTATTATTTTTCACTTTATGTTTCTGTGTGGGAGCAAACTGTTGAAATCCATACTTAATGTATACTAAGCTGATCTTCTGTATATTAAGATAATCAAAAATGAATCTTGATGTGAATGGAAGGGGAGAGGGAGTGGGAAAGGGGAGGGTTGTGGGTGGGAGGGACGGTATGGGGGGGAAGCCATTGTAATCCATAAGTCGTACTTTGGAAATTTATATGCATTAAATAAAAGTTTAAAAAAATATATATATAAAAAAAAGACTTAAATCTATGACTCAACACCATCAAATTATCAGAGAACATTGGAGAAACCCTGAAAGATATAGGCACAGGCAAAGACTTCTTGGAAAAGACCCTGGAGGTATAAGTAGTCAAAGCCAAAATTAACAATTGGGATTACATCAAATTGAGAAGTTTCTGTACTGCAAAAGAAACAGTCAAGAAAGTGAAGAGGCAACCAACAGAATGGGAAAAAATATTTGCAAACTATGCAACAGATAAATGATTAATAACCCAAATCTACAAAGAGATCAAGAAACTCCACAAAAAACAAAACAAACAACCCACTTAAGAGATGGGCCAAGGACCACAATAGACATTTTTCAAAAGAGGAAATCCTAATGGCCAACAGACACATGAACAAATGTTCAAGATCACTAGCAATCAGGGAAATGCAAATCAAAACTACAATGAGGTTTCACCTCACCCCGATCAGAATGGCTCACATTCAGAAATCTACCAACAACAGATGCTGGCGAGGATGTGGGGAAAAAGGGACACTAACTCACTGTTGGTGGGAATGCAAACTGGTCAAGCCACTATGGAAGTCAGTCTGGAGATTCCTCAGGAACCTGAATGTAACCCTACCATACAACCCAGCCATCCTACTCTTTGGAATTTACCCAAAGGAAATTAAATTTGCAAACAAAAAAGCGGTCTTCACCTTAATGTTTATTGCAGTTCAATTTACAATAGCTAAGACCTGGAATCACCTAAATGTCCATCAACAGTAAACTGGATAAAGAAATTATGGGATATGTACTCTATAGAATACTATACAGCAGTAAAACACAATGAAATTTGGTCATTTGCAATAAAAGGGAGGCATCTGGGAAACATCATGCTGAGTGAACTAAGCAAGTCCCAAAGGGACAAATATAATACGTTCTCCCTGATTGGTGACAATTAACCAAGTACCAAAAAGGAAACCTGTTGAAGTGAAATGGACACTATGAGAAACAGTGACTTGATCAGCCCTTGTCCTGTTGATGAACAACGTAATACTTTATCCCTTTTAGTAATTTTTTTTGTTCTACTTAATACTATTGGTTGAACTCTGTAATTAACACACAATTATTCTTAGGTGTTTAAATTTAACTGAAAATGATCCCCATTAAATAAAAGAGTGGGACTAAGAGAGGGAGGAGATGCACAATTTGGGACATGCTCAATCTGACTTGCCCCTAATGATAGAGTTTGAAATGTGCCAGGGGATTCCAATTCAACCCCATTAAGGTGGCATGTACCAATGCCATCTCACTAGTCCAAGTGATTAATGTCTGTTCACAATTGATCATAATGATAGGATTAAGTGTCAAAGGGATCACATAAACAAGACTAGTGTCTGCTAATACTAACTGATAGAATTAAAAAGGTGAGAACGATCCAACATGGAAAGCGGGATACACAGCAGACTCATAGAAAGGCAGATGTCCTAAATAGCACTCCGGCCTCAGAATCAGCCCTTAAGGCATTCGGATCTGGCTGAAGAGCCCATGAGAATATTTCAGGCATGGAAAGCCAAGACACTCTGGCAAAAAAAAAAAAAAAAAAAAAACAAAAAACACAACAACAACATACCAAAAACTAAATGAAAGATCTCTGTGAGTGAGATCCCAGTGGAAAGAATGGGGTCATCAAAGAAGGAGGTACCTTTCTCTGAAGGGAGGAGAGAACTTCCACTTTGACTATGACCTTGTCTAAATATGATCAGAGTTGGTGAACTCAAAAGGCATCCATAGCCTTGGCAACTCATGACAAGAGCCTAGGGTGATTACTGATGCCATAAACAAGAATGTCAATTGTTAAGTCAACAACAGGAGTCACTGTGCACTTACTCCCCATGTAGGATCTCTGTCCTTAATGTGTTGTACAATGTGAATTAACGATATAACTAGTACTCAAACAGTACTTTATACTTTGTGTTTCTGTGAGGGTGCAAACTGTTGAAATCTTTACTTAGTGTATACTATGTTGATCTTCTGTATATAAAGATAATTGAAAATGAATCAATGTGAGTAGGATGGGCGAGGGAATGGGAGATTGGAAGGTTGCGGGTGGGAGGGAAGTTATGGGGGAGGAAAGCTCTGTAATCCAAAAGCTGTACTTTGGAAATTTATATTTATTAAATAAAATTTAAAAAAATCTTTTATATAATAAAGAAATGTGGTTCTATAATAGCCATTCCTTAATCCTGTGGATTTATATATTTTTTTAAAACAATGCTTATTTATTTATTTGTTTATTTAGAAAGGGAGAGAGGGCTATAAAGGGACAGTCTGTCAACTGTGACATCAAATGCACTCTATTTTTTTGCATTTCAACAAAAGATAACATGAGGTTACAGGAAGAGCATGGATTCTGAAGTTTGAGGGATCTGGCTTTTAGACCAGTTTCTTTTGTGGGCTTTGGTTTCCTTACATGTGAAATGAGACAGGCCACAAAGACCTTCCTGGGGGAATTCCTGTGGGGATTAATGGCTACCCTCGGCTTGTAGGACCCTCATGGAATATTTAGTCCTGTTTTCCCCTCCTCTGCTTTGCATACTCTTCAACTGGAAATAAAATAATTTTTGAGATAATTTAATGGGGCTCTAAATACAGCTGTACTGAAATGTGCTTTGTTATAGTAAATTGTTTCATGTAGAGGCGTTTGTCTTAGAAATGGGAAATTGTATTTTGGTTGCTTCATATTAACTCCTAGGAGATGGGAGAATTATACAGGGGTACTGGAGAATACAGTACTGACTATGTGTGAGGGGATAGTTTATGGAGGAAATGAGGAGTATCATTGCTGTATCTGGTGTCAATTAAATGGTTGTCTCTTTAGAAAGCTTCCATACTGTCACTGATATGAATTCAATCATCCCCCACATCCTATAATTTAATCATTTTAAGAAAATTTAAAAGGCATGAAGGATAGAGACATAGGTTTTTAAGGTATATTTTAAGTGACAGAATTAGATTAATTTAATATTTATTCCAGAAAATATTCCATTGAAATGAATCTTATATTTCCAGCATAACTAGATAGCTTCAATTTATATTTTATTTTCCTACTGAATTACTGAGCTTGTGTGGGTTGTGGGGAGCAACTCGGACTAGACTAAGTTACTGGAATTAAGACTTATTCTATGCATCTGCTCTCCCACAATATGGCGCTGGGAGAGGAGTAAACAACTTTTACACAGCTGCCTCCAGTTCGAGCAGTAACCTGCAGGAGCTGATCCTGCTCCTGATTGGAGGAGAGCAGCGTACTCAGCGTGTGGGTAGCAGAGTTGGGATTGGTGGAAGAGGACTATAAAGGAGGAGAGCGACAACATGCACCGGGAACATCTATCTGAAGGAACACCTGAGCAGCCCCCGAGAGAGCCGGCTGGCGGTGTTGCTGCTCCCCCGCGGAAGTGGGGAAAGTGGCAGGGGGGCCCGCCCCTCCACGGAGGTGGAGGGACGGCAGCCAACCCGGGAAGAACCAGCAGCAAACCCAGGGAGGGCCGAGCAGACAAAAGAACAGTGCAGGGTCCTGTGTCGTTCCTCCGCGAAGAGGGGGAGCGACAGTGGGTGATCCCGTCAGTCTGCCTGCCTAGCCCATGCAGAAGGCTAGCCTGACTGCTGGCCGGTGGCAGAAGCCCCAGGCACATTTCCCCCAACCCCCACTTTCTGTCAATCAGGTAAACTGCTCCCGGGTGTGGCCCAGGCCCATCACGAAAGCTACGATAGCCTATGTGACTTTCAAGCTGATTCGAGAAGCATAGCAGCACCAACATCTGTTCTATCCTATAGAATTAGTGTTGCACTGAATTAGTTATGCCCTTTCTGCCTGCTCTATAAAAAGTATGCATGGTCGTTAATAAAGCAGACATGTTCACTGAAAATTGCCTCTGGTGCTTCTTGCTGAAGAACGTTGTCACCCCACCACTACTACAGTGCGCGGGGCTCGCAGGTTGAGCCCACAAGCTTGGTGGAAGTAGATTACTCTGTCTGCTCCTCAGTTTTCTTATGTGGAAATTGAGAACTTTTGATAGAACCTATCTCATAGAGTATTAGGAATCTCAAATGGGTTCATATCTGTAAAGAACTTAACAAAATGTCTGAAATGTAGTTAGTAATCCAGTGGAAAGTATTATTGTTAATTAAACTAACACTAAAAATGTATTTTAAATGCGTCAGAAATTGTGAAAATACTATGAAAGGAAAAAAAATCCATCTTCTGAGTTCACTTAAGGGTCTGTGCTGCATTGGCAACTGAGACTGGGGATATGATAGAGCAGAAGAATCACTTGAGAAGTTCATGAAAAACACAGATGTCATCTACTTGAAATGGATGGAATGGAAGGGGCCATAGAACACATCAGCTTCAGCAAGTGCTCCGGTGGTCAGAGGACCACTCCGGAGAAGCACAGACCTGGTCATCCAGAGATTGATGTCAAGCTCTTCAGATGTGCCCATTTTGTATGTGTGTATTTCCATTTCAGTGTAGGATCCAGTGAGTGGTGGAAGCCCTATGTCCCCAAGGTATCAACTGGGAAAAGCCCAAAATTATTTAAATTTTTCCAAAAATAGAACTTGAAAGGCATCAGGGAACAAGGAAAGAATCAAGAAGTATATGAACCACAATTCAAGAGGGAGATAATTATTCCAATGTGACAAGACACATTTTTCCGCTGCCGCATGAATTCTGGATGTGTGAGACACACTAGGCTTGGCCAGGCAGAGGAAATATTGTTAGGGTGAAGAGAAAATAATCAAGCTTTCGGGTCATGTAGGACAGGAGCAATGAAATGGTCCTGGGACATCTATTGACTTGTAGGGCTATGTGGACAGCTAGGGCAATGGGGGATAGAGACAAGGCCCAAGTGTGCAAAACCAGAATGAAATTTCCATAATAATGTAGTGCTTAGGAAGTATCCTACCCAAATATGTAACTAGTCTCCCATTAAGAGTTCCTTGATGAGGTAATTTAAAACCTCTAAAGAACTTCCACTTTGATTATGGCCTTGTCTAAATAAGGTTGGAGTTTGTCAACTCAAGAGGCTTCCAAAGCCTTGGCAGCTCATGACAAGAGCCTCAGGTGATTACTAAATTCATAAATAAGAGTGTCAATTGTTAAATCAACAACAGGAGTCACTGTGCACTTACTCCCCATGTAGGATCTCTGTCCTTAAGATGTTGTACTATGCGAATTAACAGTAAAACCTGTATTCAAACAGTACTTTATACTTTGTGTGCCTGTGTGGGTCCAAACTGTTGAAATCTTTACTTAGTGTATACTATGTTGATCTTCTGTATATAAAGATAATTAAAAATTAATCTTAATGAAGAATTGAATGGGAGAGGGAGTAGGAAATGGGATGGTTTGTGGGTAGGAGGGTGATGATTGGGGGAAAAACCACTATAATCAAAAAGTTGTACTTTCAAAATTTATATTTATTAAGTAAAAGTTTTCTTAAAAAACTCTAAAGAGCAGAATTATTTCTTTGACTTGTTTGTGGAACATGAGAGATAGGTAATGATGGGAACCATGTCCCTTAGTAACTACAGGGAATTGACCCCAGAGTCCTCTTAGATAACAAGCCGGTGATACCATATGTGTATATATATATGTTCTTGTATAAAATGGCCTAGTATTTGCATACAACTTACAGTATATCCTCTCATTCACTATAAACCATCTCTAGATTATCTTTAATATCTACTACAATATAAAGTTTAGGTAAATATTTGTTTTACTGTGATGCTTAGGTAAAGAGGAAAAGAAAAAAGTCTGTACATATTCATTCCAGATGCAATTTTTTCTGAATATATTTGATCTATAGTTTGTTGAATCTATGGATATGGAATTCATGACTATAGAGTACTGACTGTATATAGGAATGCATATGAAGCTACTCCAGAAAGTGGCAAATGTAATGCAAAACAATGTACATCATCTACTAACTTTTTGGTGGCCTCTAGGGTGTGTGTGTGTATGTGTGTGTGCGTGAAAGGTTAAGAAAGAATTTTATTTCTAGAGACACAAAAATATAGAAAGTAGTTAGGGAAAAAGAAGATAGAGGCTGGCATTTTGGTTTAGTTGATAAAGCCACTGCCTGTGAAGCTGGCATCCCATGTGGGTGCCAATTTGTGTCCCAACTGTTCCACTTCTGATCCAGCTCCCTGCCAATGGCCTGAGAAAAGCATTGGAAGATGGCCCAAGTGTCTGGGCCTCTGCATGCGCATGGGAGACCCAGATGCAGTTCCTGGTTCCTGGCTCCTGGCTTCAGCCTGGTCCAGCACTGGTTGTTGTGGCCAACTGTGGAGTGAACCCTCAGAAGGAAGTATTCTCTCTCTCTCTCTCTTTCTCTGAAACTCTGACTTTCAAAATAAGTAAGTAAATCTTGTAAAAAAGAATACATAAACATTAACCAAATGAAAGTTAGGTTAGCTGTAAAAGTATTAAACTTGTGGTGAGAGTCACTACTAGAGATAAGAATATTTCAAAATAAAAAAGAAGTCCATCAAACAAATATCAGTATAAAAATCTACATAGATGAGTAATTTAGATTTAGGGGCTGGCGCTGTGGCATAGTGGGTAAGGCCATTGCCTGCAGTGCCAGCATCCCATATGGGCGCTGGTTTGAGTTCTGGGTGCTCCATTTCCAATCCAGCACTCTTCTGAGGCCTGGGACAGCAGTAGAAGATGGCCCAAGTCCTTGGGCCCCTGCACTCTTGTGGGAGTCCCGAAAGAAGCTCTTGGCTCCTGGCTTCACAGGCTTCACTCCGGCCATTGCAGCCAGTTGTGGAGTGAACCAGCAGATGGAAGACCTCTCTCTCTCTCTGCCTCTCCTTCTGTGTGTAACTCTGACTTTCAAATAAATAAACAAATCTTTAAAAAATATAGATTTAAACTATGAAGCAAAATTACTGTGATTAAAAGAATAGAAAAATACACAGTCATAACTGAAAATTTAACAAATACCTTTCCATTTTTGTCTTTAAAAATTATAAAAATTCCACAGCCTGCTTTATTTCATTCTGATGTTTGGTGTAGAATGATTGATTTTGTGGTCATTCAGATTTAACAAGAGTTAAATACTTTTTCTGACAGGACATTCACTACTGTTTTGAGGTAGCCTGATCCATTTCCAGAGCACTCTAGTCTAAGTATTAACTCAGATTTTATTAGGTAGTAGCTTCTGGAAACTAAAGCTCAATAATAGTGTATGTCTATTCTAAGACTATCCATCAAGTTGATGTCATGAATCCTGGACTTGAGACTCATAACCCGATTACATTTTCTCTAAATGAGTTATAAATCTTATCTGACTAGATTTAAAGCTCCCTGAGGAGAGGAACTTTCTTGTGCCCTTTTTGCAATATTTACTTTTAGAGAACTCATGTATTATGAATACCGTGATGCAGGTGGAGACTGCTGTTTTTGGGAAAGGTGTGACAGCTTAGAGAGCATGGAGTACTATTGACTGATGTGCTGTCAAAAAATAGTTTCCCTATTTTGGTCTAAGACTGAAAAGCTGTGCTATATGTAAACAGCCTGTGTGGTACAGGGACACAATATGTGTCAAATACTTAGTTCCAAGGAAATATTTACTGTTTAAGAGACATATGAAAATTCACCAATTTATTTTTTTAATATTTATTTATTTGGAAGAGTTACAGAGAGAGCAAGAGAGAGTGAGAGAGAGAGAGAGAGCGAGCTTCTGTCTGCTGGTTCTCTAGCTGGGTGGCCACCAATAGCCAGGGCTGGGCCAGGCCAAAGCCAGAGGCTTCCTGGTCTCCCACATGGGTGCAGGTGCCTAAGCACTTGGACCATCTTCTGCTTTTCACAGGCCATTATCAGGGAGCTAATTGGAAAGCTGAGCATCCAGGATATGAACTGGTGCCCATATGGAATGTTGGCATTGCAATATTGGCCCCTCTCACCAATTTCTTTATGAAGGGAAAAGGATTTGAAACCGTTCAGTGAGGAAGACTGTATGTATGTATAGGCATCTGTAATATGGCCAAACAAGATTAATGGTAAAAACATAATTTATTAGAAAACAGCACCCAGATTCATTGCAGTAACCTATTATATACACAGCACATTTTTAGTCTAAATGATTTTTAGTTGGAGTTTTCAGGTTTTTTTTTTAAATGTTATAAAATTCTCCTCTTATTCAAAGTCAAAAATGCTTTACTGTGAGATCAATAATAAATATTTTTCTCCATTAGAGTGATTTTTCATCTCTTCTTGTCCAGAAAGCAGAGACCAACATGATAATAAGTGGAAGCACAAACATTCTTTCTTTAAGATATCTCTGGTCATAGGACAGGCTCATTAATGTTGTCATGGCAACCATCCCTTCACAGGTTACATGCTTGTGAGCTTCTACTAAGACGCAAATTCTAGCTTCAACAAAGCAAGCTTACTCTAAAATGGCATGTCAACTTTCAAGGGGGTGTGTGGCGCTATGGAGAATTCCTTTTCCTAGATGCAGTATTTAAAGAGCTTACTTCTTTGTTTTGCCTCATGTGTTAATTTTTATTTTGTCCAAAAAAGATGAAGAAACATTAAAATGGGATCTCAACAGAAGCTCTCCTTTCATGTTTATGTGCTTTCTGATTTCATGTTTTATCAGTCCTATGACGAACTAATGCAAATGGAAAGTGAATGAATCACTCTAAAATAGACTCCACATAAACTCAGTCTTGAAGCCACATTCTCATTTTTTATTCACCTTTTTTTCTTGTCAATACTGTAGTTATACCCACTATTCTACCATCATGAGGATTATACCCAGGCATTCCAGGGAAACTGGAATGAGAGAACCCAGCTTGACCCAATACCTTGATGTTGAAGATGGTCATGGATTCTCTCCCCTCAATCTATACATCTTGATGGCGGGCTAGAGAGGATGCCACTGCTGCATCCTCCTTATGGAAGAGGATTAGTAGGAATACTTCTGGTTCACTTTTTTTTTTTCATTCATAAGAATAAAAATCAGCTAATTCTTTTAGTCAGTTGGATTTTGGGACTCTCTCCTTAGTTGCTGCCAGTGAAGTTTTTTTTTTTATCTTTTTTTAAAACTTTTATTTAATGAATATAAATTTCCAAAGTACAGAATATGGATTACAATGAGCCAGGTATTTTCTTCTCCTTTGACTACCTCTTTTATGTGTAGGAGGTGTACTGTCCCCAGCAGCTCTTCAGATTATCTCTCTGAGTGCATCGGATTCCTCTCCATCACATTCTGTCCTTACTCAGTCTGGTCAATATTCTCAGCTCCTGTATCTGGTTTTCTAAATAGCTTTTTCTGACTTAAATGTGGCAGAGTATGTACAGCACACCTATGTTCTTCATCTGTGAAGGCCTGGGACTGGGTTGGAAAGTCTGAGATTTGGAAGAGAAAAAAGGAAGTCTCACTTTGGTCTCAAGATAAAGCCAGATTCTTTAACACTGTTTAATAAACCAGAGAATCAATAAACATTTGGTTGCTTAATAAGTGATAGACTGTGTTAGAGGTGCAGGGGATATACTAGTGAATAGAAAGAGTACTTATCCTTGAGGAAGCTATGTTCTAGTCAGAGGAGAAACCAGCACTCCAAGAAAAAGTACATAATAAAATTAAACACTAACAAGTATTTTGTCAGTGTAAGGAAGGCTATGTTTTGGCAACAAAGATTCCTCAAATAATAAAGGCTTGTAACAACACAATTTTACCTCTAGAAAGGAAGGAGGAGGCTACATCATGGTAGATATTATAAGATAAGGAATTTGGAACATTATTAAAACCCACTGGTGGATTTTATGGTGTGAGCGATACAATCTGAGTGCTACTTTAGAGTATACTCTAGGTCTACCTTCTATTTGAAAGTTCTTTTATAGGTTAACAAAATGGTGGGAATAAGGGCAGTTAAAATGTCAATGCTGTAGCCCAGGCTTGGGTATGCAGTACAGATGAAAAGAAATAGATTTTTGGAAGATGAGTCAGAAGAGTTCCTATTATACAAAATGTGGGTAGTGAGTGAAAAGGGTACCAAAGATACCTCTCTGGGGTTTGGTTTAAGTGATTTAGTGGGTGGTCACAATACAGTCTAAGACAGAAAAGGCAGGAAGTTAATTTTGAGGAACTAGTATTGTTCTGTGTTGGTAACATTTATTTGATATGCTTGGTATATATCTAACAGGAGAAGTTGAGAGAATTGTATATGAGAGTTCAGAGCTCCCACGAAAAGTATATAACCTATAGATATTTGACAGTCATTTATTTATACGGAATAGTTCTAAAAACTTATTTGCAATTAAGAATTTTAATCTCAGATATACACTAAAGACATTAGTGTATTCCCTTTCCAAGGCTGCCAGTAAAAACAGTACCACAGACTGGGTGATCAGACAATAGAAATCAATTTATTCACAGCTCTTGAAGCTAGAAGTTCAAGATCCTGGTGGTAACAGTTTGTTATTTTTTCCTGAGGCTTGTAGGTATCCACCTTGCTGTGCCTTCACATCATTGATCCTCTGTGTGCAAGCACATCTGTGGCCGAATCTGTTTTTATGGGGGGCACCAGTCATATTGGATTAAGCCAGACATATCACATTGTTTTACTTCAGTTACTCTTTTAATGCTCTAACTCCAAATACAACCACCTTCTGTAGTGCTGGAGTTTGGGACATTTGTAGAGGAACTTGTTGGGTACATTATACGGGCCCTAACAACTAGTGTAAAGAACCTTCATGGACCCATCATTAATAACTAACGGACGTCATCCTAGGACCCTTCTTAGGCCATTTGCATCTCCCATATTGTTATCTTGAAGAAAATTTCAAATCATATATCATCTCACCCATACTTTTTACTATGTATCTCTAAGTGTTAAAAACTCTTGAGGCTGACATTTTGGCATAGCAGATAAATCCACCGCCTACAATGCTGGCATCCTATATGGGTCCCAGTTCAAGTCCTGGCTACTCCACTTCCAACAAAGCTCCCAACTAATGTGCCTGGGAAAGCAGCAAAAGATGGCCATGTCCTTGTACCCCTGAACCCATGTTGAAGACTCAGAAGAAATTCCTGGCTCCTGGCTTTGGTCTGGCCCAGTCCTGGCCATTGTAATCTCTGTGTGTGTGTGTGTGTGTGTGTGTGTAACTGTGCCTTTTAAATAAATAAAATAAATCTTAAAAAAACACACTTACAAAAATATCATGTTACTGATATCACATATACAGAGAATAGGATGAGATCACATAAGGATAAAAGACTGAGGGCAGAGAAGAGGAAAGGACATTTGTAAGTCTGATGGAGGAGGGCAAGTCTCAAATCAGAAGGGGAGGATTAAGGGGTGACAAAGAAGGAAACCCAAACCAACTGTGGTTTTATGGAACTTGTATTTGTCTGTTAGGACCACTGTAACAATGTACTATAGACTGACTGGTTTAAATACAGACATTTATTTCTCACAGTGCCAGAGGCTGAAAATCCAAGGTTAAGGTGTTAGCAGATTTTTCCTGAGGTTCTTATTTTTGGCAGGCAGATAGCTGTCTTTTGCTGTACCCTTACACGGCCTTTTCTCTGTTCACACATGGTGTGAGATGATCGGGGATGGGGAGGGGAGCACTCTGGTATCTCTTTTTTTATAAGAACAATAGTCCTATTGGATTAAGGTCCCATCAATATGATCTCATTTAACTTTAATTGCATTCTTAAATCCTCTATTTCCAATTATAATTCCATTAAAAGTTAGTTAGGCCTTCAACCTATGAATTTTGGAGGCTACATAATTCTGACTATAATAGGACCCCAGAAAAGAAAGTATTCCATAGAGATGAGATCAACCATGAAATATGCCCCTGACAGTTGAAATAAGATGAAATCAGTGACTTGGCCATTGATTATGGCAAGACATGCACCAAAATTATCATTGATAAAAATCACTCCAGTAGGCTAATGGAGATTAAAGTCTGAATAAATTGAGGAGAAAATGATAGGCAGAGAGTATAGACACTGTAAATATTCCCTTTAACAGCTTTATTATAATAAGATAATAATAAATAAGATAATGAGATAGTAGTTGGGAAGAAATACAGAGAAAACTAAAGTTTTTTTGATGATAGATTTGAAAGGCATGAGTATGTTCTGAGAATGAGTCCCTGTAAAGGAAGAAATCAATAATGTTGGAGAGTGGGAGGTGATTGTAAAAATAAAGACTTAGAAATTATGAAAGGGGGTTGGATCCAGGGCACTCTGAGAAGGGGATTTAATAGGAGTGAGGATGTTTTCCTTATTCTAATAGGAAGGAAGAGTTTTGGATACAGATTCAGAAGGAAAAATGGAGGGAAAAAATGAAGGATATGTTTGTTAGTATTTTGATTTTGTTTTTTCTGTGTAAAATTTGTAACTTTTTCAGAGACAATAACGGGAGAGAGGTATTGGGGGATCTGAGGAGAGAAATGCTGTGAAATAGAGATCTTAGAAAATGTGGACTTGGATTTGGATTTATTAGCAGGGCAAAGCAAACTCTGGCATAAGGGAGCCGCCAAGGCTCTGAAGGTGGGTTTAGGCTACAGCTCAGTTTTTACAGGAGCTTGAATAATGTTCTTAGGGGTTCATACTTGTCTCCAAAGGCATTTCTTAGAAAGCTTTGCTTTCTTCATTAGGTGCATTGTGTATAGCCAAATTTGAGACAATATTATGGGTTTGTCCCTTATCCTACATAAAGCCATCATTCATTCTACAGTGGAGTGCTCCTCTTTCCTTTGAGAACTGATTAAAAGAAGGGTAAGGGAGTTCAATATACTGCTATGTTGACACACTCATAGGATAGCATTCTTCTTCCTGATTTCCTTCATTTCTTCTTTGCCTTCACAACTTCCTCCTACTCCTTTTCCCCTCTTTCTTCTTCCTCTGCCTCTTTACCTTTTTTTCTCCTGCTCTCTCTCTCTCTCTCTTTTGATTAAAGAGGCAGCAGAAGAAGTCAAAGGAGTTAGAGGCAATAGCAACACTTTTGATTATAATCATTAGAGCAAATATATGGCATATGGCTCTTATATCAGGAAACACTGGCAAATGCACAGAGTAAGCAAAAAGGCTCTGATAAGAAGCTACTCTAAATCCCTGGGGCATGAAAATGAAAGTAGAATTAGGCACAAAAGTCTAATAAAATGATACAGAGGGAAGAGCGTCAAACCCTTTAAAATCTGTTGGTTTTGCAAAGAAACAGCAGCAATTTTTATATCAGTTATATTTTTAGTTGTAAGTAATGCAAAAACGTGACCCAACTGGAAAATAAAGGAATACATTTTTTTTTTTTTTACCAAGAAAGAAGTACTGGCATGATATACAGCTAAAGGTAAAAAAGTGTGCCACAGTAAAACTGGTAAGGGAATGTTTAAGAAATGTTTAGGATTTTTATGACAGCGACAAGAGAGTTAATTTAATTCTTTCTGAATCAAAAAGTGGATTTTTAAACTATGGATTCAGCTCATAGAAAAGTGCCGCCAGACCTTATGGGGAAGACTGGTCAATGTAATTGGTTCATTTGAGTTTGCTGATTGTTCCTATTGAATCTAGGTTCCTACCCTTCCTGAGGCTGGGCAATAAGAGCATAAGCATTGTTCCTCTTGCTTGCAATTTGAAGGGATGACTCCTGGGTTTTTGAGAAAGAGTTTTACATAATAAACCTGGTGAGAGTATGGAGAAAAATTTACATCTGAAGATATAAGAAAAGTAATTTAGAAGAAAAGGGAGTTTGGAGCCTATAGTCAAACAGAAATGTGATTAAGGTTTAGTCAAACGGGGAAGGAGGGGATGGTAAAGCTTCTTGGCAATAGTTCTGGGGTTGGTTTGATTTAGAATGTTGGTAGAAATATGAACCAAAAGGGCCATGCTGATTATGTTTCAGATGCAAATGAGGATTCTGTTGGGAATTAGACTGAAGGATGTTCTTGTTACAGGGTGGCAAAGAGCCTCGCTTTTTGTTTCCCTGTCCTGAGATTCTGTGTGAGGTTGTCCTTAAAGATGGTGGACTAGTTTTGAGACTTCAAGTCCACCAGCCTTTCAGGCCACACCATGGGTGTTATCGGCTGGGGTTAACAAGTTTTACAGTGAGAATCAGGAGCAAAAGAGAACAGAAAGATGCTGATCATTTGGAGCGTATCCAAGGAGAAAATAAAGAGAAAGTGGTGTGTTTGCAATAGGGGACTACAGTGAGAAACTGCTTGTTAAAGATATTAGTGCAGCTAAAACAGGGCCATGTGTTAATGGGCAAAACACTGGGGAAAGACCTGAAAGGCATTTCAGAGATTTTGAGTCAGCCCTATCTATCACAGTGTCACCAGAGGGCTAAAAGTGAAAATTGATTTCAAACATCTTCCCAGAAAAAATATTTCACGAAAGAGCCCTGTGGTGCCTTCTCTTTCCGAGACAGTTCCAGATTCTGTTAGCTGGGTCCAGGCATTGCAGCCCTTGGCATTTTCCACGCAGCACTGGTTTTGCAGGTATGCCGACTTGTGAGTTATGGGGTCATGGTAGCTTCTACCAAGATTTCAGAGGAAAGCCTGTGAGGTAAAGAAAGAGTGTGAGGCAAGTTGGAGCCCCTGTATGGAGCTTTGCTTAATCAATTTGTGAGAATAGAACTCCCAGTGACCCCGGAAAAGTAGAGAGCTGTAAATTTGAAATAGCTGCTGAGAAAAGCAGCAAGGAGTGTAGCAGGCCAGACTGGGAGAGAAGCAGATATCAATGTACATACTGCAGGCTTCTGCCTAGATCTCAAAGAGTGTTTTGGGAACATTTGAGACTCAGATGTAAATTAGTCATGGAAACAGTGTCACTGCAAAGAGTGCCTACTGGAGTTGTCATGATGACATTCCAACCTCTAAGAACCAAAGCAGGCACCATGACTGGCAAAGTCATGAGGTGGTATTGCCTGCATACAGGGTACCCAGGATGCCAAACACGGAATTTTAGGATTTAATGCTTTATCCTGCTGGGTTTTGGTGTTGCTTTGGTCCAATTCTTTCTAATTTCTTGTTTCTCCTTTTTGGAGTGGAAATATGTACCCTGTATCTGTCATACTATTGTATCTTGGAAGTAGGTAATGTGTGTAATCACTGGCACTTATACACTATACTTCAACTCAGGTCTTTAGATTATTAATTCTCAACTAGGTCTCAATGACTCAAGATTTTTATTTTCTGAGAAGTTAGATAAGAAAGAATGCAATGAGAAGTTGAAACCAATATTTTAATTTGTCAATAAAATTTCTCTTTCTAAAAACAGAATTCTGTTTTCTGCTTTATATATCACCTTCTGTTAAGCTTGTTTGGTATAATCCTTCTGGGTTTGATGACAGAGAGAAACATCTTAACTAAGGTAGTGTGGCTTTGACCTGGACCCATTTGAGTTCTAATGAAGAGTTCTGAAAGCTATGAATGAATAAAGATCATTCAGTCTTTCTGAGCTTCAGTTTCCTCATCCAAGTGCAAATATTTAAGGCTGCTGTTCAATGTGGTGAGGGTTGAGACACTGTGGTACATGACATATACAATACATTCTTTGCACATGGTGATTTACTACCATTGTAAAAAGAACCTAAGAAAGATTGAGGCTCACATACTGAAGCACAGTAATAAGACCAAGACAATTCTACCACAGAAACTTGGCTTGAGTAGGACTTTTTCATTCCAAACTTTCCAGGCAATGTAATATTGCATATTCATGTAATATGAATGGATAGCAGATATCCTGAAATCTCAATCCTCTATCTCTAGGGAGCTAAGAGTGTCATAAGGGTAAGGGTACCAACATTCCCTGGGTGGCCATCATCATTCCAAAATAGTCTCATTCACTTACAGTATTGCTCCACACACATATTTTCATATCCTATATGTGCCATGATGTGAAATAATTTGGAAAGCGATGTACTACATTATCTTTTAGATGCAGTAATCCTAAATGTATAACACATACAGTAAATTTGGAAAAAAATTTTGCTTAAGCGCAGAAGGCTTAGTAAATTAATGAGGATTGAACTAAGTCTTCTATAACAAAGAAGATAAAACATACCATAAGTAAAAAACAGAAGCAGAAATTTTAAAGTTGGGCAGGGAACAGGTACATTGGCTGGCTGTGCTTAATGGGATACTTAACACTAGCTGATACAGTGACTTGATTTGTTTGCTTTTTACTCCTAGCAAGTCACTATTAGTTAACTAGCCCTCCTCCATCCTATAACTATGCTATTTGGAACATGTGGCCTCCAATCTTGCACATGCAGCCCTGAGAGTGTTAGAGGATTTCAGGACACTTGTAAATAGCTAAGTCTGGCTTATGTCATTATTGCCCATACCCCATTGGCCTGAAATCATATATCACCTCAATATAGCTGCAATGAAGGTATGAAAAATGTAGGCATGTGCAATGAGAAATGTAAAAAACATTGTCTCTGCCATAATAATTTCCTGGTCATTTAAGGGAAATCCTATCAGTAAGGGTTAGTTGAGGAGCATGACATAATGAGATAATGAGCTGGGAGACTCAATGCCAGAGCCATAAGTTCATAAAATCTGATGTGTCCTTCTCTACCAAAGGATATAAAGGAAGAGAATCCCCATTTTAGCTTGTTAAGACAATGATGGAGACACTTGAGATTTGGTTCCTACTATCTGATCCTACCCCTGCTAAATAGCTACTGCCTCTATCTAAATCCATTATATTTGTGTGCTTAGCAAAGGTAAGAGGTGGTATTATAGAAAGTTTGGTTGTCAGGGAGCCTGATACATTTTATTGGGAGTATTAGATAAGCTTGCACAACATTTATGGAGAGTTTTTTTTTTTTTTGGACAGGCAATATGGAGAGTTCTTTTAAAGATGTCAAAGGGAAAAAAAAAGTGTTGACAGAGTACCTGGTATCTTGATTACGAAGTGGCAAAATTTACATGTCAGGCCAAAGATTATCATTTCCTTCCTGGATCATGAAGACTCATTGAAAAGGTTCATCATATTGTTTTCCAAACTATTCCTTAGGGAGTTCAATCTAGCATTTTCTGATGGCACAATAAGCTGGGTTAAGATGTCCCTTTTTCTGTGATTAAATTTTCTAACCTTCTGGCTACAATTGTACCAGCAATTTTGGGGGGTTGATATCCATTTTGTGTTCCCTTATTCACTCTAATGAGCTTATCCTGACTCAGAGGAGCATGATTTATTTTCCTATTCCCAGCATCTCACAAATTGCCTGATAGGGATACAGCAGCACATTTATGAAACACAAGTTCTCAAAAGCTATTATTAAGTTCACCTCCCATCTTCCTCATCAAAACAATTTGGTTAATTGGCATTTGAACTCTACTCTGAAATGGATAGCACTGAATCTAAGCCCTAAAAGAAGCTAAGTAACCTCTGAATCATCAAAGAGATTCAATTATACTCAACCTATATTTTAGTAATTGATATGTTTTTTGAATAAAATTATTTGGAAAACTTCCTCTGTATATAATGATATTTCATTAAGTAGGATATCCTGTTTCTCAACAATTACCATCTCTTTATGATGATTTAAATAATCTATTTTAGTAGCTGAGGCCACAGAACAACAAATAAGTTTAAATAGTTTTATGGGTATTTAATAGAGATTTACAAACAAAAATGGAGCATGGAGATTGACCACACATCATCTCCCTTAGGAGTAAACAAAGTTTTAGGGTATTTCAATGAGATAGGAAAGAAATGAACGTCTTTTGAACACTTTGGAGATACTCTGGGAAATAAACTAAATATTTTGCATATGTTTTCCCATTTAAATGTCCTAATAATCTGCAGAGCTGGCTTTGAGATCTCCACAAAATGAAAAAATAAATATCAGAGAAATCAGATCTGATGTCCATGCAAACACCCAGTAAATGACCTGTAGGACCCCAAAGTTGGCAAACCAACATTTTGTGTAGTGAACACAGACCTGAGTCCACAAGATGGATAAAATAATGCCTTTTGTAAATATCTGAAACTAACTTATCCATAATTCAATAGCCATTTTTTCTACTCTCCCTCCTTCTTTTTCTTCTGATTCATCTGCACTGTCCTAATTAATTGGCATTGCCTCAGTCTGTCCCTGGAGGATTTGCCTCACCTTAGATGACCTGAGTGCAAAGCACTTCTCAGCATAGAAAGATCAACTTATAAATGTTTCTATGGCAACTATTGACTTTAAAATACTGCCTACCCCTTCTTTTGACCATGTAGCTGAAAAACAAAAATATAGATGCTTTTTAAAGTTTATTTTACAGCAAAGTCGGCTTACCGATGATCAGCAATTAATATTTTTAAAAGTTTAATCACTTATGCAACATCTGTTGATTGTTGCCAATCTAAATCAAGCAGCTTTGAGTTATCTTCTTCCCTCAACACTTAGCTCCCCTGCCAATAGATTTTTCTTTCACTCTGTTTTCTCTTGGAGGAACCCTACTGGCACAATTTTTGTATGCAATTGAGAAAAATAAAATATAATGCTGTATTTCACATGAATTCATTTTCTCACCATGAGTTGCCGAGTTGGCATATCTTTGTCCAAACAATCAGAAAAGTCTGTGTATTTTCAATGCTGCACAACACAATTGAGTATATTTTTGCCTTCATTTTTTTTTTTGAGAAAGAAAATGGGAATTTATTTTTAAACTGCCTTTTCTCACTTTTCACTTGACAAGTTATCTCATGCTTATCTAGTGAGAGATTCATGTAGTAGTTATATGTAAAGCTGTAATTTAAAAAAGACTCCCCAAATTTGAAAGATTCTTATTCTTATAACGAATTAAAATGCAATGATCAGATTTTTTTTTCTTGAGCAAAACATTAGGAAAAATTATAGCATTGTGTGGCAATAGGAGAAAATGTTTGCAATGACAGTTGCCCAGAAAAATATCATGAGTAAGGTGTTCTCTTTTTACTTGAGATGAAATAAGAGCTAATTTTAAGCTCCGAGGCAACTTTGTGGAAGAATCATGGAGAGACTCATGCAGATAATTTGCAGGTAATGTCACATATGCTCATTAAACATTTCCTATGATCTAAGTTCTCTACTACAGGGTGTGGAGTATCAAAAAAAGAATATAGAAAGAAAAAAATTTTCACCTGAAGGGTGCAAGGGGAGCTTACCTAAAGTAATCTGAAGACAATGGATGTCAGAGGAATTATAAGTGATGTTATAACATTTGCAGGAGAGGCTCCTGGGTTGTGGGGTGGAAGTAGGAGGGGTGTGTTATTTTTCTATATGACAACTGGACAGAATTTATATCATCTAATAGCAAAATCCTTGGGTTTCCCATCTATTCTACATCTTCTCATTTACACTGGGGCCTTTCTCTATATTATTTCCTTCCTGCTTGTAAGTTATAGCAGATCTAAGTAACAGGAATTTTGCAACATCATAGCATTGAAAGTAAGCTGAAAGTAGATCATGGTAAAAATTAAGAAAGAGAATAACACCAGAAGGAAGAAGGATGGAGACAGTGTGGGTGTGATGGAGATAGGGTGGGATATATCACTAAGCTCCTAAATCTTTATATATGAAATATGTGAAATTTCTTTACCTTATATAAAAATTTAAAAAGAAAAAAAGGGAAAGAGTACATGAAGGAGTTTCATTTATGTTGGCATCTATCCACATATGGCATCTACTACAATGTACTATCTTGTTTGTTCTTGATTCTTCTGTCCCTCTCATGTCTACAATTGCTGGGATGGTCAAAGAATGTTTGGCTTCTGGTCACATTATTTATGCATCCAAATGTTTTCTGCCACTGACAAACTACATTAAAAATAATTAATGTTAGGAATTTGGAAAACATTATGCTGAGTGAAATAAGCCAATCCCAAAGGGACAAATACCACATGTTCTCCCTCATAGGTGACAACTAACTGAGCACCAAAAAGGAAACCTGTTAAAGTGAAATGAACACTATGAGAAATGGTGACTTGATCAGCCCTCACCCTGACTGTTGATGAGCAGCTTAATATGTTATCCCTCTTAGTATTTTTGTTTGTTTGTTCTACTTAATACTTTTGGTTGAATACTGTAATCAATACACAATTATTCTTAAGTGCTGAAACTGAAATGAAAAGTGATCGCTGTTAAATATAAGAGTAGGAATAAGAGAGGGAAGAGATGTGCAATTCGGGACATGCTCAAGCTGACTTACCTCAAACGGTAGAGTTAGAAACATACCAGGGGATTCCAATTCAATCCCATCAAGGTGGCATGTACCAATGCCATCTCACTAGTCCCAGTGATCAATTTTTGTTCACAATTGATCATAATGATAGGACTAAGAACCAAAGGGATCACATAAACAAGACTAGTGTCTGCAAATACTAGCTGATAGAATAAAAAAGGGAGAGAATGATCCAACATGGGAAGTGAGATACACAGCAGACCCATAGGAAGGCAGATGTCCTAAACAGCACTCTGGCCTCAGAATCAGCCCTTAAGGCATGCAGATCTGGCTGAAAAGCCCATGAGAGTATTTCAGGCATGGAAAGCCAAGACACTCTGGCAAAAAACAAACAAACAAACAAACAAAATAAACAAAAAAAACACCTAAAAGAAAGATCTCCGCAAGTGAGATCCCAGTGGAAAGAACAGGTCATCAGAGAAGGAGGTACCTTTCTCTGAAGGGAGGAGAGAACTTCCACTTTGACCATGGCCTTGTCTAAATATGATCAGAGTCGGTGAACTCAGGGGGCTTCCATAGCCTTGGCAGCTCATGACAAGAGCCTAGGGTGATTACTGATGCCATAAACAAGAGTGTCAATTTGTTAAGTCAACAACAGGAGTCACTGTGTACTTACTCCTCATGTAGGATCTTTGTCCTTAGTGTGCTGTACATTGAGATTTAATGCTATAACTAGTACTCAAACAGTATTTTTCACTTTATGTTATGTGTGAGCAATCTGTTGAAATCTTTACTTAATGTATGCTAAACTGATTTTCTGTATATAAAGAGAGTTGAAAATGAATCTTGATGTGAATGGAAGGGGAGAGGGAGTGGGAAAGGGGAGGGCTGCGGGTGGGAGGGACGTTATGGGGGGAAGCCATTGTAATCCATAAGCTGTACTTTGGAAATTTATATTCATTAAATAAAAGTTTAAAAAATTGCCAAAAATAAAAAAAAAGAAATTTATAGCCAAAAAATTAAAAAAAATATGATGGAGGGGCTGGTGCTGATTATGATTGTGATCAGAGTATGAAATACCCATTTATCTGTACAATTATGTGTAGTTCTTGATATGTAAACTATATATTTCAATAAAACCTTTAAAATAAATGTGCAAATATTAACTTAGTAAAAAAATAAATATGATGGATCTTCAAAAAATAAATAATTTTTTTCCTACCTCTATTTCTATTTGCTATCTCTGCCTCTGTCTGTATGCAAGAGAGTAACAGGGTTTATACTTAGACTAGAGAAACTGAACAAAAATGTAAAATAGTTTTTGAAGACACTGAACAACAGGCCTCATAGGAATTGTATCCCAGAGAAAAGAGAAACACATAAGATGAAATCTACCTCCTCCTAGAGGGAATTTCCAATATGTAATACAGGCAAGAGGAACTCAAGCAGAGCACCATGGAATTATTGAGCTGAGAATGCAGATATGTGGAGATTGGTGTGCTAAAATGAACAGAATTTGCAGGGAAGAATCCTGGAGAGATGTAAGCTTGACTAGAAAGAGTTTCAAAAACAGACATAGGAGCCTTCATGAGCCCTTTCTTAAAGGTGAGTATGTTTTTGTATTGGGTGACAAATTCTATAAATGTGGACATTAAATTCTATAAATATAGACATAAAATATTCTATAAATTCTATACATATTCTATAAATATGGAAATACAATAACTTTTGTGGTGAGAAAAATTACCTAAAAGTTGTAAGCTAAATAATTCCCATATTCAAATAGAACAGGAAATCATTTGACTTTTCACCCTCAGAATAAAGAAAACTTGTTAAATAGATGAGATAATTATTAGAAGCCACAGAAGAGTAAGGTCTTAATAGTGGTACTACATTGCTCTATAAGTAAACCTGCCTTAGACTATCCTTAAAATAGTATGAGAGCAATTCTCAAAAGGAACAAATTATTGAACAAATAAATTAATGTGTTTCTGTAACGAAGGCAAAAACTCTCTTAAAGACAACAAAATTCAGTACACCATTATGTATTATTCACAGTGTCTAGCATCCAATCAGAAAGTGCTAGACATGTGAAGAATCAAAAACTGTAACCCATACCAGGAAAACTGATAATAGAAATAGATCCATAAATAACAGAGATGAAGCAATTAGCAAATAAGTATTAAAAGAACATTTATAAAGATACTTAAGATTCATAAACATTTGTGCTACAGAGAAAAGACAGCAGAGAATGTTTCAAAAATGGAATATCATACTGAATGTGGAAAAGCTGAAAGTATTTCCCCTCAGATCTAGAACCAGACAAGTGTGTCCACATTCACCATGCATATTCAATATAATAGAATGAGGTGAGAGGATTTAGGACTTTTGTGTTAAGTGGCACTGTAGTGCCAATGTTATTGATATATTTTGCGTATTGCTTTGGCAGATGCAGCCTGGACTATAGGAAAATGTTGTATGGGCAGTTTTTCAGAGGGCTGGGAATTCTAAAAAACATATGTGAAGTGGAAGATAGCCTAACTGTGGAAGAAGAGCAGTAGATGTTTTTACTGCTTGGATCCATTGCAAAACTGCTCTTTTCCCCAATTTACATATGCTTCACATTGAAGTACTTATGGATTAAAAGGCTTTCTTGAAAGCTCTTGGAACACTTCACAGTTTTCATTCTTTAATTCTTATATATACATATAAACACACACACATACACACACTGCACATGCACACAAATATATTATGGAAAACTACTCTCCCACACAGAACTGAAGAAAGCCTGAGAAAGGCAGAGACGTTTTGTATGTTGATTTTAAGACCATTTGTGTACAATTACAGGGAGAATTCAGAGTTGCACTGTTCTTAACTGAGACAAGGAAAATGGCTATTTGACATGATGGAGTAGAAAAAGGAAATCCAGCTAGGAACCTTAGTGCGTTTGGAAGAGAAGCTGGTTTCCTTTCTGAGAGCTAAGATCTTACTGCTTCTCTTTGGCTGAGAGTAATGAAGTTGGCAACCCCTGTCAGAAAGGAAGCTTCTTTCAGTTTAATGATTTTTCTTTTTCTTCTTCTAAACCTCAGAAAATTCAGGCTCATGTTCAAAGAATATAATTTTCCTTATTCCAATGAATGGCAACTATTTTTGAACACTTACAAATCATACACTATTCATTGTTCTGCTTTTGTTTAAATTAGGGGTGTGAGTTCATTTTGGAAAATTTGGAATATACAGTGAAGCATACAAAAAAAACCACACTGTATTTAGTGTGTTTCTATCAGTCTGAGAGATTTATTTTTATGTCTGTTTTTTCAAATATTTTTGAGGCTTAATGGCATCTGATGATAAAGATTTATGTTACACATACTCATCTGTAATCGTTTTTATTTTTATGTTATAAAATGGACTCTCACAAATGGAAATATCTTAATTTATTTAACCAGTCCTTACTATTATAGGTTTAGGTTGTTGCTATTTTTTCCCTACTGCAAACAGCTCTAGGACAAACAACATTGCAGATAAAATCTGAGCTCAGTTCCTGTTCCCACTCCTCTGCAGGAACAAGTTGAGTTTTTGAACAGGTATGGTAGCTAAAGCTAGATTTTGGAGCAAAAGATCTCTAGGTTTCAATCTAGACTCATCTTACCCATTGTGTGACTCTGGGACGTTTGAATTGTGACAACCACAGTGGCCACCTTCTTTCTGTGTTCTCATGTATCATTTGCTCTGAGCCTCCTGGTGTCTTTTTCTGTGTCCAAATTTTACTCTTCTTATAACAATAACAGAGTGGTTAAGAACTCATTTTAATGAAGTCATTTTAATCACTTCTTTAAATTTCCTATTTGGTCACTTCCAAATTCTGTCATTTTCTGAGATACTGTGGTCAGAGCATCAACATAGGAATTGTGGAGTGGACACAACTCGGTCCACTCATAGTGATTTTTTTTTTGGAATAAATGCACTAGTGTATTTAAATGATGGTGTGCAGGAGAACATTCTGAATGTCATTACTTCCTGCCTGTTTGTTTGATTCATCCATTTATTTCTCTTCTAGTAGCCTGATTCACTTAAATCATTTATTTCTCCTTCATTGTCTCTTTGAAAACAAAATGAATCAGATCAGAATTATGGAAAAAATAGAATCCTGCATTCTATGAAAACTTTGTTTTTGTCAATATGTGTAGGTATTTTCACTTACTTGCTATCATGTACATGCACATGTTGGCCTCTTCACCAAGAGAGTGTACCTATACAACATAGACACAGTGCTATGTAGAATTCTTATTTAACTAACGCTGCGAATCTCTTACAGATAGCATAGAGTTGGGTTCAGTGTGTGACCTATACTGAAAACCATTTTGTCTTAATAAATATTTACTTTTATCCACATATGAGTTTCTTTTTAATTCAATATTAATTCCATGCTAAGTCAAAGGAACTGTGTAGTTTTTTTTAACTTTTATTTGATGAATATAAATTTCCAAAGTACAAAACTGGATTACAATGGCTTCCCCCCCATAACGTCCCTCCCACCTGCAACCCTCCCCTTTCCCACTCCCTCTCCCCTTCCATTCACATCATGATTCATTTTCTATTCTCTTTATATACAGAAGATAAGTTTAGCATATATTAAGTAAAGATTTCAACAGTTTGCTCCCACACAGAAACATAAAGTGAAAAACTGTGTAGTTTTACGGCTTTTATAGATTAGAAAACTGATTTCCTAAAAGGTTGCTTCTAGTATATGTCAAAACTAGCAGTAAACTGTGTAATGTTGTGTAATGTTGACCATGGGAGTATTTAAAATTTTTCTTCTCCCTCTACTGTATACCCATACTCACTAATGTCCTAGGTATTTACAAAGTAAAAAAAAATGACTTCACTGTTTATTTAATTTGCATACTTTACCTATTGATGGAGTTAAACTATTTCTATATATGTTTTTGATTGTATTTTATACTGATCTTCATTGCTTGATCTCTAACCACTTTATCATTTTAGCCTACAGATGAAAACCAAGTTTCAACTTTTCTAAAATGAAACTTCTTTACATTTTTTAACTTATTTGCTAGTCTTGATTTTCTCATTTCAACAATGTCCTAAATTTTAAGAATAACTTACTGTATTAAATTTGCAGAAGGTAATAATGTACTGATGGCAAGCATAGCTAAAAGTTACAAGACATAAAATTTTATTGTCTAATAGATTACAATTGGGATGGTATTGAATGTAGTTTAGTGTTCTAATTTTTTCACTTGACATGACAGCTTTTTCTGATTCCTTAGATTTTGAAAATATTAATTGAAATGATCAAACTATATCCCCAAAAAGAGCTACTCTGTTACATATTTACCATTTCCTTGTTAAAAAGTTAGGCCAGACACATTTTCCTTCCATTATAGTTAATATCACATTGAGTTTCCTTCTGCACACACCTGTGTATTCATGTATTCAGGATATATCTCTTGAAGATTACTGACTTCATAGACAAGAACTCAGACATTTCTCAATTCATGTTGTCAAATTGCATTTCTTTTTTAATTAATTAATTTTTTAAACTTTTATTTAATAAATATAAATTTAAAAAGTACAATTTTTGGATATAGCAGTTTTCCCCCCAATAACCACCCCCCTACCCACAAACCATTCCATCTCCTACTCCTTCTCCCATCCCATTCTTCATTAAGATTCATTTTTAATTATCTTTATATACAGAAGATCAACTTAGTATATACTAAGTAAAGATTTGAACAGACTGCACCCACACAGACACACAAAGTATAAAGTACTGTTTGAATACAGGTTTTACTGTTAATTTGCATAATACAACACATTAAGGACAGAGATCCTACATGGGGAGTAAGTGCACAGTGATTCCTGTTCCTGATTTAACAACTGACACTCTTACTTACGGTGTCAGTAATCACCCAAGGCTCTTAACATGAGCTTCCGAGGTTATGGAAGCCTCTTGAGTTCACAAACTCTGACCTTATTTAGACAAGGCCATATGCAAAGTGAAAGTTCTGTAATCCCTTCAGAGAAAGGTACCTCCTTCTTCGATGGCTTGTTCTTTCTGTTGGGATTTCACTCACAGAGATCTTTCAGTTAGGTCATTTAATTTTTTGCCACAGTGTCTTGGCTTTCCACGCCTGAGAAACTCTCATGGGCTTTTTAGCCAGCTCCGAATGCCTTAAGGGCTGATTCTGAGGCCAGAGAGTTCTGTTTGGGGCATTTGCCATTCTATAAGTCTCCTGTGTATCCTGCTTCCCATGTTGGATCATTCTCTCCTTTTGAATGCTATCAATTATTATTAGCAGACATTGGTCTGGTTTATGTGATCCCTTTGACACTCACTCCTATCTTTATGATCAATTATGAACTGAAACTGATCACTTTGACTAGTGAGATGGCATTGGTACGTGCCAGCTTAGTGAGATTTGGAGTCCGTGGAACATTTCTAGCTCTACCATTAGGGGTAAGTCCGAGTGAGCGTGTGCCAAACTGTACATCTCCTTCCTCTCTTATTCACACTCTTATTTTTAACAGGGATCAATATTCAGTTAAATTTTAATACCTAAGAATAATTGTGTGTTAATTAAAGAGTTCAACCAATGGTATTAAGTAGAAAAAAGTAAATGCTAAAAAGAATAAAATAGTAAGCTGTTCCTCGACATTCAGGACAAGGGCTGATCAAGTCACTGTTTCTCATAGTGTCAGTTTCACTTCTACAGGTTTACTTTTAGGTACTTGGTTAGTTGTCACCAATCAGGGAGAACATATGCTATTTGTCCCTTTGGGATTAGCTTATTTCACTCAGCATGATGTTTTCCAGATCCCTCCATTTTGTTGCAAATGATCAGATTTCATTTTTTATTACTGCTGTGTTGTATTCTATAGAATACATATCCCATAATTTCTTATTCCAGTCTACTGTTGATGGGCATTTAGGTTGATTCCGTGTCTTAGCTATTGTACATTGAACTGCAATAAATATTGAGGTGCAGACAGCTTTTCTGTTTGCCAATTTAATTTCCTTTGGGCAAATTCCAAGAAGTGGGATGGCTGGGTTGTATGGTAGGGTTATAATCAGGTTTCTGAGGAATCTCCAAACTGTCTTCCATAATGGCTTTACCAGTTTGCATTCCTACCAACAGTAGATTAGTGTGTCCTTTGCCTCACATCCTTGCCAGCATCTGTTGTTAGTAGATTTCTATATGTAAGTCATTCTATCTGGGGTGAGGTGAAACCTCATTGTGGTTTTGTTTGCATTTCCCTGATGTCTAATCATCCTGAACATTTTTTCATGTGTCTGTTGGCCGTTTGGATGTCCTCTTTTGAAAAATGTCTATTGAGGTCCTTGGTTCATCTCTTAAAAGGGTTGTTTGTTTTGTTGTTGTGGAGTTTCTTGATCTCTTTGTAGATTCTGGTTATTAACCTTTTATCAGTTGCATAGTTTGCAAATATTTTCTCCCATTCTGTTGAATGCCTATTCACTTTCCTGATTGTTTCTTTTGCAGTACAGAAACTTCTCAATTTGATGCAATCCCAAATGTTAATTTTGGCTTTGACTGCCCGTGATTTTTCCAAGAAATCTTTGCCTGTACGTTTACCTTGCACAGTTTCGCCAATGTTCTCTAATTAATGGTGTCAGGTCAAAGATTAAATCTTTAATCCATGTTGAGTGGATTTTTGTGTAAGGTGTAAGGTAGTGGTCTTGCTTCCTGCTTCTGCACATGGAAGTCCAGTTTTCCCATTACCATTTGTTGAATAGACTGTCCTTGCTTCAGGAATTGGTTTTAAATCCTTGATCAAATATAAGTTGGTTGTAATTTTGATGATATTGATTCTTCCAATCCATGAACATGGAAGATTTTTCCATTTTTTGCTATCCTCTTCTATTTCTTTTTTAAGATTTTGTAATTCTCATCGTAGAGATCTTTGATGTCCTTGGTTAAATTTATTTCAAGGTATTTGATTGTTTTGTAGCTATTGTGATTGGGATTGATCTTAGCAATTCTTTCTCAGCCATGGCATTGCCTCTGTATACAAAGGCTGTTGATTTTTGTGTATTGATTTTATATCCTGCTACTTTTCCAAACTCTTCTATGAGTTCCAGTAGTCTCTCCTCTAAATAAAGAATCATATCATCTGCGAAGAGGGATAGTTTGACTTCTTCCTTCCCAATTTGTATCCATTTAATTTTTTTTTCTTGCCTAATGGTTCTGGCTAAAATTTCCAGTGTTATATTGAATAGCAATGGTGAGAGTGGGTATCCCTGTCTGGTACTGGATCTCAGTGGAAATGCTTCCAACTTTTCCCCATCTAATACAATACTGGCTATGGGTTTTTCATGAATTACCTTGATTGTGTTTAGGAATGTACCTTCTATCTTCAATTTGCTTAGAGTTTTCATCATGAAAGGGTGCTGTATTTTATCAAATGCTTTCTCTGCATCTATTGAGATAATCATATGGTTTTTCTTCTGCAATTTGTTAATGTGGTGGATCACATTGATTGATTCGCGAACATTGACCCATCCATGCATACCAGGGATAAATCCTACTTGGTCCAGGTGGGTTATCTCTGATGTGTTGTTGAATTCTATTGGCCAGAATTTTATTGAGGATTTTTGTATCTATGTTCATCAGGGAAAATGGTCTGTAATTCTCTTTCTCTGCTGCATTTTTTTCAGGTTTAGGAATTAAGGTGATGCTGGATTCATAGAAAGTCTTTGGAAGGATTCCCTCTCTTTCAGTTGTTTCAAATAGTTTGAAAATTGGAGTTTGTTCTTCTTTAAATATCTGGTAGAATTCAGTAGTGAACCCATCCTGTCCTGGGCTTTTTGTTGTTGGGAGGGCCTTTATTACTGATTTAATTTCTCTCAGTTGTGGTCTGTTTAGGTTTTCTGTGTCTTCCTGGTTCAATTTAGGTAGGTTGTATGTGTCCAGAAGTCTATCCATTTCTGATGGATTTCCCAGTTTGTTGGCATACAACTCTTTGAAGTAATTTCTGATGACTCTTTATTTCTGTGGTGTCTGTTGTTAAATTCCCATTTTCATCTCTGATTTTATTGATTTGGGTCTTCTCTCCCCCTTTTTCTGCTTAGATGGGCCAGTGGGCCAGTGGTCTGTTAATTTTGTTTATTTTTGCAAAAAACCTGCTCATCATTTTGCTGACATTTGGAAATTTTTTTTGGATTCAATTTTGTTGATTTCTTCTCTAATTTTAATTGTTTCTCTTCTCCTACTAGTTTTAGGTTTGGTTATATTTTTTCTAGATCCTTGAGATACATTGAAAGCTCATTTATTTGGTGCCTTTCAAATTTCTTGGATGTAGGCACCTATTGCTATAAGCTTTCCTCTTAACACCGCTTTTGCTGTATCCCATAAGTTTTGATATGTTGTGTTATTATCTTTCTTTGCTTCCAGAAAGTTTTTGATTTCTCTTTTCTTTTCTTCTATGACCCACTGTTCATTCAAGAGCATGTTGTTTAATCTCCTTGTGTTTGCATATTCTCTAGGAATTCCTGAGTTGCTAATTTCCAGCTTCATTCCATTGTGGTCTGAGAAAATGCATGGTATGATTTTGATTCTTTTGAATTTGCCAGGACTTGCTTTATGGCCTAGTATGTGGTCAATCCTAGAGAAAGTTCTGTGCACTGCTGAGAAGAACGTATATTCTTAAAGTGTAAGATGAAAAGTTCTGCAGATATCTGTTAGATCCACTTGGTCTATAGTGTTGATTAAATCTGCTGTTTCCTTGTTGATTTTCTGTCTTGTTGATCTGTCCATTGCTGAAAGTGGAGTATTGAAGTCCCCCAATGCTATTTGTATTGGAGTCTAAGTCTCTCTTCAGTTCCCTTAACATATCTTTTTAAATAGCCCATTGCCCTGTAATTAGGTGCATATACGTTTAGAATAGTTATATCTTCCAGTCGAATTCATCCCTTAATCACTATATAGTGCTCCCTTTGTCCCTTTTAACAGTTTTTGTGTTAAAGTCTATTTTGTCTGACATTAAGATGGCTACACCAGCTCTTTTTTTGGTTTCTATTGGCATGGAATATCTTTTTGCAACCTTTCACTTTCAGTCTGCATGCACCTTTGTTTGAAAGATGTGTTTTCTTGGTGTTTTTTTTTTTTTTTTTTTTTTTGGACAGGCAGAGTGGACAGTGAGAGAGAGAGACAGAGAGAAAGGTCTTCCTTTGCCGTTGGTTCACCCTCCAATGGCCGCCGCGGCCGGCACACCGCGCTGATCCGATGGCAGGAGCCAGGAGCCAGGTGCTTTTCCTGGTCTCCCATGGGGTGCAGGGCCCAAGCACCTGGGCCATCCTCCACTGCACTCCCTGGCCACAGCAGAGAGCTGGCCTGGAAGAGGGACAACCGGGACAGAATCCGGCGCCCCAACCGGGACTAGAACCCGGTGTGCCGGCGCCGCTAGGCGGAGGATTAGCCTAGTGAGCCGCGGCGCCGGCCCTAAAAATTTTTTTTGAAAGATGTGTTTCTTGTAAGCAGAAAATAGATATATTTTCTTTTTTAATCCATTCAGCCAGTCTGTGTCTTTTAACTGGAGAGTTAATACTATTTACATTCAATATGACTATTGATAAGTAGTGACTTTGCCCTGCCATTTTCCAAAAATATTTATAATATATCATTTGAACTTCCTGTGATCTTTTACTGAAATATTTTCTTCCTTTACCTTATTTTGTATTGATGACCATGTTTCTGTGTTTCTGTGTGTAACACATCTTTAAGCATCTTTTGCAGGGCTGGATTAGTGGTGACAAGTTCTTTCAATTTCTGTTTGCTATGAAAGGTCTTTATTTCACCTTCATTCACAAATGAGAGCTTAGCAGAATATTCTGGGCTGGCAGTTTTTCTCTCTTAGTACTTGTGCTATATCTCACCATTCCCTCCTAGCCTGTAGGGTTTCTGAGGAGAAGTCTGCTGTGAGTCTGACTGGAGATCCTCTGAGAGTAATCTGGCTCTTCTCTCTTGCACATTTTAGAATATTTTCTTTATGTTTCACTGTGGTGAGTTTGATTACAATGTGTTGTGGTGAGGATCTTTTCTGGTCATGTCTGTTGGGAGTTCTGTGTGCTTCCTGTTCTTGGAGGTCTGTTTCCTTCTCCAAACCCGGGAAGTTTTCTGCTAGTATCTCACTAAAAAGACCTTCTAATCCTTTCTCTCTCCATGCCTTCAGGAACTCCTAGAACCCGAATATTGGTTTTTTTAATAGTATCTTGAAGATTCCCGACAATATGTTTTAGATTTCTAATTTCCTCTCCTGGTCTTTGGTTTGACTGTATACTTTCGTGTGTTCTGTCTTCTAAGTCCGATATTCTTTCTTATGCCTCACTGATTCTGTTTTTAATGCTCTCAACTGCATTTTTTACTTGTTCTATTGAATTCTTCATTTCATTTTGATCCTCCTTAAGAGTTTATTTTCATGGGAGAGATTTTATTCCATGTCCTCCATGGATTTCAGTAGTTCATGTGTTTGTTTTTGATTATTTTAAGTATTCTTGTCATCAATTTCTTCTATCTCATTGTCTTCATAATCTTGTATTGAAGTGTCATGTTCTTTTGGGAGCGTCATATTGTCTTCCTTATTCTTGTTTATTGGGTTGTTGTGTTTTTTGTTTGGCATTTGTGGAGATACTCATTTGTTTCTTCTTCTTTTTTTTTTTTCCACTGTGGCAGCTTTTTTTCATTGTACTGTGACTCTGTAGATAAGTGGACTGTCTGCTTTCAATGAATCTCTAGAGGCTTGTGGTGGGTGTGGTCAGAGAGCTCTGTTCAGTTCTTCAGGGTTAAGGGTGTGTCTAAGGTGACACACCCAGGTTTGGTAAGGTAAATTTTCTCTCTCTCTGTCTCTCTTGTTTAGTCAGAATAGAAGTATTCTCACTCAGCTGAGCTCTTCTCCTTGACAGCAATCAGTGCCTGAGTGCTAGCCCTAGTGGGTATAATATTCATCTGCTCTGTCCCAAGGACCACACCAAGGATCTGTGTAGTCCTCAGTATAAGTTCAGATTCCCCTGCATTGTCTGCACTGGGTAGCCAGGGCCTCCAGAGCTTGCGGCATCTCCCATTGAGGTTACTCAAAGTCTCAGCCACACCCTGAGTTCTCCCACACACCCTCAGTTTTTTTTTTTTTTTTTCACAGCCCCAGTTCAGAAGCTCCACACATTCACTAAGTCTTAATCTCCTGTTATTACTCCCCACCAGAGTCAGGTTTCTCTGCTTGGCTAATTGCTGGGCACAGTCCTGAGCTGGAACATCTGTTATGTATGTCCAAAATGGCACCTACTCTATAGGCTTGTTCACCTTTGTGAGGTGATTGGAGAGAGAGAATCATGTCCGTACCATCCCTTTTATTTTTTCTCTCCTCTAGTTAGGCTGGTGTACTTTCCCCAACGGTGCTTCAAGCCTTGTTCCCTCTAGGCTTTTCTTGCCACTTTTCCAGCAGTGTTTTGGGCTTCTGTGGTCTCATCTCACCTAACTTTCCAGCGCTGGAGTGGAGGCTCTCGGCAGCTTGAGTCCTGAGCTGTGGGCACCTGTGCCCTCCACATAGGTTCACCCTGTCTCTCTAATTCCGGAACTTTCCTCTGCTGTTTCTTTTCTTTAACTCTTCCCTGAGACTACACTATCTCTAATTTTATTAAACTATCTTCTCCTGACTAGATCAATAAGCTCCCTCCCTATTCCGCCATCTTGGAACCCTCTTCTGCATTTCAATTGGGTTTTACCAATTTACCTTTCCTTGTCATAATAAATGGATACCTGTCTAAAGCATTCTTTCAAACAGTAGGGATATCTTTAAAAAATGTTTGCTACTTTAATACTTAGAAAATATTGGTTCATTACATTTGATTTTGTTTGAGACAGATTGATCATTTTTTGCGCATATCTACATTTGTCATCTTACTTGTGTGAATTATATACTAATGAACTTATCCTATTTTTGTTTTAGGATATGCATGGCTTTTTATTTATTTATAAACATTATTCAAAGATTAAGAATAGCATTCTATCATCAGAATATTTCTTATAAATAATTTTTCTGATAAGTGATTTTTATTGAGAGTTTTACATGACTATGTTTGCAATAAAGAGTTTTTTTTTTTTTTTCTATGCTTGGCTGAGAAATTAATTTGAACTTTGCTCTACTATCTGGTGGATTCTAAAAGAAATTCCACAAGACAGTTTATTTAATGATATTTATTGAATAATCTATCCTCTACCTGTAGAATAAATACAATAGTTAGTAGCAATCATTTCAGGCTTATTCCATTAGGTTACATTATTGATTATAGCTTTGCAATTTTGTTTATATGTTACAA
Organism: Oryctolagus cuniculus; assembly: GCF_051225735.1. Classification (NCBI taxonomy): domain Eukaryota; kingdom Metazoa; phylum Chordata; class Mammalia; order Lagomorpha; family Leporidae; genus Oryctolagus; species Oryctolagus cuniculus. The sequence continues at coordinate 13,806,648 of NC_142868.1, forward strand.
GGCATGCTTCTTTATAATTTTCCTTTATTTACAAGATTATCATTGCCACTCTTGTCTATTTACAATTTTCATAAATGTCAGAAAAGTTTTGTCAATTTTCCCCAGAATCTTCATTGTAATTTTTATTAGAACTGCATGAAAACAGTATAGGTACCCATGACGCACAAGGGTAATATGCAAAGGTAGAGAGGCAGTAAATATAAAATGCAGGGATAAAACTATGATTTTAGGCATTGAAAGGAATGGAGATTTGGTGATGGAGGATAAGCACATGTGAAATTTGGAATATGGATGGAGAATCTGCTAAACTATGAATTTTCAAGGAAGACTCATCTGGAGGGAGGTCTTTTAAAGCAAGATCTATAAAATGAAAAGAACCCAGTCACCTAAAAGTCAAGAAACAAGGACATGGAAAGCAATAAGAACATAGGGTGCAAAGCTCCTGAGGTGGGACTACCTGAGAATGTCTGAGAAGTCTAAACAATGGAAGAGATTCGAATATCACAAGGATCAAAGAAACAGGTGATGCAGGATGGCAAGGCCAGAATTAGGGGTCTGCATTCTACTTAAAATGCAGTGGAAGCCACTTTGAACTGGATAGTGGCGTGATCACTTTCTTTTAAAGTGATAATTCTGTGGCATAGCAGGTAAAGCCACTGCCAGCAGTGCCAGCATCCCACATGGACACTAATTCAAGTCCCGGCTACTCTACTTCCAATGCAGCTCTCTGCTATGGCCTGGGAAAGCAGTAGAAGATGGTTCAAGCCTTTGGGCCCCTGCACTCACTTGGGGGAACCAGAAGAAACTCCTGGCTCCTGGCTTCATATCAGCACAGCTCCAGCCATTGTGGCCACCTAGAGGATGAATCACTGGATGGAAGTCTTCTCTCTCTCTCTCCCTGCCTCTGCCTCTCTGTAACTCTACCTTTCAAATAAATAAAATAAATCTTTAACAAAATAAAATAAAATAAAGGTGTAATTATGGCTACTCTGTGGAAAATAGATTGGAGGGGTTATGAAAAAGAGGGAGCAGATCAATAAGAGGCTATAGCTGTAACATTTCTAATATATCAAACAATGTTATTCAATTTTGAATATTTCTTTGTATTCATCTATTTTATTAAAATTTTCTTTATTATAAATCTACAAGTCTGTAAGTCCATTTATTGAGATTTAGAGACATGTAGTAATTAAAATTTTATCTCACCATTTGCCATAGTAATACCTATTATACCAGGTTCATATCCTGTAGCATTGTTCAGATGTTCTATGCAAGAAATTTTACAGAGTCATGAAGAAAATGATTCTGTTTTCTTTTACTTGATTTTATCAGTTCTGTCATTCAAGTGTGAGCCCTGATTAAATGTGATGATTAGTTTTGGTCAGCACTATTTATCATGCTGTATTTTAAAATATTTTTGTAGTGTATATTCAATTGCACAAGTGCCACTTTGACATCTATATTATAATCACATTGAACTTCTTTTCTGATTATTATGTGGTCTTATCTCTTCTCATGGTTATAGCTCTCAATTCTATAACATCAACCCCATCTTACAAATCTAGCTTGAGAGAGACTTTGTGGCAGGTGATGCTATTAACTAAAATAAGCCTGGAGCTACTTTGAGTTGTCATAGTTATATAAGGTTATCCATTTTTGATACTTTTAAGTCTTCATAAATGTAACTTTAAACACAGCATTTCCTTGCTGGATTTTACTTGGTAAATCCCAGGTGTGCATACTTAAAGTGCCAGGAAGAACAGAAAGAAAAGACAGAGACAATGTGATGTCATCAAAAATACAAGGATTTGGGGAACTCTTGGTTTCGTGGTTGAAATACCACCTTGGCCACACTAGCTGGGTAGCACTAAGCAGGATAACAGATTTTCAGAGATAAGAACATCAGCTTTGGGGCCGGCACCATGGCTCACTTGGTTAATCCTCTGCCTGTGGCGCAGGCATCCCATATGGGCACAGGGTTCTACTCCTGGTTGCTCCTCTTCCATTCCAGCTCTCTGCTGTGGCCCAGGAGGGCGGTGAAGGATGGTCCAAGTGCTTGGGTCCCTGCACCGGCATGGGAGACCAGGAAGAAGCACCTGGCTCCTGGCTTCGGATTGGCGCAGCACCGGCCGTAGTGGCCATTTTGGGAGTGAACCAATGGAAGGAAGACCTTTCTATCTGTCTCTCTCTCTCACTGTCTATATCTCTACCCATCAAATAAATAAAAAATAGCATCAGTTTTGAAGGAAGGCTGTGAGGCTTGGGCTTGGGATTTAAGTAAAGGATTCAGCACAATTGTTGCCAAGGGGTGTAATTTTTATGAGGATTTCATGGTGAGGCTACCTCTGCACTAAGAACTCCTTTGTGCTAAAATGTTAACATCTCCTGGTAAACATGCCCATCATATTCCAGCTCTACAAAGTGTGTAAATGACACACAAGTAATTAAGCCAAGATCCAACTACAACTAAGTCAGCATTAGAATGTGACCTTGGGTAGTATGGCTCTAGAGCCCCTGTCCTTGACCAATAAGGAAGCATGTTATGTAGTTAGAATGTTTCTTTCTCTATTCACTATACCTGCAAGTTCTAGAAATCATGAAGTACAATGACTCCAATTTGCAAATAAAGAACTTGATGCCCCAGTGGTCAATGACTTTCACAATTCATAAAAGAAATGAGTACCAAGTCTAGGACAAAAATGCTGATCTCTCTGCATTCCATTTTCCAGTTTCAGAAGGTAGGAGGACCTTCCAGTACCACCATGAGGAAGTCTAGGCCTCCCTTCAAGCTCTTGGATAGACTTAAAGCCTTGTAATGTGATAAGGGACTTTGTTTGCAGTACATAATGTTTTTCAACTAATTTTTTTTTAAAGTTTTATTTTTATTCATTTGAAAGGCACAGTTACAAATGAGGGAGTGGGGATGAGGAAGGAAAACAGATTTTCAATCTACTGGTTCATTCCCCAAATGGCTGAAATGGCTAGAACTGGACCAGGCCAAAGCCAGGATCCGGAAGCTTCATTAAGATCTCTCACATGGGTGTAGGGCCCAAAGACTTAGGCCATCCTCCATTGCTTTTCCAGGTGCATTAACAGGGAACTTGATTGGAAGTAGAGGAAGCAGGACTCAAACTGGTGCCCAGATGGGATGCAGCTTTGCAGGTGGAGGCTTCATCTACTATGCCACAATGCCAGCCCCCTTTCAACCAATTTCTAAAAACTTTTTCTTTAGGTCACATATATTGCAAGGATTTAACTTGTCTTTGTGGATCTTTAAAGCAAAACTACAAATTAATTTTTTTTTTAATTAAAGAAGCATACACATTGAAAAAAAAAGCTAAAGAAGGCCGGCGCCAAGGCTCAATAGGCTAATCCTCTGCCTGCGGCACTGGCACACCAGGTTCTAGTCCCGGTCAGGGCGCTGGATTCTGTCCTGGTTGCCCCTCTTCCAGGCCAGCTCTCTGCTGTGGCCCCTGAGTGCAGTGGAGGATGGCCCAAGTGCTTGGGCCCTGCACCCCATGGGAGACCAGGATAAGTACCTGACTCCTGCCTTCGGATCAGCGCGGTGCGCCGGCCGCAGCGCGCCGGCCGCGGCGGCCATTGGAGGGTGAACCAATGGCAAAGGAAGACCTTTCTCTCTGTCTCTCTCTCTCATTGTCATCTCTGCTTGTCAAAAAAAAAAAAAAAAGCTAAACAAAAACATATTAAAAGAAAATATGTACATACAAGTCTTGTAAGCTTATTTAAACTTAATTCATGTGGCCTAACTTGACTTTCTAGCTCAGTGCCAATACATGTAAACAGTGCTATGCTTCAGATGCTAAAAGGAATTCATTCCTAAATGCAATGAATTATTGCCTAAAACACTGATTTTAGCTTGCTAATTGACCAAATCAATAATTTTTTTCTTTTTTTTTTTAATTTTAAATTTTTTTTGACAGGCAGAGTGGACAGTGAGAGAGAGAGACAGAGAGAAAGGTCTTCCTTTGCCGTTGGTTCACCCTCCAATGGCTGCCGTGGCCGGCGCGCTGCGGCCGGCGCACCGCGCTGATCCGAAGGCAGGAGTCAGGTACTTATCCTGGTTTCCCATGGGGTGCAGGGCCCAAGCACGTGGGCCATCCTCCACTGCACTCACGGGCCACAGCAGAGAGCTGGCCTGGAAGAGGGGCAACCGGGACAGAATCCGGCGCCCCGACTGGGACTAGAACCCCGTGTGCCAGCACCGCAAGGAGGAGGATTAGCCTAGTGAGCCACGGCGCCGGCTTGACCAAATCAATAATATGAGATGTTTGTTTCTTTTGGGAACACTTTCCTCAGTGGACTTTGCTGTTAATATTTGATGAAATTAAATGTTGGGAACTTAGATTATGGAGATAAGTTGTTGGCAATTCAATGTTAGAAGTGTTCAAGATAATTTATTCTCCCTTAAATTTCCACATTGAATTTATAGAGTTCTAGTAATTTTTTCTGAACTTAACTTCATGAAATATCACCAACCATTTTGTGGCTTTGGCCACATTTTAGAGTGAATCTGAGATCCACAAATTAGAAAGACAGTTCTGTGTCTCCTAAGACTCTATTTAATATTAAGCATTTATAATGCCCATTCATTTTCTACTTCACAGGGAACAGAGACAGGGAACTCAAATCTTTCTCCTTATTACCATTGCAAAATACTACCATTCATTGAGAGCTTGCCCTGGTCTGAATGCTCTTTACGTATGACTTGTTAACATTCTTTAAAAAAAATCATCCAAATTTTGTAGAAGAGAAAAAAAAAGACTCACATTTTTTAAAAAAAGAAGAAAAAACTATCTCACAGTTTCATAATAGTGGAGAAAAAAATTGAACATAAATCTTCATAGGTCCTGAGATCAGATTCTTTGGCCAACTCCTGTTTACAGAGAGACCACAATTACAAGACCGTGTCATTTCCATCAAGAGGACAAAAAGAAACTATTTTGTTCAATATTTATTTATTTGAGAGGTAGAGTTACAGACAGAGAGAATAACAGAGAGAAAGGGCATCCATCTGCTTGTTCACTCCCCAGATGGCCTCAATGGCTGGAGTTTGGCTATCTGAAGCCAGGAGTCAGGTACTACTTCTGGGTCTCCCAAGTGGGTGCAGGGATCCAAGCTCTTGGGCCATCCTCTACTGCTTTCCCAGGCCAATGCATAAAGCTGGATCTGAAGAGAAGCAGCCAGGACTAGAACTGGTGCCCATATGTGATGCTGGCGCTGCAGGCAGAGGCTTAGCCCACCACACCATGGTGCTGGCCCCAAGATTATGTTTTTTTTCCTGCATATCTCAACACTAGAGAAGCTTGTTTAACTGGAATCCTCATCATAACATGTTAAGGACATAACTTTCTAATGATTCAAATTACATATGTGTTTCCCATTCTGTGTTGGAGGCACAATAAACAGTAGGGTGTACTAGCTAGTAGTCTAAACACTGATGTTATGCTACTTGAGTTCAGAGCTAAGTTTGGTGTCAACCTGAATGGCCTAAGTAAGGTGTGCTTGAATAGCAAACATTTCTGAATCAGTCTGTGAATCTGTCCTAAAAGAGAATGAATTGGTAGACTTGGTAAAGGAGACTATCCTCGCCAAAGTTGGTGGGCATCATACAGTCTGTTGGGGTCCAAATTAAACAGAAAGAGTGAAGAAGGGCAAAGCTATTCTCTGTGCTTTAGATGGGCCATCCATTTTTCCCACCTGTGGAAATTGGCTCCTCTATGTTAACATCTCAGGAATCAGACTGTATCTACAACATTCACTACCCTGGTTTTTGAGCTTTTGAACTTGAAGTAGAACTATACCCCTGGCTTTTCTGTCCTCCAGCTTGCAAATGGTAGATTGTGGAACTTCTCACACTCTGTGATTGTGTGAGCCATTTCCTTGGAGTGAATCTATCAACTAACGATCTGTCTTCCTTTCTCTCTCTCTCTCTCTCTCTCTCTCTCTCTCCCTCTCTCCCCTCTTTCTTTCTCTTGCTTTTGTCTTTCTGTCTTTCTTTTGTCTTTCTCTCTGTCTCTCTTTCCCCTCTCCTCCTTCTCCTCATCTTTATCATCATCCATCTCCTATTGATTCTGTTTCTCTGGAGGACACTGACTACTACAGTTTCCACAGATAATTATCTATATGATCTTGGATAGATTATTCAATGTCTTGATTTCTTATCTGTAGAATGGAGATGCTATAAGACTTTAAAGTGTTAATAGCTGGAAATCTCTTAGAGCTCTACCTGGCCATTCATGAATGCCATATGAAAGGATTTTCTGTTGTCATCGGTATTGTGTTTCAGCGCAGCCTGACTCCAATTCTATTCCTGCCTCTTGGAGATCTGTGACTGTCATGGGATGCCTTCCTGAGACACAATATGCTTCAGTAACTCTCCATTCACATTCTGGGGACAGTCATCAAAATCCTCTTTTCCCCAAAACTCAATTCATTTTCCTCACTGTTCTGGGACATTATTGTATAATTTACTGATAACGAGTACAATAACTCTCCAAAACCACCTTATGGGGTCCTTGTCCTATTGTAGCACTCAGCAACAAGATGACCTCTACATATCCATGCTCATCACCTTATACTTTTCCAAGTGTGGCCTATGCTTCCTTAATCATGGAATAACTTTTTCTTCCCTGAGTACTCCTTCCAGAAATCTGTATCATTCCATTTTCTATCTAGAAAACTCTGTTCTCCACATAACAAAAGTCCAGCTATCTTTATTCCATATCCAGCTTCCAGCTAAAAATATTTTCTCCTTTGAGAAACATCCATGGACCTCTAGTGATTGGTTTCCTTCTCAGGATTACCAAGACCTCTTATGTTTGCTATCAAATGGTCTGGGTGAAATGAGTGAGCTATGTTAGTTGTTGCCAAGTGTATGCCCTCACTTTTCTTCTCTAGAAAGTCAGTTAAATGAGCAAAGGGATAAGTCTGGTGGATCTTTAAAAAGGCTCTCTGGTGAAGTAGTTTATAAGTATCAGTTCTGCAGCCACACTTCCTAAATTTAAATTTTGATTTCCTAACTCTCTGAGTAACTATAAGTAAGTCACAGGGTACCACTAATAGTTTGTTTCCTGATAAGGCAATTATGCATAGTAAGAGTAATTACTGGGCTGGCACTGTGGCATAGCAGATAAAGCCACAGACTGCTGTGCCAGCATCCCATATGGGCACCAGTCTGAGTTCCAGCTATTCCACTTCTGATCTAGCTCACTGTTATAACCTGGGAAAGCAGTAGAAAATGGCCCATGTCCTTGGGCCCCTGCACCTGTGTGGGAGACCTGGAAGAAGCTCCTGGCTTCAAATTGTCATAGCTCCTGCCATTGCAGCCATCTGGGAAGTGAACCAGTGGATAGGTCGTTCTCTCTCTCTCTCTCTCTCTCTCTGCCTCTCTGTAACTCTGCCTTAGAAGTAAATAAATAAATTTTTTAATAAAAGAGTAATTACTTCATGGGACTATTATGATAATAAATGAGTGGGAAAGGGGAGGGATGCAGGTGGGAGAGACGATATGGGGGGGAAGCCATTGTAATCCATAAGCCGTACTTTGGAAATTTATATTCATTAAATAAAAGTTAAAAAAAAAAGAAAAAAAAGAAATGTGCAAAAACTCATTGAAAAATAACTTGACATATTATAAACATTCAAGAATTACTGGTTATAATATATAGAATTACAAAGGAGAGAAAGTTTCAACATAGGAAGCAGTCCACACTTAGAACAACAAATGCCATAAACAGCACTCTGACCTCAGAATCAGCACTTAAGGCATTCAGATCTGACTGAAGATCCTATGAGACCATTTCAGGCATGGAAAGCCAAGACATAGTGACAAAAAGTTCTGCATTAAAGATCTCTGTGAGTGAGACCCCAGTGAAAAGAAGGGGCCATCAAGGCTGGCGCCGTGGCTCATCCTACGCTAATCCTCCGCCTGTGGTGCCGGCACTCCGGGTTCTAGTCCCGGTTGGGGCTCCAGTTCTGTCCTGGTTGCTTCTCTTCCAGTCCAGCTCTCTGCTGTGGCCCGGGAAGGCAGTGGAGGATGGCCCAAGTGCTTGGGCCCTGCACCCACATGGGAGACCAGGGGGAAGCACTTGGCTCCTGGCTTCGGATCGGCATAGCACGCCGGCTGGGGGGTGAACCAATGGAAGGAAGACCTTTCTCTCTCTCTCTCTCTCTCTTATTGTCTAACTCTGCGTGTCAAAAAAAAGGGGGGGGCATCAAAGAAGGATGTACTTTTCTCTGAAGGGAGGAGAGAACTTCCACTTTGCATATAGCTTTGTCTGAATATCAACAGATTTTATGGACTCAGAAGGCTTCCATAGCCTTAGCAGCTCTTATCAAGAGCCTCGAGTTATCACTGACATCAAAAATAAGAGTGTTAATTGTTAAATCAACAAGAGGAGTCACTGTGTACTTACTCCCCATATTGGATCTCTGTCCTTAATGAGATGTACTATGAGAATTAATGATAAAATTTGTCTTCAAACTGTACTTTATACTTTGTGTGTGTGTGTGTGTGTGTGTGATGCAAACAGTTGAAATCTCTACTTAGTATAGAGTTGGTCTTCTGCATATAAAGTTGATTAAAGATGAATATTAATGGAAAATAGAATGGGAGAGGGAGAAGGAGGTGGGATGGAAGTAGGAGTGGAAGGGCAGGAATGATGAGAGGAAACGCTATATCCCTAAAAGTTGTACATATAAAATTTGTATTCATTAAATAAAAAAATACATTACTCTTCTTCAAAAAAAGAATTACTGGTTATTATTAATTTATTACTGTTAATAAGTTCTCATTGCATCTCACATTATCTATCATTGCCCATAGATAACTCAACAACCATTTTGCAATTGAATATATGTATTTTTAATTCAAAACATAATCTTAGATTTCATATCAATATCCATTTTTATCTCCTTCCTTCCCTCCCTCCCTCTTCTTCCTTCCTGTTTACTCTCTCTCCCATAATTCTCTCTCTCTCCCTGTCTGTAGTTCTCCCTCTGTCCCTCTCTCCTTCTCCCCTTTCTCTCCTGTTTCCCTCTCTTTCAAAGCATCAGTTTCTGTCAAAACTTTTTTTCATGTATTTATTATGGCAGGGTCCTCTAAACCTAGAATCTCTCATACAAATCCCAGGAACTGGAGTCTATTCCTTACACTACATATAGATTTAGATTTAGATTTAGATTTAGATTTAGATTTAAAAACAAGATTTATTAGAGACCTCCAGCCAGAGTGGCATGGAGTGGGCAAAACCAAGAGAGGCAAAACCTGAAGGGACTGGTGGAAATGGGGATTTTAAGCACAATTTTGGAGAAAAACAACCTTGACAGTCACATTGACATTCAGTTACAAGGTGGGAACAAAACCAATTAAAAGACCTGATTTGCAATCTTTTTTTTTTTTTTTAATTTTGTTAAAGGAATAAAACTTCATGCATTTAATACATTCAGATTTGGGAACATGATGATTCTTTCCCCCACCTTCCTCCCACCCAAACTCCAATCTTTCTTCCTCTTTCCCCTTCCTTTCTCATTCTTAATTTTCACAGAGATCAATTTTTAGTTAATTTTTATACTCATAAGATTAACCCTACACTAAGTAGAGAGTTCACTGATTAGTATGAAGAAAAAAAATGAAGAAAAAAAAAAAACAACCAACCAAATAAAATATGGTTCCTCAACAGTCAAGGCAACAGCCGTTCAAAATTATTGTATCTCAAAGTGTCATTTTGCTCCTATAGATTACATTTTGGGTACTCTGTTAGTTATCCCAGATCAGAGAAAATATATGGTATTTGTCTTTTTCTTACTGGCTTATTTTAACTAAGTATAGTGGTTTCCAGTTGCATCTGTTTTCTTGAAAATGACAGGATTTCATTTTTTTAACCTCTATGTAGTATTTCATAGTATATGTATGTGTACCATAATTTCTTACCCAGCCTTCACTTGATGAACATCTGGGTTGATTCCATATCTTAGTTATTGTAAATTGAGCTGCAATAAACATGGGGGTACAGATCACTCTTTCATATGCTAATTTCATTTCCTTTGGATAAATTCCCAGGTGTGGGATGGCTGGGTCTTATGGTACGTCTATATTCAGCTTTCTGAGATATCTCCATACTGTCCTTCAGAGTGACTGCCAGTTTACACTTCCACCAGCAGTGGATTAAAGTATCCTTCTCCCCACATCCTTGCCAGCATTTGATGATTGTTGATTTCTATATGAAGGCCATTTTAAAGGGGGTGAGGCAAAACCTTACTGTGGCTTTGATTTACATTTCCATGATGTAAATACTTTATATTTTTCATGTCTCTATTGGCCATTTGAAATTCCTCTCTTGAAAAATGTTTGGGTCCTTTGCCCATTTCTTGACTAGGTTGTTTGTTTTTAGTTGTTAGTTCCCTGAGATCTTTATAGATTCTGGAAGTTAATCCTTTGTCATATTCATAGTTTGCAAATATTTTATCCCATTCTGTCAGTTGCCACTTCACTTTACTGAGTGTTTTTTTGTTTGTTTGTTTGTTTGTTTGTTTGTTTTTTGCAGTTCAGAAGCTTCCCAGTATGATGTACTTCTTAATTTTGGCTTCATTTTGCTTGTGCTTCTGGGATCTTTTCCTAGAAGTCTTTCCCTATGCCAACGTCTGGTAGGGTTTCCCCAAAGTTCTTTAGTAATTTGATGGTATCAGGTGGTAGATTTATGTCTGATCCATTTTGAGTGGATTTTTGTGTAAGGTGTAAGGTAGGGGTCTTGTTTCATGCTTCTGCATGTGGAGATCCAGATTTCCCGGCACTATTTATTGAAGAGACTGTCTTGGCTCCAGGGGTTTATTTTGCTCCTTTGTCAAAAATAAGTTGGTTGTAGATGTGTGGTTTAATTTCTTGAATTTCTATTCTGTTCCATTGGTGTACACGTCTGCTTTTGTACCAGTACCAGGCTGTTTTGATTACAATGCCCTGTAGTAGGTCTTGAAATATGGTATTGTGATTCCTTGGCTTTGTTTTTATTGTTTAAGATTGCTTTAGTTATTTGGAGTCCCTTGTGTTTCCATATGAATTTTAGCATCATTTTTTCTATATCTGAGAAGAATGTTTTTGGTATTTTGATGATAACATTGAATCTATAAATTGCTTTCAGTAATATGGACATTTTGATAATGATGATTCTTCCAATCCATGAACATGGAAATTTTTTTCCATTTGTTTATGTCTTCTTCTATTTATTTCTTAAATGTTTTGAAATTTTCATTGTAGAGATCTTTGTCGTCCTTGGTTAAGTTTATCCAAGGTATTTAAAATTTTTTGTAGTTATCCTGAATGGAATTGATCTTTGAAGGTCTTTGTCAGCTATGAAATTGTCTGTGTATATAAAGGCTATTGATTTTTGTGTGTTGATTTTATATCCTGCTACTTTACCAAACTCTTTTATGAGTTCCAATAGTCTCTCAGTAAAGTCTTTTGAGTTCCCTATATATAGAATTATGTTATCAGCAAATAGAGATAGTTTGATTTCTTCCTCCCCTATTTGTATTGCTTTGATTTATTTTCCTTGCCTGATGGCTCTGGTTCAAACTTCCAGGACTATATTAAATAGTGATGGTGAGAGTGGGCATCCTTGTCTGATTCCAGCTCTTAATGGGAATGCTTCCAATTTTTCTCCAGTCAATAGGATACTGGCTGTGGGTTTGTTAAAATTTGCTTTGGTTACATTTAGGAATGTCCCTTTTATCCCAAGTTTGCATAAGATTTTCATCATAAAAAGGTGTTGAATTTTGTCAAATGCTCTCTCTGCATCTATTGAGATAATTATATGGTTTTTGGTCTTCAGTTTGTTAATGTGCTTTATCAAATCTATTGGTTTTCAGATGATAAGCCACCCCTGCATACCAGAGACAAATCCCACTTGATCTAGGTGAATGATCTTTCTAATGTGTTGTTGGATTCTATTCATTAGTATTTTCTTGAAGATTTTTGCATCTATGTCCATCAGGGATATTGGTCTGTTGGCCTCTTCCTCTGTCGTATCTTTTTCTGGCTTAGGATTTAAGGTGATGCAGGCTTTGTAAAAGGAGTTTGGAAAGATTCCCTCCCTTTTCATTAATTTGAATAGCTTGAGAAGAATTGGGATTAGTTCTTCTTTAAATGTCTGGTAAAATTCAACAGTGAAGCCACTGGGAACTGAGCTTTTCTTTTTTGGGAGGGTCTTCATTACTGATTTAATTTCTGTCTTTTTTATGTTAATTCTTTTTTATTATTTTTTATTTACTAAATATAAATTTTCAAAGTACAGTTAATGGATTACAATGGCTTCCCCCCATAATTTTCCTCCCACTCACACCCCTCCCATCTCCCGCTCCCTCTCCCATTCCATTCACATCAAGATTCATTTTCAATTATCTTTATATACAGAAGATCAATTCAGTATATATTAAGTAAAGATTTCATCAGTTTGCATCCACACAGAAACACAAAGTGTAAAATACTGTTTCAGTACTAGTTATAGCATTACAACACAGTAAGGACAGATCCCACATGAGGAGTAAGTACACAGTGACTCCTGTTGTTGACTTAACAATTTGACACTCTTGTTTATGGTGTCAATAGTCTCCCTAGGCTCTAGTCATGAGTTGCCAAGGCTATGGAAGCCTTTTGAGTTCACCGACTTCAATCTTATTCCTACAGGGTCATAGTCAAAGTGGAAGTTCTTTCCTCCCTTCAGAGAAAGGTACCTCCTTCTTTGATGGCCCCGTTCTTTCCACTGGGATCTCACTCGCGGAGATCTTCCATTTAGGTCTTCCTTTTTTTTTTTTTTTTTTTGCCAGTGTCTTGGCTTTCCATGCCTAAAATACTCTCATGGGCTCTTCAGCCATATCTGAATGCCTTAAGGACTGATTCTGAGGCCAGAGTGCTATTTAGGACATCTGCCATTCTATGAGTCTGCTGTGTATCCTGCTTCCCATGATGGATCGTTCTCTCCCTTTTTGATTCTATCAGCTAGTATTAGCAGACACTAGACTTGTTTGTGTGATCCCTTTGACTCTTAGACCTATCAGTGTGATCAATTGTGAACTGAAATTGATCACTTGGACTAGTGAGATGGCATTAGTACATGCCACCTTGATGGGATTGTATTGGGATCCCCTGGCATGATTCTAACTCCACCATTTGGGGCAAGTTCGATTGAGCATGCCCCAAATTGTACATCTTCTCCCTCTCTTATTCGCACTCTTATATTTAACAGGGATCACCTTTCAGTTAAAATTTAAACACCTAAGAATAATTGTGTGTTAATCACAGAGTTCAACCAATAGTACTAGAACAAAACAAAGAGGAAATACTAAAATGGATAAAGTATTACATTGTACATCAACAGTCAGGACAAGAGCTGATCAAGTCACTGTTTCTCATAGTGTCCATTTCACTTGATTATTAGTCTATTAGGTGTTCTATTTCTTCATGATTCAATTTTGGTAGGATGTATGTGTCCAGGAATCTATCCAATTCTTAAATGTTTCCCTACTTTTGGCATACAATTTTTTTGTAGTAATTCCTGATAATTCTTTTTATTACTTTGGTATCTGTTGTTACAATTCTTTTTTCTCAGATTTTATTAATTTGGGTTTTCTCCCTCTTTTTTGGTTACTTGGGCCAATGGTGTGTCAATTTTATTTATTTTTTTGAAAAACCAGTTTTTCATTTCATTTAGCATTTGTATTGTTTTCAATTTTTTTATTTTTTCTTAATTTTAATTATTTATTTCCTCCTACTAATTTGGGGTTTGGTTTGTTGCTATTTTTCTAGGTCCTTGAGATTCATATTAGCTCATTTATTTGGTGACTTTCCAATTTCTTGGTGTAGGCACTAATTGCTATATACTTCATTTTTAATACTGCTTTTTCTTTATCCCATAAGTTTTAATATGAGGTGTTGTCATCTTCATTCATTTCCAGAAATTTTTTTCTCTCTTTTGATTTCTTTTATGACTGACTCTTCATTTAGCAGTATATTGTTCAGTCTCCATGTATTTGCATGTGTTCTTGAGAATCGTGAGTTGTTGGTTTTGAGCTTCATCCATTATGATCAGAGAAGTTGCATGGTATGATTTTGATTTTTTTCAATTTGCTGAGACTTCCTTTTTAGCCTCATATATGGTATATCCTAAAGAAAATTCTGTGAATTGCTGAGAAGAATGTGAATTCTGATACTGTGGGCTGAAACATTCTGTAGATATCAGTTAGGTCCATTTGGTCCATAGTGTTGATGAGGCATGTTGTTTCTTTGTTGGTTTTCTGTCTGGTTTATCTATGCAGTGTGAAAGTAGGGTGTTGAAGTCCCCTGTTATTCTTGTATTGGAAACCATGTCTTTAAACCTGTTAATAGTTCTTTTAGATAGCCAGGCACCCTATTGTTAGATAGCCAGGTACTCTGTTGTTAGGTGCATATACATTTATTATTGTTATGTCTTCCTGTTGTATTGATCCCTTAATCATTACATAGTGTGTCTTTCTTTGTCTTAACAATTTTTTTTTAACTTTTATTTAATGAATATACGTTTCCAAAGTACGAATAATGGATTACTATGGCTTCTCCCCCATACCGTCCCTCCCACCCACAACCCTCCTGTGGGGAGCAATCCGGACTAGACTAAGTTGCTCGAATTAGGACTTATTCTATGCATCTGCTCTCCCACAATATGGCGCTGGGAGAGAAGTAAACAGCTTCCGCACAGCTGCCTCCAGTTCAACCAATTAACTGTAGGACTTGCTCCTGATTGGAGAGCAGCGTACTCAGCCGAGTTGGGATTGGCGGAGGAGGACTATAAAGGAGGAGAGAGACGGCATGCACCAGGAACATCTATGGGGAACATCTAAAGGGAACCCGTGCAGCCCCCGAAAGAGCCGGCCGGCGGTGTGCCGCTCCCCTGCGGAAGTGGGGAATGCGGCCAGGGGGAACTGCCCTTCCACGGAGGTGGAAGGGATAGTAGCCAACCCGGGAAGAACCAGCAGCAAACCCGGGGAGGGCCGAGCAGATGAAAGAACAGCGCAGGGTTCTGTGTCGTTCCTCCACGAAGAGGGGGAGCGACATAATGGTGCCGTGACTCGGATATGAAGCCTAGGCAGGGCTTAGTGTCGTTCCTCCACGAAGAGGGGGAGCGACATAATGGTGCCGTGACTCGGATAGGAAACCTAGGACGGATAGAAAACTTAGGAGGGAAGAAACGTGACTCGGATTAGGAAACCTAGGACGGATATGAAACTTAGGAGGGAAGAAACGGGAAGAACTGGGAAAATATCGGAGAGAGAGACTAGCAAACAACCTAGGGAAAATATCGGAAAGAGACTAGCAAACAGCCTAGGGAAAAGCCGGACGAAAAAGGAGCCGGAAGAAGTTATTGAAAGCCTAGGCATAGATTCGGATACGGACTGTGGGAAAGAAGTTAGGGTCGAAAGCGAAAGTGAAAGCTAGAACAAACAGACTCGGATGCAGACTGTGGGGAGAGGCCAGGAGAAATGAGGGAGGAGTATTGTTGGAAGAAAGCTTGGGGAAACATACCGGGTAGAGAAAACTGTTAGGGAAATTGAAGCCGCGGGGGGCAGGCCGAGGCGGAAACGAAAGCCACTTTGGGGTTCTCAAGTTAGCCCGGGAATAGGGGGCGAAAAGTTAAAACCAGAAGCTGAGACGCAAGCCAGATTGGGATCCGTCTGATTAGCCCGGGGAGCAAAGGACGGGAAGCCAAACCGTGGGGCGGAGACGTACGCTGGGTTGAATTCGCCAGGCTAGCCCGGGGAACTTGGATTGAATGCTAGTGGTGGAGACGCAAGCTACGCTGTGTTACTCGCGGAAGCCGCCGCGTGCAGAGAGAGCACGGGGCGTGAATAGATAGGGAACGCTGGCGTAGGCCGTGGTTCAGACGCGAAAGGGTTAAGCGTGGAGACCGCGGAGCCGCGCAAAGCCGGGAAGCTGCGCAGATGAGAGAGGCGCGCGGGCTGAAGCGGCGCAGAGCCGGGAACCCGCCGGCGGGGCGAGGTGCCGGAAAGCTGCGGGGATAAGAGAAACAGAAGTTTTAGAAGTAAAGTGAGAGAAATAGGAATGCTGGCAGACAGAAGTAAAATGGGAGAAATAGAAATGCCCGGAGATAGAGAAATAGAGAAAAATAAGGCCTCCCCTCAACATGCCAATTAGAAGGCTTGGATTCGGTCTGCCTGATTTAAGGCGGTAAGCGCCAGCAAAGCTCGACCAGAGTATGAGCTGCAGGTCACCGAAGATAGGCACGAACCAACACTAATAAGTCTCCCCCACAATACGGCAATGAGAAGGCTTGGATTCGGTTTGCCTGATAGGTTTTGTAAGCCCCTGCGGGCAGAGCAGAGCATGCGCTGCAGGGCACCGAACACAGGCACGCATCAGCGCCTAAAAACCTCCTCACAATGGCGAAGAGAGGACCCGGATTCGGTTTTCCTGATTGATAGGACTTGTAAGAGCCTGTGGCAACTCTAGCAAGTACAGCAGAGTGTGTGCTGCGGGACACCGAAGACAGGCGCGTATCAACGCCAAAAAATAAAAAGAAAGGGGGATCTGTGGGGAGCAATCCGGACTAGACTAAGTTGCTCGAATTAGGACTTATTCTATGCATCTGCTCTCCCACAATATGGCGCTGGGAGAGAAGTAAACAGCTTCCGCACAGCTGCCTCCAGTTCAACCAATTAACTGTAGGACTTGCTCCTGATTGGAGAGCAGCGTACTCAGCCGAGTTGGGATTGGCGGAGGAGGACTATAAAGGAGGAGAGAGACGGCATGCACCAGGAACATCTATGGGGAACATCTAAAGGGAACCCGTGCAGCCCCCGAAAGAGCCGGCCGGCGGTGTGCCGCTCCCCTGCGGAAGTGGGGAATGCGGCCAGGGGGAACTGCCCTTCCACGGAGGTGGAAGGGATAGTAGCCAACCCGGGAAGAACCAGCAGCAAACCCGGGGAGGGCCGAGCAGATGAAAGAACAGCGCAGGGTTCTGTGTCGTTCCTCCACGAAGAGGGGGAGCGACACCTCCCCTTTCCCACTCCCTCTCCCCTTCCATTCACATCAAGATTCATTTTCGATTATCTTAACAATTTTTGTGTTAATGTCTATTTTGTCTAATATTAGGATGGCTACCCTGCCCCAGTTTTTTTCCCATTAGCATTGAATATCTTTTTCCAACCTTTCACTTTCAGTCTACATGTATATTTGTTGGTGAGGTACACTTCTTGAAGGAAGCACATAGATGCTTCTTTTTTTAATCTATTCAGCCAGTCTGTATCTTTTAACTGACAGTTGAGGCCATTTACACTCAAGGTAACTACTGATAAATAACTACTTGGCTTTGCCATTTTTCTGTGAATGTTCCTATCACTTGCTTTGGATTTCTTTTGTACTTTTACTGGGGTATTTTCCTTCTTTGCATTCTTTCATAATGATGGCTTTCTTTCTGTTTCTGTGTGTAGGACATCCTTAACTGTCTTTTATAAGGCTAGACAAGTGGTGATAAATTCTTTCAATTTCTGTTTGTTATGGAGGGTCTTTATTTCACCTTCTTTCATAAATGAGAGCTTTGTAGGGTACAGTATTCTGGGTTCTTTTAAGAATTGGACTATATCTTGTCATTGTCTTCTAGCCTATAACTTTTCTGTCGAGAAGTTAGCTGTGAGCCTAGTTGGAGATCCTTTGAAAGTAATCTTGGCATTTCTCTTGTGCACATTTTAACATATCTTCTTTACTGTGGAAAGTTTGATTTCAATGTGTTGTGGTGAAGATATTTTCTGATTATATCTGTTTGGAGTTCTATGGGCTTCCTGTACTCAGACATTCCTTTCTTTCTCCATGATAGAGAAGTTTTCTGTAATTATTTCACTAAGTAGACCTCCTAGATCCTTCTCTCATCCTACACCTTCAGGTACTCCTAAGACCTAAATGTCAGGTCATTTGATAGTATCCCATATATCTCCACCACTATTTTTAATTAAGTATTCTAATTTGTTCTTATTTTTGGTCTGACTGTAAAATTTCCAGAGATTTGTCTTCTAGCTCAACTATTGTTCCTTCTGCCTTACAAACTCTTGTTAAGGCTTTCCACTGCATTTTTTAAATTGATCTGTTGAATTCTTTATTTCTAGTATTTCATTTTTATTTTTCTTTAAGATCTCAATTTCTTTTTATTTTATTTTATTTCTTTTTTAACTTTTATTTAATGAATATAAATTTCCAGAGTACAGCTTTATGGATTACAATGGCTTCCCCCACCATAGCTTCCCTCCCACCCGCAACCCTCCCCTTTCCCACTCCCTCTCCCCTTCCATTCACATGAAGATACATTTTCAATTCTCTTTATATACAGAAGATCAGTTTAGTATATATTAAGTAAGATTTCAGCAGTTTGCACCCACATAGGCACACAAAGTGAAAAATACTGTTTCAGTACTAGTTATAGCATTAAATCTCAATGTACAGCACATTAAGGACAGAGATCCTACATGAGGAGTAAGTGCAGTGACTCCTGTTGTTGACTTAACAAATTGACAGTCTTGCTTATGGCATCAGTAATCACCCTAGGCTCTTGTCATGAGTTGCCAAGGCTATGGAAGCCTTTTGAGTTCAGCGACTCTGATCATATTTAAACAAGGTCATAGTGAAAGTGGAAGTTCTCTCCTCCTTTTAGAGAAAGATACCTCCTTCTTTGATGACCTGTTCTTTCCACTGTGATCTCACTTGTGGAGGTCTTCCATTTAGGTGTGTGGTTTTGTTTGTTTTTTGTTGTTGTTGTTTTTTTTTTTTTTTTTTGCCAGAGTGTCTTGGCTTTCCATGCCTGAAATACTCTCATGGGCTCTTCAGCCATACCTGAATGCCTTAAGGGCTGATTCTGAGGCCAGGGTGCTGTTTAGGACATCTGCCATTCTATGAGTCTGCTGTGTATCCCACTTCCCATGTTGGAAAATATCTCAATTTCTTGGAAAAAGTTTTCATTCATAGCATATATAGTTTTCTTTTGTTCATGGATTTTAGTCTGATTGCTTTTGAGTAATCCAATGATTAATGTTTTGAACTCCATTGCTGATATTTCCTCAGTCTCTTCATCTTCACATTCTAATATTGAAATTTTCTAGGGTTCCTTTGTGTGGTCATAGTGTCCTCCTTATTCTTGTTTCTTGAATATGCATTTATTTTTAGACATTTGTAAATTTTTGTTTTGTTTTGTTTTGTTTTTGCATCTGATGGCTTTCATCCATGATCTGTGCTTCTGTGGCTTAGTGGAACAACTACACTTTCAGTGAATACTAAGAGGTGTGAGATGTGTGTGGCCAGGGAATTCTGTTTAGTGCTTTAGGATGGGGTGAGTATCCAGGGTAACACCCAAGTTGGGCGTGATAGCTCTCCTCTGGTTAACTGGATGGAGAGGAATGGTCACCTCTGTTGGTGTCGCTCCCCGTCTTCATGGGGGAACGACACTAAACCCTGCCTAGGCTTCATATCCGAGTCACGGCACCATTATGTCGCTCCCCGTCTTCGTGGGGGAACGACACAGGACCCTGCGCTGTTCTTTCGTCTGCTCGGCCCTCCCCGGGTTTGCTGCTGGTTCTTCCCGGGTTGGCTACTGTCCCTTCCACCTCCGTGGAAGGGCGGTTCCCCCTGGCCACATTCCCCACTTCCGCAGGGGAGCGGCACACCGCCGGCCGGCTTTCTCGGGGGCTGCACGGGTTCCCTTAGATGTTCCCCATAGATGTTCCTGGTGCATGCCGTCTCTCTCCTCCTTTATAGTCCTCCTCCGCCAATCCTAACTCGGCTGCCCACACGCCGAGCACGCTGCTCTCCTCCAATCAGGAGCAAGTCCTACAGTTTATTGGCTGAACTGGAGGCAGCTGCGTAGAAGCTGTTTTCTCCTCTCCCAGCGCCATATTGTGGGAGAGCAGATGCATAGAATAAGTCTTAATTCCAGTAACTCAGTCCAGTCCAGGTTGCTCCCCACAGTTGGTGTGACCCACCTCCTTTCTTTTCCAAGCTGAGGAATGCCCAGGTGTTATTGCCCAGTGTGCTCAACACTCATCCACACCACTGTATGAACTGCACATATGATCTTCGGAGTCCTTCCTGTTAGCATGTTTCCCTTTGCTATGAGCTGATCTGGGCAATCAAAGAGCTATGAGAGTGTGAAGAAGCTTTCTATGGTTGCCCAGAACATAGCTACACTTTGCCTCCTCTCATGCAGTCACAGTGTTTTCTGTCTCAGCTCCTAGGACTTTAAGGGTCAAGAAGTGCCAGTGGGGCGACTCTGTGCTGCTAGCCCATCCCATCTGCAAGGAAACCAAGATGTTCCCAGAGCCACTGTGTGTGCATTTTCCAGCCTGCTGGATTGAGTCCAGTCCTCTCAATTAGATTCAGTGTCAGTGGGGAATGCAGGTTTTCTCTCTTGCAAGGTCTATTGTTTGCAGGCATGCAAAACATCCACCAGCTGCAGCCCCACTTGCTTCACAATTGTGCTGGGCATATATGGGAGTCCCATAGAGGGCACTTCCCTTTCATAGTGATGGCTCCCCTTCCCCTCCTGTTGCTGGGTGGGTACAGCTGGCTTGGTGGAGACCATCTCCCCTGGTTTTTCTTGGACTGCTATGGTTGCCTCCACCGACTGGGTAGACGGTGATACCAATAATTGCTGGGTTTGCTGAGGGGCCACTACCTGCCAGCCCTCCCACTACTGGCTGCAGGTCTCATGTAGCAGGGAGTGGGGAAGGGAGGGAGACAGGCTGCTTTTTTTCCCCCATTTCTGAGTGAGCAGTTGCCCTGCTGTCCTGAGGGATTCAGGTGGGACTCAGAAAGGTGCAGTTTACCAAGCTCTTCCTCCCACTGTGTCAATAGTGGCATGGGCCTGGGGAGTCTGATCTCACCTGGTTTTCCAGGGCGGGTACTACACTCACTCCCCCGCTGGATCCAAGCTGCTGGGTCTTTGCTGCATGTCTGCTCTTTCTGCATTTGTCCGGGCCATTTCTACTGTTTTCTCAGGATCTCCTACCACAGTTCCCCTGCAGCTTCACACTGAGAATGTACTTTCTCCACTTTTCCAATATGATTTTTGCCCAGCCTCTGATTTGCAATCATTTATCCTGTCTGCTTGCTCACGATACAACAAAAAGAGCTATCTGAAGGGTGGGATACCTAATATGTTTTACAGTAAACTGGGAGCTCAGAATGGTGGAGTCACCACTCCCTTGCTATTCTTACCTTAAGACTGGGGATTCCTAAGGAAGTGGGGCAGGTACTTTTGATCTTGCTAAAGATAACTTTTGGGGAAATCAAGCATTTTGCACCTTAAATTTCCACTGGGATCAACCTGACTGCCTACTAACCCATCTGGCTCCTCACATTCCCTCCCCCAGAAGAATGGACCCTAGGGTTTCCATCAGCTCTTCCTTTGCTGATTCTCAGTGGACCCTGCCAGGGATCTCTGCCTTGTTTTGTCTTGCCTCCTTGTCTGGCATGCCTGTCTCTGTCCATTTCTTACTCTTTGAACTGTTCCAAGCTCTGGCTTATCTTCTCTGGTACATTCACTGGGTTACAACCAAATATATCTCCAAACAAAACAATAAGGTTGGAAAAGGCCCAACTTGGCTTGTAATCTGGATTTCATAAACATTTTTACAATGTTAAGATATATACTGCTGAGTGGATCAATTTGCCTTTGAAGATGTCCTTGTAGAGAACTAGGCAACGTATGGAAAAGGTAAAGCAGAGGGTGTCATTCCATATATTTCATGGTGTATGTTGTATGAGCTCTCCAAGTCAGAGTGTGTACTGAATATGAACAATCAGTTCGACCATACCTGGGAGTACTCACTGAATAAAAACTCTGTAAGGAAAAGTATTATCATGGCACATTTTAAAGTACTTTATAGGGATCAAAATATCTTTTGTTTTGTAGCATCCTTTTCTCCATATAGATCCTTTATTGTTGGTGTTGCCAGATGAAACACTAAACATATAATTAAATTTGAATTTATTCAGCTAAACAATGAATAATCTTTTATATTAAATATGTGTGAAATCTGAAATTCAATGTTATCTGGGCATCCTGTGTTTGCGTGTACTAAATCTGGCAACCTAAGTTATGTTACCTCATGCCATACTGTCCTAAACGTCATGTCCTCCTTTAGATTGTAAACTTGAATCCACTGCATTCTTAGCACAGTAATTGACACACAATAGGAACTCAAGAGATATTTGTGAATTTAGTTTTTAATTAAAAGAGATTGATAGAAATCTCCACATGAAAATAAAATACAGTGAAAAGAAAGTAGAAGAAAAAATTTCTGAGGACTTCATTTTTTTTAGATGATGACGTTGATCTCATGATGGAGCAGAGGCGATCCCTAGGGAGTGATCCATGAGTCTGATTTACACCACGTTCTGAAAACTAGAGACATAAAAGTGCAGTGTCACGCTCAGCCTCTGGGAGGCCTGCTTCTGCAACTGCAGGGAAGGCACTGCCTTTTCCATTTGGCAGGACTTGTGCCATGTCTTAGCAAGCATTTCTGTAGCCACCATCCAAGCTTTCCCTTTTTCTCAGTGATCAAGTATCTCTAGCTATAGAGAAACTTCTGTTAGCATCAACAAGGGTGGACACAACATGGTTTAATGGACTGCATTGAAGCACCTGGAATTCCCCACTGGGGCTGAACTCCTTAGCATGGCGTTCTAGGTCACTCATAAGCTCTCTACTGTTTATGCATCCTGACTCCTCTTGTAATTCTTGAATCTCAGCCACATCATGGAAACTTCTTGCTCTTGAATATGTCTTTCTCTCTCATGCTTCCACATTTTTGCTTTGCCTGAGGTGTTTTCTCTTCAGTTGCCTTCTAGACAGGCCATGAGCATCTTTATAACTTATACTTTATTTATTTTTATTTATTTATTTTTATTTTTTGACAGGCAGAGTGGACAGTGAGAGAGAGAGAAAGAAAGGTCTTCCTTTTGTTGTTGGTTCACCCTCCAATGGCCGGCGCAGCCAGCGCGCTGCGGCCGGCGCACCGCGCTGATCCGATGGCAAGAGCCAGGTACTTATCTTGGTCTCCCACGGGGTGCAGGGCCCAAGCACTTGGGCCATCCTCCACTGCACTCCCTGGCCACAGCAGAGAGCTGGCCTGGAAGAGGGGCAACCGGGACAGAATCTGGTGCCCCGACCGGGACTAGAACCCGGTGTGCCGGCGCCGCAAGACAGAGGATTAGCCTAGTGAGCCGAGGCGCCAGCCTTATAACTTATACTTTAAAAGTTTCCAATGCTTTCTGAAACATTTCCTGGCTTCTTACTTATTTTGCAAATCAAAAAATGTATGCATTTATAGTGTACATATATTGTTTTGAAATATATATGAGTACACTGCATAATGGCTAAGTCAAGCTAGTTAATACATTAGTTATTTTTTGCACTGAATTTTTGGTGGTAAAAACTTAAAGCCTACTGTTAGCAATTGTCAAGTATATAATACATTCTTATTGACCACAGCTACCATGTTGTACAATAGATCTCCTGAATTTCCTCCTAACTGAAATTCTGTATTCTTCAATCCCATGTCCCCTTTCCCAGACTCTGGTAACCCTTCTTCTTTCTGCTTCTATGAGTTCTGATATTTTTAGGTTAATACATAAGTGAAATCAAGTGGATTTGTCTTCCTCTGGCAGGCTTCTTTCACCCAACATATGTCTCCCAGGTTCATCTATGTTGTTGCAAATAACAGGATTTCCTTCTACCGTCTGATTAATGCTGAATGGTATTCTAATGTGTTTACACACCACATTTTCTTTATCCATTCATCCATTATGGAAATTTAGGTTGATTCCATTTCTTGACACTTGTGGATAGTTTTGCAATGAACATGGGAGTTCAGGTATCTTTTTTAACATACTGATTTAATATCCTTTGGAAAAATGAGTATACCTAATAGGGGGATCACTGGATCATATGTTGGAGTTTTTTTTAGTTTTTTGAAGATCCTGCATATTATTTCTCACCATCTTATGTTTTGCTTCTGGCATCTTTCTTCTACATTTGCTTCTGTCCAGAGTAGTATAGGAGGCAAGATTCCTTCTTTAGGCCCTTATGAATGAGAGATTTGTATGTTTTAGGAATTACATTTAGCTCTAAATAACAGGAATTTACCCAAAATGATTCAAACTGATCAGGAATTCTATTTTTCTACTTAAGTGTATTGTCTGGAAGTTCACATTCCAAGGCTAGAGAGTAATCTCTCTCTGTTTATTTGATGAGATATGCTTAGCATTATAACTGAGCCAAGGAATATTTATTTCTAAGAGATCTTCAAGGGAAGAGATTATATCATTAATTTGTTCAATATTTTTATTATTGTTCATGTCCCTAGGGCATACAAAACAATGCCTAGAACATAGTGACTGTGCAATAACTGCTTGGTAAATGAATGATAAGTGAATGATACAGGAGATAATTTGATCATAATAACCACAACCTCAGAACCATGGTCTATGGAACTGAAGAATATTCAGTGATCTTATTTTTTGCAAATATCACATTTTAGTTTTGCAAATATCACAATTCATTTTATCAGAGAAGGAAACTGTCAGAGTCCTAGTGCCTTGATCTGAAATACAGGCAGGCTCCAAATTAGAGTGCAATGTATTCTTAAAGACACATGTTATAAAGAGGCAACTGATTTTTATGGAAATAGCATTATAATTGACACATATTTTCAACTAAGAATTTGTCAACAAACAAATCACAGAAATGGTGATTAGTATGTCAGAAAAACATAAAACCACAGCAATGATTTAAAGTATGAAGTATGCTTTATATCCTAGAAACTGAACTTCACAGTAAATATGAAACAAGAGGCCCAAGTTTACCATAAATTACATATATATTACATATAAAATACAACTCTATTCTACTAGAAATAGGACTTGAAACTAACATACTAACAATAATAATTCTACAAAGCTTTGGACTAGATCCCATTGATCTTGAAATCTTGAGGCTTTCCATAGTTCTTATTACAGACAACATCAACAAATGCTTGTGAATTGAATTAAATTGAACTGGTGTAGAGTTCATAGAGCACCTTCATATTCGTCATCCAATTTTACTCTTCTAACAATCCTCTGTGTGCTTGGCAGCATTGAGAGTATCTTAATTAACAGACACACTGATGATTACAGCAATTTAGTCACTCATTTTCCCAAGGTCAGAAAGTTTTTAAGTTGTGGTGCTAAATCTCTTACTTAGTTTTTCTGACTCTAAGTTCCAAGTGTTTCCATATTACTCAACACAAACATCGATGATTCAGATGACCCAGGTCTGCACAGAGAAGGTTATGAAATTGTGTCCTTTTTCCCTTAAGCTTTTCTGGGATAGAGACATTTTATTTACTTTAGTTCTGCTTTAAAATAGAATAATATATGAATGAAGTAAATCTGTTCTTTATGAGTAGGATAGAAATTGTTTTCCTCACCAAATGATAGTTTTAATAGGAAAATCTGACTTAAGTATTATCCCTGGTTTTTCTGCACCAGTTAATTTACAAAGAACTACAGTTTTCTATCAGGATAAAGAAATACTGCCACGTAACATTAGGCAATGCGTTCATTCCACTTGGATGTTGTTTAGACTCAAAGTACTTCCTATTTCAAGGAAAACTAGACACAACAATTACCACCAAAATATCCTATAATCGTATAAAGTTCCACAATGCATCCATCAAGGTTTGTTAAAGCAGAAAACCTGTGGTGTATTGAGAGGGAGTCCTCGATCATGAAGTGAGTGTGTTGGTGTGTTCACAACTTTGGTTTCCAATGCAAGGCCCTTCTCTGCTTCTTAAAGGAAGAGTGTTCTTGACAAATGACAGCACCTTCTTGTGTCATAGCTTCCTCATCTGAGAAACGGAGATGAGAATGGTACATATGATTTCTGTGAGAATTAACTATATTAACATACATAGAGCATTCATAGGACTTGTCAAGAAGAAAGAATTTAATGAATGGTAGCAAGTACTGTTACTGGTTATAAATTTTTGAACAAAGATGGGAATTTCTGATCTTCTTAAAATATGCTTATGGTTAGGAAAACAGACATTTATGCATATTATGAAGATTAATAAGTTAGCAGTTAGTGGTATCTACATATATGTTAAATGACTCTCAGGTAAGGTAAAAAGTACTAATTTTTCTGCTTATAAGAATTCTGAATTTCACGTTTGGAATTAAAGCTATGCTTACTACTTGATTAGAAGAGATTCTGTCTGTTTTGATCACATCTGTTTCTCAAACAATTGGCACATTGTTGGTGTTCAATTGATGTTTCTATAATGGGTGTGTACATTAAATGAAAAACATAATTAATGATATTTCTAAGTTTGATTTAAGATTAAGTTGTCAAATACCTACACAGCCTGTTAAGTGTCCCCTATAGAAGCTGATTACTTAATATATACTTCTACTTAATTTGTTGAGTATGTTTACTTTTCAGGTGGATATCCCCTTGTGAAATATAGTTCTTTTAGATTTCATAAAGACATGGATGCATTACAAACTTTATCTGTGTTAATTATTGGACTCCTAATTAGTGGAATTAAAATATTTTCACATCACCTCTTCTCTTTTAATTATGTAAAACACAACAGACAAAAGAGGCTCCAATTTAATGCGCTTATATTTGTCATGATGGAAAGGACTCATTTGACTGTTAAGTAGAAGTTAATGTTAAGAAGTGTATTTAAATCTAATCTTTGCAGAATGTAAAGGCTTTTTTGATTAGAAGTTTTGTATTTTGTGTTCTGTCCTCCTCTTGAAGATTTTACTGCTGACAACCACTAATTCATAATCAGCTTCTTAAGGAAGAATGTGTGGGATCATTGTGTACTATGCCCCTCCATCCAGTTTGCTGACTTTAGGAAAGACTAATGACATGAAAGATGAGGTTATTCCCTTCCTGAGGGTATTAGAAAGGTGCAGAATTACTTTCATGAACTAGAGACTTTGAAACTTGTGTTATAATATGAATAAAATGAAGTAAGTCACTAATACTTTGAATTTCATGTGGAAATGTGTAATTCTGTTGTGCTGGCATATTTTGTGCTGGCATTGTTCATATTCTGTAAACATAGGATGCTCCCTGACCTAAAATTTTGTTTGCTTATTTGCTGTTTAGAATATGATATTTTGCTCCATAAACAATGTTATCAACAGTATTGAGAAACTACTTACTACCTTTCTGCCCCAATCTTTCCCCGAATTATAACCACTTTTCTATGGAAAATCTCATTCAAAAGTCCATTTGTTTTTTGTTCCTAATACTGTGCTTAGTAGAAGGCGGATGCTGTTTAGATATTGCATTATCAAGTGATGTCAAGAACATTTTTTGGATAATGCTAGAATTGAGGCTGCTATCTGCATCTGATCCTTTCTTTAGGCCCTTGATGGCCTAAGTATGAGCAAGAAGCTCTTGGGTCCTAAGATTCTGTAATCTAAATATGGTAATAAATTGCAATCAACTGTCTGTAGTGTGGATTCTTCATCTGTGGATTCAACCAACAAGGATTGAAAATACTAAATGTCCATACTAAACTAATATACTAGCTTTTCCCTGTCATTATTCACTGTAGTATATAGCATAGCAATTATTTACCTAGAATTTATAATGTATTAGGCTTTACATGTAATCTAGAGTGGGAGGATATGGACATTTTGTGGAAATGCTACTTCATTTTATATAAAGGACTTGAATACCTGAGGATTTTGGTATCCGTGGGAGTTCCTGGAGCCAATCCCCCATGGATATTGATGGATGATGATGTTAATATTTTCAATAATGGAAGCTACTCTTTATGGAGTACTTACTATACAAAACATATTACCTGTGTAATGTCATTTAAATCTCTTACAATACTCATTTTATGAGTGGGAGACCATGGTTAAGTGTAAGTAACTTATCGATCACTGAGATATAACTTTCTAAATCATAGTGTTCTGGCCCCCTGTTTTCATTTCTCTCTCTTCCTTTCCAGCCCACAAAATATTTCTACAGGAAATGTCCTTGCTCGAGATGTCAGACACAGTCCTGCTAAGCTGTTGAAGGAGAAAGCAGAATCTGGTTGTCCATGAGTTTAAGCCACACAGATCTTATTGCCTTTCTTGAAGCAGACAGATTGTTCTGTGCTTGTGACTCCTGTGTCTGTCCCTAATGGCTTCCAAATTTTATCAGGAAAAGCTGATTGGTTACTAGTCCACAAACCCGAGTTTGAGGCATTGTCTCTTTGTAGGAATGGTGGTGTGAGACTGTTTTATGTTGGTTAGTTTTTTTTTTTTTGGGGGGGGGGAGTATCGTATTATAAAAATCTTTTTATGATTACAGATTTATTTGCAAATAGAAGCAAGATCAATTAAAATAAAGAAACTAAACAAAACCCAAAATTTACCAGGCCAGCAGAGCCTCAGATATCTACGGACAAAGCCTCCTCAAACCACCCTGCTATGCACTAGACAGAGAAAGTGACATTTACACAGAAATGCCCTCAGGAGAAAGAAACAAGAGTTGAAACAGAGCCACCACAAACATCGTGGCTTATAAACCTGAAAACAGGAAGGGTGACCTTTTCCAAAGGCTAGAAATGTACTTTTCAGCCTCTAAACTTGCAATAATTTTTGGTGTCATAATCCCCTCAAGCTCCAAGTTGCTGTTTTCATAAACATGATTCAGTTGAAAATTGCTGTAGCTAGGACTTGAAGTTTCCAAGTGAAACCAATCCAAAGTCTAGGCCAGGGAAATGATTCTCCGGGCAGTGTGGCCTGGCCAATGGGCCTGTCTACAAATCTTTTGCTACTATCTGTTCTGTCTGTGGCTGACAATGGAGGATTGCAGAATTGACTGCACAATACTTGAGCTTTTGCTTTTATCCCAGACCCATGTGAACCTTGATAAAGTACCACTTCTAAAGATGACCGAGTAGCAACAATTCAGGATTACTCAGGTCTCACGAGGGCAGGGTACAGGCTTGGTTTGTCAACAACCCTAGAGAAAGAAAAAACACTATGAAGAAGTGAGAATTATTGACAATGGCGTGAAGGGTTCTTATATGGAAGTGGGGGTGTGTACATGGTGGACGTACGTGGTGGACACTTGGTCTCCATCCTCATGTGCTGATATCCTTGTTATCATTTCTGTGAAGCTTTATAATTTACCATTCTGGAAATGGTATTCTCCTAATCTCAGAAAACAAGATTAGGACCAGTAGACAATAAAGGAATGCTAACTTTGAGTCATTAAAGAAGGAACTTTTTACAAATTGAATTTCTCAACTATGATTTGTGAGAAAGTATCTAGAGCCTGAATAATATTGACATTGTTCTTGGTAGGACTCACGTGTGAATTATAGGTTTGCTTTCAAGATTCTGTGCCAGCACCTGACCCCTGGAGTGTCAAGGCTCATGCATGAGTCTCAAACATTCATAGGTGTGCTGCCAGACTTCAAGAGTGTTTACCATAGATTCTCACGGTCCCTGTGCAGTCTGTTTCAGAGCACTGTCTTTCTGTGTTTACAGGAAATACACCTGAGTGGACTTCATGGTTCAGTAGGGACAATTGCTGTAGGTGAGAATCATAACTTCCAATTAGCTCCAAGTTAAAAGTTTATGAGAGTTTCACCTTACAAGTATATGAAAGTCTGATTGAAACAGAAAACACCCTTTGCACCTTAAAAAATCCTGGAGCACTAAGTGGTGAGTGAATGAATAGAATGCAGCAACAGAGAATGACACACAATGATTGTTAGGCACCAACAGAGACTCGCAGACTGAGGCAATAATTGAGTTCAATTTTTGCTGCTTTGGTTAATAGTGCTTTGAATTCTTTGGTTTCTCTAGTGGGTGGCCAAATTCTAGCATTTGAAATTCTGCAACTACAAAAAGATTAACACAGGTTGAATATTCTTTGTCTAAAGGCTTGGGACTAGAAGTTTTTCAATTTTCATATTTTTTGATTTTAAATACTTCAAATACATGTTTATATATCTTAAAAATGAGACCCAAGGCCGGCGCCGTGGCTCACTAGGCTAATCCTCTGCCTTGCGGCCATGGCACACCGGGTTCTAGTCCCGGTCAGGGAGCGGGATTCTGTCCCGGTTGCCCCTCTTCCAGGCCAGCTCTCTGCTATGGCCAGGGAGTGCAGTGGAGGATGGCCCAAGTGCTTGGGCCCTGCACCCACATGGGAGACCAGGAGAAGCACCTGGCTCCTGCCATCGGATCAATGCAGTGCGCCGGCCGCAGCGCGGCAGCCATTAGAGGGTGAACCAACGGCAAAGGAAGACCTTTCTCTCTGTCTCTCTCTCTCACTGTCCACTCTACCTGTCCAAAAAAAAAAAAAAAAAAAAAAAAAAAGAGACCCAAGGGTAAACAAATTCATTTGTGTTTTATGTACATTTTTTTTAAAAAGATTATTTTAAATAAAATTTATTTATTTATTTGACAGGTAGAGTTACAGACAATGAGAGAGACAGAGAGAAATGTTTCCTTCCATTGGTTCACCTCCCGAATCCGTTGGTTCACCCCCCAAATGGCTGCTAAGGCCGGAGCTACGCCGATCTGAAGCCAGGAGCCAGGCGCTTCTTCCTGGTCTCCCACGAGGGTGCAGGTGCCCACACACTTGGGCCATCCTCCAACTCCTTCCTGGGCCACAGCAGAGAGCTGGACTGGAAGAGGAGCAACTGGGACTAGAACCCGGGGCCCACATGGGATTCTGGAGCCACAGGCGGAGGATTAGCCAAGTGAGCCACGGCGCCAGCCCTATGTATACTTTTTATTAGTCAATTTTTCCTTACTATAGTGAAATATCTGAAGATGGGTACTTTGAAGAAAAGAGGTTTGTTGAACTCACAGTTTGGGTGGCTGAAAAATCCAAGATCAGGCAATTCCACTGGTTTGGCCCCAAGTTGGGGTATAATGGTAGATGATGTCATGTGGGAGCATCTGCAAGAGGCAGAGATCATAGGACCAGATAAGAATCCAAGAAGGGATCTGAAGGAAGTCTCAGGCTTCCATAACAACTTTCTCCTTCAAGAATTCACCCCAAGAGACCAGCACTCCTTTCCAAGGGCAATGCCCATGGTGACCCAAGGACCTCCCCATAGGCCCTCTTTTAAGGTTCCCTTACCTCCCACATCAGCATATTAGGGATGAAACTTCCAGTATGTGAACCCATAGGGAACAAGTTACATTCAAACCCTAGCACACTTATCCACATTTCCTAAAGATATTTTGTATAATTTAAATTCCCTTGTGTTTTGACTACAACCTGTCACAAGAGATCTGGTGTAGAGTTTTATATTTGTGGTGTCACATTGGCATTAAAAAGTTTAAGATCATGAAGCATTTTGGGTTTTGGATTTTCAGATTAGGGATTTTCAACCTGTAACTGTTTTTCAACACAATCCTCTTCTTCCTCCACATTCAATTGCTCTCCTCTCACTGGAGAATAAACCCCCCATTTTTATGGCAGGCATGTACAGACTCTCAAATAGTCCTGCAAACAGATTTTGTGGTATCAGAGACAGACTGATTACTGGTCTTCTCTGCATCTAGAAAGGATGAAGTGGTTTCTTACTGGGCACAGGGCAAACAGGATGAAGAGATACTGTATGGGGAGAAAGGAGGAGGCAGCTTAAACGCTGAAACATGAAAGAAAAAAAGTGACAAACTATGAGAAGTCAAGAAAAGAAGAGAAATTCTAAATCTAAATTCTAAATCCAAATGAAATTTCAAAATCTAGAAATTTGGTAAAGAATAGTTCCATTGTACCAAAGAGAACTAGTAAAAATATAGTGAAATATTTTACCAGGCAGAGTTGAGGAAATTTCTGCCGACTGATGCCTTCCCAGAAGTACTGGATGTTTGGGAACTTTGACAGCTCTACTTCTGGGAACTAGTTTATGTAAAAATCAAGATTTCTTATCACTTTGTACTGCTCCAGTTTTCCTGATTTACTCTGTTTTCTATTCATTGGTTTTACCCATTTAACGAGTTGCATCTTGGCCAAAGATAATCCTACCCATCCCTAGTGGCCCAACTTTATACTCTTTTCTACTACAGATTTCTTTACAGTCCTTCAGCCTGCATAATTTTTATTATCATGTAGAAAACAAAACATATTGCTTGTAACATTTCTGTGACCGTTGACACATAATACTTTCTGAGATTTGCCTCATACTTTTGTATTGTGTCTCATATATTGGGTATTTATAACTTTGTTTCTTAAATGATATATTAGATTGCTTAGGCCCTGATTTGCCAAGGAGGTCTTAGAGAGAATAATCTGCAATAAATGCAAATTACATATTTTTGGGTGTAAGATTGCAAACATTTAAAAGTTGTTAGATAAAATAAACTTTTTGTGTTGAGAGGGGAAATTTCAAAGCCTTGATGGTAACAAGGAAAATGTACTTAGCAGTCCAAAGACATAAGTTTCAGATTCAAAAACTTTTAGACTTAGTATAATTCCTCTGTGGAAGATAAACTCATAATAACAGAAATGATTAGAAGTATTTATTGAGCACTAGGCAAAATGCTTTACCTATGTTATCTCATTTAATCCTTCAACCATAAATTTAATCTTTCCAATTTTAGTGAGATATAATTAACAAGCAAAACTTGTATATATTTAATATGTATAATGTGATGTTTTGATATATATACACAGTATGAATGATTACCATAGTAAGCTATTCAACATGTCCATAACCTAATGTAGCTTTGTGTAAGTGTGCAGTAAGAATACTTAGGACCTATTCTCTTAGCAAAATTTGAGCATATACTAAATTATCCTAAATATACCCACCAGTCTATCTATCAGGTCTCCAGACTTTTATCTTACAAGTAGAAGTCTGTACCAATTGACCAACATCTGACATTTTCTACTATCTGATTCTCTGTTTGTATGAGTTCTATCTTTTTATATTCTACAAATAAGTTATATCATACAGTATTTGTCTTTACATCTGGCTTATTTCACTTGTATGTTATCCTCCAAGTCCATCTATGATGTCACAAACAATAGGATTTTAAAAGACTTTGTGTACATACTTAGCTTTGTGTATATATGCCACATTTTCTTCATCTTGTAATTTGTCCAGTTAGCTGATTCTCATATCTTTGCTATTGTAAAAAATGCTGAAGTGAACCTGGAAGTACAGGTATCTCTTCAAAACATTACTCACATATCCTTTGGATATAAATCTTAGTACTGGGATTGCTGGATTATACAGTAATTCTGTTTTTATTTTGTTAAAAAATTTCACATTATTTTCCATAAATGTCATAGCAGCTTGCATTCCCACCAGAGTTATACAAGGGTTCCTTTTTGTCCACATCCTCATCAACACTTGCTATCATTTGTTATCTTGATAATAGCCATCTTCATCTTCACAGCTGTGAAGCAGTATCTAAATGTGATTTTGACCTTCATTTTCCTGATAATTAGTGATGTTGAGAACATTTTAATACACTTGTTGGCCATTGTTTGTTTTCTTTGGGAAAATGACTGTTCAGCCCCTATGCCCATTTTTAAAATCAGATTATTTGGGACCAGTATTGTGGTCTTGCTTGTTAAACCACTACCTGCAATGCTGGCATTCCAGATGGGCTCTGGTTCTTGTCCTGGTTCCTCTACTCTCAATCCAGCTCCATGATAATGACCTGGGAAGGCAGCGGAGGATGCCCAAAGTACTTGGGTCCCTATTACCCATAAAAAGACCCAGATGAAGCTCCTGGCTCTTGGCTTTGTTCTGTCTCAGCTCTCGCCTTTGCAGCCATTTGGGGGATGAATCAGCAGATGGAATATCTCTTTCTTTGTCTTTCTCTCCCTCTCTCTGTAATTCTGTTTTTTAAATAACTAAATCTTTTAAAAATCAGGCTACTTGATTTTTGCTATTGAGTTGTATGATTTACTTTTAATTTTGATATTTACTCCTTATTGGATATATGGCTGCCAAACTTTTTTTTTTGTTTCATAATTTGTCTTTTAATTTGTTGATTGTTTCCTTTGCTGTGCTGAAAACTTTCCCTTTGAAGTGATCTCATTGGTTGACTTTTACTTTTATTGGTGGAATTTTGGTTGTCATATCCAAAAATTATTTCCAAGAGTAGTGTCAATTTGTTTTCTGGTAGTATTTTTATAGGTTTAGGTCTTATGTTTAAACCTTTAATTCATTTTGATTTTTGAATATGACATGAGATAAAGATTTAATTTTATTTTTTCTCATTAAGCTGTCATTTTTCCCCACCACCATTTATTGAAGAGACTTTCTTTTTCCCATTGCATATTCTTGGCAACTTTCCAGGAGAAAGGTTGCCTGTATGAACATGGGTTCATTTCTGGGATTTCTATTCTGCTTCAATGATTTATTTGTCTATTTGTATGCCAGTATCATAGTATTTTTATTACTATAGCTTTGAAAAATAACTTGAAATCAAGAAGTGTGACACCTCCAGCTTTGTTATTCTTTCTCAAGATTACCTTAGCTATTTGTTATCTTTGTTGTTTCAAACACTTTAGGGTTGCTTTTTCTACCTTTATAAAAATGCCATTAGAATTTTGCTAGTGATTTCATTTAACTTAGAGATCATTTTGAGTAGAATATTGTCCTATTTATCTATTATTAAAACAAAAGATGAAATTATTGGTACCTTATTGTCGCTCCCCGTCTTCGTGGAGGAACGACACAGGACCCTGCGCTGTTCTTTCGTCTGCTCGGCCCTCCCCGGGTTTGCTGCTGGTTCTTCCCGGGTTGGCTACTATCCCTTCCACCTCCGTGGAAGGGCAGTTCCCCCTGGCCACATTCCCCACTTCCGCAGGGGAGCGGCACACCGCCGGCCGGCTCTTCTCGGGGCTGCACAGGTGTTCCCCTTAGATGTTCCCCTTAGATGTTCCTCGTAGATGTTCCTGGTGAATGCCGTCTCTCTCCTCCTTTATAGTCCTCCTCCGCCAATCCTAACTCGGCTGCCCACATGCCGAGTACGCTGCTCTCCTCTAATCAGGAGTAGGTCCTACAGTTTATTGGTTGAACTGGAGGCAGCTGCGTAGAAGCTGTTTTCTCCTCTCCCAGCGCCATATTGTGGGAGAGCAGATGCATAGAATAAGTCTTAATTCCAGTAACTCAGTCTAGTCCGGGTTGCTCCCCACACCTTATAAAGACAAGAAGCTTCTTAGGTGTAAGTTTGGAGGCTAAAAGTCCATCATTGGTAAGCACTGTCTGCTTGGCCTTTGGTGAGAGTTTCTTTGGCTATCTGACAGCATGATAGAGGAACAGAAGGAGAGGTAATGGCATGAAGGATTCAAAAGAGTGGCCAGGCTCTCTCTTTTTTTTTTTTTTTTTTTTGACAGGTAGAGTGGACAGTGAGAGAGAGAGACAGAGAGAAAGGTCTTCCTTTGCCATTGGTTCACCCTCCAATGGCCGCCGCGGCAGGCGCACTGCGGCCGGCGCACCGCGCTGATCCGATGGCAGGAGCCAGGAGCCAGGTGCTTTTCCTGGTCTCCCATGGGGTGCAGGGCCCAAGCACCTGGGCCATCCTCCACTGCACTCCCTGGCCACAGCAGAGAGCTGGCCTGGAAG
Organism: Oryctolagus cuniculus; assembly: GCF_051225735.1. Lineage (NCBI taxonomy): Eukaryota > Metazoa > Chordata > Mammalia > Lagomorpha > Leporidae > Oryctolagus > Oryctolagus cuniculus. The sequence continues at coordinate 13,842,309 of NC_142868.1, forward strand.
AGGGGCAACCGGGACAGAATCCGGCGTCCCAACCGGGACTAGAACCCGGTGTGCCGGCACCACTAGGCGGAGGATTAGCCTAGTGAGCCGCGGCGCCGGCCCCAGGCTCTCAAAATAAGTCGTTCTTGTGGGAACATGAGTAGTTCACCCTGCAAGAATTACATTGGTGATACTCCCAGTGACCAGGTTTACTCCCCTCCTACATCATCTGTTAAAGGTCTCACCAACTCTACACACCTCCATACGAGGAACCATACCAGGAACTCTTGGGGTGTAGACTATATCCAAATCATACCAGATATTATAAACATTTGGCAATATTGATTCTTCTGATTCTATCTGCTAGTTCACTCCCCAGATGGCCCAACTGGCCGGAGCTGGGCCATTTCAAAGGCAGGAGCCAGGAGCTTCTTTGGGTCTCCCATGTGGGTGCAGAGGCCCAGGGACTTGGGCCATGTTCTACTGCTTTCCCAGGCCATAGCATAGAGCCATATCAGAAGTGGAGCAGCTGGGACTTGAACGGTGCCCATATGGGATGCCAGCACTACAGGTGCTCGCTTTACCCACTAAACCACAGCACTGGCCCCACATCTCATATTTTTAACAGTCTATTTTAAGCTGGTAATTACTGAATTCAATAGCACATTAAAAGTCTGCAGTTTTAACTTCCTCTATGTTTTTTTAAAGATTTGTTTCTTTTTTTTATTTGAAAAGCTGAGTGACAGAGAGAGGGAGACATATAGAGAAAGAGATCTTTCATCTACTGGTTCATTTCTCAAATGACCACAACAGCCAGGACTGGACAGAGCTAAGGCCAGGAGTCGGGAACTCCATCCTGGTCTCCCTAATGGGTGGCTTCCTTCCACTGCTTTCCTAGGCTGATTAGCAGGAAGCTGGATCAAAACAGAGCAGCTGTGATTTGAATCAGTGTTCTGATATGGGATGGTAACATCACAAGCAGCAACTTAACATTCTCTGTCACACTGCTGGCCCCTATTTTGTTTTCCTGATGCAAAAATTTATATTTATGTATGCTGCATGGCCATTAAAATTATAGCTACAATTATTTGGATGCTTTTATTTTAAAATCTTTATGCTAGAGTTAAAATATCATTGTAGTAATATATATTTCTTTTCTTATTAAAGAGGCGCACACACACACGCGCGTGTACACACACACACACGAGAGAGGGAGAGAGAGAGGTTAATTGATTGATTGATTGATTCTGCCTTTTGGTTCACTCCCCAAAAGCCTGGTGCCAGGAATACAACGCAGAGCTTGCACATGAGTGGGAGGGATGCAACTACTTGAATAAGTACTGCTGTCTCCCACAGTCTACATAAGTAGGAAGCTGGAATTGGAAGTTAGAGTCAGGAATCAAACCCAGGCACTCTGATATGGAACACAGACATGTCAACCACAAGGCCAAATGCCTGCCCCTAGGTATTCAAATTTGACTATTTATTTACCTTTATCAATGGATCAATGGATATTTTACTTTCATATATTTTCATGTTAAAATTATTAATATCATGAACACTTAAAGAGAATTTTCTTCTCTGATGAACACTTTTTTGTATTGCTTTCTTTTTTTTAACTTTTATTTAATGAATATAAATTTCCAAAATACAGCTTATGATTACAATGGCTTCCCCCCCATAACTTCCCTCCCACCTGCAATCCTCCCCTTTCCCGCTCCCTCTCCCCTTCCATTCACATCAAGATTCATTTTCAATTCTCTTTATATACAGAAGATCAGTTTAGCATATATTAAGTAAAGAGTTCAACAGTTTGCACCCACATAGAAACACAAAGTGAAAAATACTGTTTGAGTACTAGTTATAGCATTAAATCACAATGTACAGCACATTAAGGACAGAGATCCTACATAAAGAGTAAGTACACAGTGACTCCTGTTGTTGACTTAACAAATTGACACTCTTGTTTATGGCATCAGTAATTTCCCTAGGCTCTTGTCATGAGTTGCCAAGGCTATGGAAGCCTTTTGAGTTCGCCAACTCTGATGATATTTAGACAAGGTCATAGTCAAAGTGGAAGTTCTCTCCTCCCTTCAGAGAAAGATACCTCCTTCTTTGATGACCTGTTCTTTCCACTGGGACCTCACTCGCAGAGATCCTTCATTTAGGTCATTTAATTTTTTTTTTTTTTTTTTTTTTGCCAGAGTGTCTTGGCTTTCCATGCCTAAAATACTCTCATGGGCTCTTCAGCCATACCTGAATGCCTTAAGGGCTGATTCTGAGGCCAGAGTGCTGTTTAGGATATCTGCCATTCTATGAGTCTGCTGTGTATTCCACTTCCCATGTTGGATCATTCTCTCCCTTTTTTATTCTATCAGTTAGTATTTTTTGACACTAGTCTTGTTTATGTGATCCCTTTGACTCTTAGTCCTATCATTATGATCAGTTGTGAACAGACATTAATCACGTGGACTAGTGAGATGGCATTGGTACATGCCACCTTGATGGGATTGTATTGGAATCCCCTGGCACGTTTCTAACTCTACCATTTGGGGCAAGTCCGATTGAGCATGTCCCAAATTGCACATCTCTTCCCTCTCTTATTCCCACTCTTATATTGAACAGCAATCACTTTTCAGTTAAATTTCAACACTTAAGAATAATTGTGTATTAATTACAGAGTTCAACCAATAGGATTAAGTAGAACTTAAAAATACTAAAAGGGATAAAGTATTAAATTGTTCATCAACAATCAGGGCAAGGGCTGATCAAGTCACCGTTTCTCATAGTGTCAATTTCACTTCAACAGGTTTCCTTTTTGGTGCTCAGTTAGTTGTCACTGATCAGGGAGAACATATGATATTTGTCCCTTTGGGACTGGCTTATTTCACTCAGCATGATGTGTTCCAGATTCCTCCATTTTGTTGTAAATGACCTGATTTCATTGTTTTTGACTGCTGTATAGTATTCTATAGAGTACATGTCCCATCATTTCTTTATCCAGTCTACTGTTGATGGGCATTTAGGTTGATTCCATGTCTTAGCTATTGTGAATTGAACTGCAATAAACATTAATGTGCAGACTGGTTTTTTGTTTGCCAATTTAATTTCCTTGGGGTAAATTTCAAGGAATGGGATGACTGGATTGTGTGGTAGGGTTATATTCAGGTTTCTGAGGAATCTCCTGACTGACTTCCATAGTGGCTTTGCCAGTTTGCAGTCCCACCAACAGTGAGTTAGTGTCCCCTTTTCCCCACATCCTCTCCAGCATCTTTTGTTGGTAGATTTCTGAATGTGAACCGTTCTAACCGGGTTAGGTGAAACCTCATTGTGGTTTTGATTTGCATTTCCCTGATTGCTAGTGATTCTGAACATTTTTTCATGTGCCTGTTGGCCATTTGGATTTCCTCTTTTGAAAAATATCTATTGAGGTCCTTGGCTGATCTCTTAAGCGGTTTTTTTTTTTTTTTTTTTTTTTTTTTTTGGAGTTTCTTGATCTCTTTGTAGATTCTGGTTATTAACCCCTTATCTGTTGTATAGTTTGCAAATATTTTTTCCCATTCTGTGGTTGCTTCTTCACTTTACTCTTTCTTTTGCAGTACAGAAACTTCTCAGTTTAATGCAATCCCAATAGTTAATTTTGGCTTTGACTCTCTTATGGTCATACCACCCTGAACACGCCCGATCTCGTCTGATCTCAGAAGCTAAGCAGGATTCGGCCTGGTTAGTACTTGGATAGGAGACTGTTTACTTGTTGAGCTATTTATTTAATGGAACATTAAGCCTGTGACTAAATGAAAATATGTTATCACAAAAAATTCAAAATGAAAAATAGAAAGGAAGGAGGAAAGTATAATTATGTTCTTAGAATTCTATCTATGAACTACTTGAAATGTGTTCTCTTTAGGTAATAAAAACTATTCAAAATGTAACAAGGAGTTGCAGAAAAGAAAAATGGAATCTTAAGTCTATGAGTTCTAAAGCTCATGTCAAGCAAAGGTAGCCCAACCAATACATTGCTTGTAGCTGACTTTGCCAGCAGTTATTTCTCATGAGCAGCCAAGGAAATAGGTGAGAGACAGTGACATCCGTTAGGTGATGGTCATAAAATTGAGCAATTATTCATGGCTCCATGGCCTCAGGATTTGGGTTGCATAGAGGAGAAACCAAATATCTGTAAATGAATTCTCCACCCATATTTCAATCTTCCCATCAGATGTATCATTAATTTCCCAAGAATATTTTCTTCAATATTTTACAAAAACTTATTTGTATTTTTCTCTGGATTTAATTTGCATGTTCATAACTAGTGATTCAAGCATCTTCCAATGTACCTGGACATTGTAGTATTTCTAATATCCAGAAGAATATCAGAGGAATGTATGGGTCCAACAAGTACATGTGACATTTTACCATGACCTGGTTGCTTCTTTTGGAATATTTCTTTTTTTAACTTTTATTTAATGAGTATAAATTTCCAAAGTACATCTTATGGATTACAATGGCTTCACCCCCCCCCCCCATAACTTCCCTCCAACCCGCAATCCTCCCCTTTCCCTCTCTCTCTAACCTTCCATTCACATCAGGATTCATTTTCAATTCTCTTTATATACAGAAGGTCAGTTGAGCATATATTAAGTAAAGATTTCAACAGTTTGCACCCACATAGAAACACAAAGTGAAAAATACTGTTTGAGTACTAACTAGTACTCAAACAGTATTAAATCACAATGTACAGCACATTAAGGACAGAGATCCTACATGAGGAGTAAGTGCACAGTGACTCCTGTTGTTGACTTAACAAATTGACACTCTTGTTTATGGCATCAGTAATCACCCTAGGCTATGGAAGCCTTTTGAGTTCACCGACTCTGATCATATTTACACAAGGTCATAGTCAAAGTGGAAGTTCTCTCCTCCCTTCGGAGAAAGGTACCTCCTTCTTTGATGACCTGTTCTTTCTTTTGGAATATTTCTAGAAAATAAATATCATATATTTGGATGTTTACAAAAATTCTCTAGCGTTTCCTTCAGAGAAGTAATCATTCTGAATTTTTATGACCCAGCACGGTCTGTATTTTTGATAAATATGAAAATATTCTATAAATTTTGTGCAGATTTTATGATTTGAAAATCTATTGAAAACAGACATAAAATTTTATTTATTTATGGCATACTATGTGATGTTTCCTTATGTGTATATATTGTGCAATGTTCAATTAGGGCAAATATTTATCTCTTCAAATATTTGATTTGTATTTGTAATGAAAACATACAAAATCCTATTATTTTACTTTATTCTCTGATTGGATATGTTCAAATGATATGTATTTAGTTCAGATATTTTTGGCTTAAGCAAATCTGTTGCTGCTTTTTATTGCATTTTTTGTTTTTTTCTTTGCACTCTCCAGTTCCAGAATTTGGTTATTTTTTATGATTTATAACTTTTTAAAAATTATCCTTTTGTTAACATCTCATTTTTCTGCTATTGCTGTATTTCTGTCATCTTTTGAAATCTTTTTGAAATCACTGAGCTTCCTTAAATTGTCAGGCAATCCATAGATCTCCATTTCTTTGGGATCAGCTAATAGAATATTGTTTTGTCCTTCGGTGGTATCATGTTTCCTTGATTTTTCATATTTCTGAAGTCTTGCATTGCTGCTCTTACATTTGAAAAAGTAGTTGTCTCCTATAGTCTTTGCTGAGCTACATCATTAGAAAAATGCATTCATCAGACAAGGACAGCTAGGGATTCTGAGTCTCTCTCAGACTTTTTCAGTGAATTCAGTTGCTCCACACCCTTTGTTCTGTCTTAAGGGAATTTCTTAAGATATATGCCTTCTCTAGATACTGCTGTGCCAGGTTGGATGCTAAGAACCTACTGTTTTTTCCCTTATGATGATTCCCTGAAATTCTTGAGTTTACCTGCTTTTTCTCTATCCCCCAGAGTCAAACTGGTTGTCTGCAAGAGATGCTCAGATTTGCTATCCATGAGGCTGGGATCACAGGAATGGCTGGGGATGTGTGAAGTTCATGGGGTACTTGGAATGCCTGTGGATCCATTAGGGGATGTTCATAGCGAGATGGACTAAGTGGTTATGAGTGAGCTTCTTGATGGGGTCAATAGAGTAATTAGTATGAATTGTTGTGTCTCTTCTTCTCCTAACATCTTCCAACTGCTCAACTGTTTTGAATCTCAGTATTGTGGTAGGACAAGAAAGAAATGGACATACATGAAAGTATTCCACGTGGCTGATTGAACTGAGTGCTCATTCAATGCGTTTTCAATGTTCCCTTTGACAAAGATTGAAAGCTATAGGAGCCTCTTGGCTCTGAACTGTGCCTAAATTAAAATGAAACTGATCTTACCTTCACTAATGCAATTATTCTTTGATATTTTGATCCAAAGTTGTGCTTTAAATTCTCTGATGGATTCTTAGACTCCCACATATTTAAACTGTGGTAATCAAAAATGATGTTTCCTCAGGGACAGGATAATAGAAATGTGAAAAGTGGTTTATTGAGCTTCACCTGCTCAAGAGGATGGTCTTGGAACTTTAAGACCCTGCTCACACAGAGACTTTAATGATGTAAGTGTTCAATATTGATTCTTATTGTTTCATATCTTTTTCAGTCATTTTGCATTTTACAGAAAACACATGTGTGAACGTTTAATCAGAGCATCCTTTACCACTGTCCCAAAGTTGTTGATTACAAAGAGTAACGTGGCATAGTGAAAGTCAACAATCTTGTCCTATTCCTGCCACCTAGAATTATAGGTCACTAAAGCTAGAAGCAAAAGAGGACTCTGGCAGTATCTGAGCTGATTAATTATGTAAAATGCTTATTATTATACCAAATGATACATTTTGTATAAAAATGACTTTAAAGTTTGAGGAACATGAGTGTTTGCCATATTATTCTCCTCCATATATTTCTATATTTTTATTTTATAAAATAACATATGCTTTTACTTAAGGGATTTGTCATAAAATTTATTTTTATTTTTCCAAGTAAAATCAACAAATATTAAAACAAACAAAGCCATAATACTATTTGCTCCTACTTTTATGACATAAAAGATATTATTATGCAAATAATAAAGGATGCAATTTTAGAATTAAGATAGACATTTAGGTTTTTTTTTTTTTAATCTTACTTTACTATTGTGATTTTATGCTACTTTAACCTGGAGTGAATGAAGATAATTTTCCTTGCCCACTCACTGGAATTTCATACCCATTAAAGTGGATATACTGGGTTTTATTCCAGATAGCTGAGTGAACTGGTTGCTAAGCTGAACTGTACACTTCCACTATGTACATAAAACATTTGGGATCTTTGCATATAGACAAAACAAACAGGAGAATTTAAGGAACTTGAATGCTTCAAAGAAAGTATCAGCTTTTACTTTGATCTGAATTTTGTTTTTATGTTTACATGAGATTATTTTTCTATATCAAAAATATATGTCAAAAATTTTGCCTCAATTCTCCATATACTGTCAAGTTTGGTGTCTCAATAATACATGAGGGGCTAATACTATGCTGTAGCAGGTAAAGCTGCCGTCTGTGGTGTTGGCATCCCATTTGGGCATCCATTCGAGTCCCAGCTCCTCCACTTTCAATCCAGCTCTCTGCTATGGCTTGGGAAAGCAGTAGAAGATGGCCCAAATGTTTGGGCCCCTGCACCCACGTGGGAGATATGGAGGAAGCTCCTGGCTCCTGGGTTCAGATTGGTACAGCTCCGACCATTGCAGCCATTGGGGAGTGAACCATCAGATGGAAGATCTCTCTCTCTCTCTCTCTCTCTCTCTCTCTCTCTGCCTCTGCTTCTCTGTAACTCAGCCTTTCAAATAAATTAATGAAATCTTAAAAAAATAATAATAACATGAAAATTTCTAAGTATAATATAAATATATTTATTGAAGGAACAGTAACATTAGGGGGAGCTCTGTTGGCATCTTTCACATTATGAAATATTTAGCTTGTTAACTTTTTGCAAGATTGATTCTTCCTACTATGACCTGATCTTCCTGATTGTTCACAAAGCAAACCATGTCCACCATAGCAGGTTTTCCTCAATTGGAGATTCTTGGCCGTGAGTATTCTCTTCTGTCCACCACATCTTGGGTTTGGTAATTATTGGGACACATGGCATGAAGCAATGATTCTGTGTGGTTCATTAGGAAAGTGAGGCTTCATACTGGTAGGATGAAGCAGGGGATTTTGTGGTAGTTCTGAAATCTCTGGATAGTCTTCTTTGTGAGATAGTGGTGTCAAATATGGTTCTGTTTGGCTACTTGGATTGTTTGTTTTGACTTTTATTCATTTGTCCTGATATAGGATGTTCATTAAGTCAATTGAAAGGAGGCTAAGAAGTAGTATGGAAGAAGAAATAATCATATTTTTGTCTGGGAATGAGTTAGAATTCCACAGCATTATTTATTACTTGGGATCATGTAATATGTTCCTTAGATGCTTTTTCAGAAATGAATCTCTGCTTTCATTTTTTGGTAATCAATATTTTCAGCCCCTATCTGAACAATCAAACATGAAACTCAGATTACCATTCAAACTAGCAATATTTAAACAGGAAATTTGAACATGAGCTGTGGATTATAGTCTTTACCCTTCAAACAAGACAGGGTTTACATAATCAGCCTTCATAACATTTTTCTTGCTGGTGTCTGACATTTTCCCCTGATTTTGGCCTTTCCACATTCTGTGTGATGTTCTGAGAAAAAGCTATTACTGAGTAAACAACTCTCCCCCCACCAATTTCTTCATTTAAAACATGTTCAGTTTTCTTACAGAAAATCAATAGATATGTCTGTATTGATACAGTGAAATAGGTGGGGCCTCCCTGCACCTCAGTGAGTGCTAATTGTTTTTAATTACCTAAAATCCCACATGAGGTGCTTCAGAATTCTTGACTTCTGAGATTTCCCAAACAGCAAACTGTAAAAACCGAGGTGGACCAATTAATTCCTTATATAGTCAGTGAGTACAGGTATTTATTCATTCACACATGTATTCATTCTTTTACTCCTGCTTTGATACATTTCATAGTATATATGTCCAATTGTTTGTTTCCAGGAACCAGGGAAAGAGGGTGAAGTGTGAGAAGTAATGATAATAAATAAGCCCAGATCTCTATATTGAAGGAACACATAATTTAATTGGAGGAAATACATAAAATAGTAATAGTATAGTGTATGCCATGCTCCAACTGGGGTAGTAGAGAAGTGTTATAGTTCTGAAAACGAAGTTGTTGATTTTGATTTTAGTAATGGTGAAGAGGAATGGGAAAAGCTTCATGGAAGGGAAAGACCTCCAGCTCAGACTAAAGATGATTTGGTTTTGTCCAGTTGTGGAGAATTTCAAGTGACTGGACAAATATTCAAATGTCATTCTAATTAAAAAATATTGGGCTTTGAATTTTTGCAACTTGTCTGCTTCTTGTCTCAAGCACTCAAACCTACCATTCGTGTAGTACTCTGGATGCAAACATTATGATAGCAGATCTCTCTCTCTCTGTCTCTCTGTCTCTCTGTCTCTCTGTCTCTGTCTCTCTCTCTCCCTCTCTTCCTCTCTGCTCTCTCTACTCTCTCCCCTATCCCCACTCTCCCCCTTTCTATGTCACTATCCATTTCAAATAAATGAATGAATAAATAAATAGTCTTTAAAAAAAAACTGCAATAGCTCACATTTGTGAATAGTAGTGGATTTTTTTTTTTTTTTGACAGGCAGAGTGGACAGTGAGAGAGAGAGACAGAGAGAAAGGTCTTCCTTTTGCCGTTGGTTCACCCTCCAATGGCCGCCGCGGCCTGCACGCTGCGGCAGGCGCACCACGCTGATCCAATGGTAGGAGCCAGGTACTTATCCTGGTCTCCCATGGGGTGCAGGGCCCAAGGACCTGGGCCATCCTCCACTGCACTCCCGGGCCACAGCAGAGAGCTGGCCTGGAAGAGGGGCAACCGGGACAGAATCCGGCGCCCGGACCAGGACTAGAACCCGGTGTGCCGGCGCCTCAAGGCAGAGGATTAGCCTAGTGAGCTGCAGCGCCAGCCAGTAGTGAATGTTAATGGGTATTTATGAAAGATAAGTGAAGGAGAGGAAAAAAAAGGGAGAGAAATGCAGTGTGTGTTCAAGTGCACCCATGTCAGAAGAGAGGCATTTTCCAGGATAACATGAGTCAGAAAATGCTAGCTTGAACAGTGTTAATATATTTCTTCCAAAGTTTGCCTTTAACATGTACATTTTAATCTGAATTTCCAGGTGGTAGATTAGCATTTGCCATTTCTCAAGTTTAGTTAACTACAAAATTATGTTTCTGTGGAGTGTCAGTTAATGCCGTGGGACACTGCTGTTGAAGGAGAGCAACACTACATTGAGTCCTCAGAAGGTACTTAGATTCCTTCTCATTTTTCCACAATTGTTGAATTCTTATATACTGATACATGCCTTCTTTTTATTATTTTCAATTCTCTTTTCTTTATTCTATGAAGCAGAACTTCTCTTTGATTCCTAGTAAAGCTTAATCAAAAACAATTTTTGGCTACTTCTTTGTCACATATGTCGTCCATATTATTATGAAAAAAAAAAACAAAAAATGGCAACAGATATTTGTGTGCAATTATTTGTTTGTCATTTTGTCTATTCCTAACTGATTAATTGCAATATTATAGTTTGAAAAATTATAAACTCTGACTGGCTTTTCTTTGTGTATTGCACATTGTCTTGGGTACAATAAAATTCCACTGGCTCCCACATCTACAAGAAATTTTTATTTGAAGGACACTTAAATTATAGTATCTGCTAAATTTGCTCTTATTCAGCTTGTGCTCTTGGAGTCAGGGCAGAACCATCTTTGAGAAAAGGAGAAGAAACTCAATCAAATATTCATAAAAACCAATTCCATAGAAGGTGGATTTATATTTGGTTTCCACATTGTGAGTTCTAGACTTTCATTTTATACTCACTCAAAAAAAAGTCAAAGCCAAACTCATTTTAATCTCTATTGTTGAGATATTCTGAAAGTGATAAATTTTGACAGTCTTTCTTAAATGAAATAATCTCAGAAATATTTAATCTGATTGCTGTTACTGATAGCTACCCTGCTCCAAATGTTTTATTTTAAATATTTAAAAAAAACTTTAGGCTTAAATCATTAAAAAGTTAAAAATCTTCAACTTATACTACTTGATTGCTTTTTTCTGTCTTTTTGAGAGTCTAATTATGGGCCCTAGACCTTTCTAACTTGCATGAATTCTAATCTCAAGTTTCATCTGCAAAGAAATCAAGGAAAATTCCTACTCCAATCTTATTTGGCACAACCTTGTTATCTACATTTTCTCTCTTGCCAAATGAGCATTATCCATAAGCTATAAAGAATTTCCTAGAAAAAATTATTGTTAGTAATTCAATGTGAACTTATTAGTCACTTAGATAATGGGAAAGTTTGGATGCCTATTCAATTATCAATTCCCCTCACATTTTCAACAGTATCAGAATCAAGAATGGTCCATTAATTACCTGTATTGTCAGGGGAGTCACTTGGGAGACTTTGGAACAAAGGGAGTATTCATTAGTGGAAAAGAAAATGGATGGAGCTTGAGTTCATCACTTCTCTGTTTCATGCCAACTTTGAAAATGGCCTGGCTGCAATGCTTAAAAATGGATTCCTGTAACTGCAGATGATTCGATAATATGTTTAGAACATCAGGATATAGTTTGCATCATCTTGCAGAAATGTAGTGTATGGCTGAATATCTGATTTAAGGCATTCTTTCTTATATTAGGAAAAATTATACACCTTGAAGTGACTTTTTGACACAATTTATTTGTAACTGAGCCCAAACTCTAGTTAAACAGGAAAATGTTGGGGTAGGGGGAAGCCTAACTTGGCCTGAACTACACAGCTATCTTGCTTGGATATACAAAACATTGCATGCAGTTATTGGTGTTTATCTTGGCTTATGGTGTTTCCCATATTGGTCAAAAATTATCCTCCCAATGTGTGGTGATTTCTGGAATGGATTCTGGAGTGCTGTGAAGTTCTTGAAGTCGTATAGTTCTTACCATATGCTTTGATGCTTTGATTCATGAAATTATTTTTAACGAGAATAAGGTCGCTTGGCCTATCACTTTTGCACTCATCTATCAAATAATTATTGAGCAGCTCCCATGTGTCAGGCACCAGGATACAGAAAGTATTCAGACATGCCATGGACTTAAAAACTCTTAATAATTGGCCAGCGCCACTGCTTATTTGGCTAATCCTCTGCCTGCGGTGCCGGCACACCAGGTTCTAGTCCTGGCTGGGGCTCTGGATTCTGTCCCGGCTGCTCCTCTTCCAGTCTAGCTCTCTGCTGTGGCCCGGGAAGGCAGTGCAGGATGGCCCAAGTGCTTGGGCCCTGCACCCGTATGGGAAACCTGGAGGAAGCACCTGGCTCCTGGCTTCAGATAGGCACAGTGCACCGGCCGTTAGCAGCCATTTGGGGAGTGAACCAACGGAAACTGAAGACCTTTCTCTCTGTCTCTCTCTCTCTCACTGTCTAACTCTGCCTGTCAAAAAACAACAACAACAACAACAAAAACCTCTTAATAATATAGGAGACAGAGACACGTAAAGATATCATTGCAAAACTCCTCTGTTTCCTTTTATACTGGTTGATTGTGAACTAAGTTTGCTGGTGAGCAAACTGAGAAACTTGCCCATTTCTCATGCTAAAGTATCAGGAAGTGCTAGGATTAAAATACAGTGATCTGATTTAAAAGTACATGATTTTACCATCTTATAAAACTATTCCATTTATTGCACTCCCAGGACTGTTTTGAGGAACAAATGAAATCACCCAAGTAAAGTTTTATAGCACTTGTCATATGATGCATGCTCACTAAATGTTATCTGGTATTGCTGTTATTTCTTTAATTATCACCTGCCATCCCATGTTGGAAGAGCACATGATTAAGCATGCTTTTCACCTTACTGGCCACAATCGAATCCTTGCTTGAATACTGGAAGTTTGTGTGACCTCTGGCGGAATACTTAACTGCTTCACCTAGAAAATGGAAATTGCAGTGGTGGCACTCAGTAGGCAGTAACTTTTCTGGGAGCACCACTATTTTTGTCTTGCTCTGTTCTGAAATTTCAGCTGCTAGACATCTGCCTACCACAGAATACAGATTCAGTAAATAAGTATTGAATGAGTAAATGAATGTCTCCTAGAATTAGTGTAGGGACTAAATAAATTAGTAAATTTAAAGTTTTTAGTAAAATTCCTGATCTGATTAAATGTTCAATTAATGTTAACTTGGCCTTTATTCCATTTTTGTCCTTATTGCTTTTATTATCAAATGCCACTTCCACTATGCAGTCTTCATTTTTATTTTATTTATTTATTTATTTATTTTTAACTTTTGTTTAATGAATATAAATTTCCAAAGTACAGCATATGGATTACAATGGCTTCACGCCCCCCATAACTTCCCTCCCACCCGCAACCCTCCCTTTTCCCGCTCCCTCTCCCCTTTCACCAAGATACATTTTCAATTCTCTTTATATACAGAAGAAGATGAGTTTAGCATATATTAAGTAAAGATTTCAACAGTTTGCACCCACATAGAAACACAAAGTGAAAAATACTGTTTGAGTACTAGTTAGAGCATTAAATCTCAATGTACAGCGCACCAAGGACAGAGATCCTACGTGAGGAGTAAGTGCACAGTGACTCCTGTTGTTGACTGAACAAATTGACACTCTTGTTTATGGCATCAGTAATCACCCTAGGCTCTTGTCATGAGTTGCCAAGGCTATGGAAGCCTTTTGAGTTCAGCGACTCTGATCATATTTAGACAAGGTCGTAGTCAAAGTGGAAGTTCTCTCCTCCCTTCAGAAAAAGGTACCTCCTTCTCTGATGACCTGTTCTTTCCACTGGGATCTCACTCACAGAGATCTTTCATTTAGGTCATTTTTTTTTTTTTTGCCAGAGTGTCTTGGCTTTCCATGCCTGAAATATTCTCATGGGCTTTTCAGCTGGATCTGCATGCCTTAAGGGCTGATTCTGAGGCCAGGGTGCTGTTTAGGACATCTGCCATTCTATGAGTCTGCTGTGTATTCCGCTTCCCATGTTGGATCATTCTCTCCCTTTTTTATTCTATCAGCTAGTATTAGCAGACACTAGACTTGTTTGTGTGATCCCTTTGACTCTTAGACCTATCATTATGATCAATTGTGAACAGAAAATGATCACTGGGGCTAGTGAGATGGCATTGGTACATGCCACCTTGATGGGATTGAATTGGAATCCCCTGGTATGTTTCTAACTCTACCATTTGGGGTAAGTCAACTTGAGCATGTCCCAAATTGCATATCTCTTCCCTCTCTTATTCCCACTCTTATATTTAACAGGGATCACTTTTCAGTTAAGTTTCAACACTTAAGAATAACTGTGTATTGATTACAGTATTCAACCAAAAGTATTAAGTAGAACAAACAAACAAAAATACTAACAGGGATAACGTATTAAGTTGTTCATCAAAAGTTGGGGCAAGGGCTGATCAAGTCACCATTTCTCACAGTATTCATTTCACTTCAACAGGTTTCCTTTTTGGCGCTCAGTTAGTTGTCTCTGATCAGGGAGAGCATATGATATTTGTCCCTTTGGGATTGGCTTATTTCACCCAGCACAATGTTTTCCAAATTCCTAACAGGGATCACTTTCCAGTTAAAATATAAACACCTAAGAATAATAGTGTGTTAATTACAGAGTTCAACCAATAGTACTAGAACAAAAAAATATTAAAATGGATAGAGTATTACATTGTACATCAACAGTCAGGACAAGAGCTGATCAAGTCACTGTTTCTCACAGTTTCCATTTCACTTCAACAGGTTTCCCCTTTGGTGCTCAGTTAGTTGTCACTGATCAGGAAGAACATGTGATATTTGTCCCTTTGGGACTGGCTTAATTCACTCAGCATGATGTTTTCCAGATTCCTCCATCTTGTTGCAAATGACCGGGTTTCATTGTTTCTGACTTCTGTATAGTATTCTATTGAGTACATGTCCCATAATTTCTTTATCCAGTCTACTAATGTTGATGGGCATTTGGGTTGGTTCCAGGTCTTCGCTATTGTGAATTGATCTGCAATAAACATTAAGGTGCAGACAGCTTTTTTGTTTGCCAATTTAATTCCTTTGGGTAAATTCCAAGGAGTGGGATGGCTGGGCTGTATGGTAGGCTTATATTCAGATTTCTGAGGCATCTCCAGACTGACTTCCATTGTGGCTTGACCAGCTTGCATTCCCACCAACAGTGGGTTAGTGTCCCTTTTTCCCCACATCCTCTCCAGCATCTGTTGTTGGTAGATTTCTGAATATGAACCATTCTAACCGGGGTGAAGTGAAACTTCATTGTAGTTTTGATTTGCATTTCCCTGATTGCTAGTGATCCTGAACATTTGTTCATGTGCCTGTTGGCCATTTGGATTTCTTCTTTTGAAAAATGTCTATTGAGGTCCTTGGCCCATCTCTTAAGTGGGTTGTTGGTTTTGTTTTTGTGGAGTTTCTTGATTTCTTTGTAGATTCTGGCTATCAACCCTTTATCTGTTGCATAGTTTGCAAATTTTTTTTTTCCCATTCTGTCGGTTGCCTCTTCACTTTCCTGTTTCTTTTGCAGTACAGAAACTTCTCAATTTGATGCAATCCCAAATGTTAATTTCACCATGTAGTCTTTATTGATCACCACCACAGGGCTGATCTCTTCTCTGCGCATTCTAATGTGTTTGATTGGTCTTGTCTCATGACAAAGCTTCTTTCTAGCTATGATTTTCCACAGGGCTTTTCTCCTCTAGGAGATTAAAAGTTTTACACCAATAGGCACTTTTCATACCTCTTTTTTGGCTAGCCCAGCAAGTTTTCATGCTGCTACTCTGACAACTCAGTCTTCAGTTCTTTTTTCTTTGTGTTTATATGGTTTTGTACTAAGGTTTTTGTTTTGTTTTGTTTCTGAAGTCAAACCTAGAAGGTCTGTAGATAGTGAGAGGAAAAGAAAGTCAGATCTGTGGTGTCATGGTATTTCAGGAATGGTATCAGACACTTGCCACCAGTCAAGCTACTTCCTTCTCAGATGGTGCTTTTCTCCTCCAGGTGGCTTTGTAGAGGTGTGTAATGGAGGAAGGAGAGGACGCTTGGGAAGTAGAATATGTTGATTTTTTTTTTTTACTGTAGTGACATTGGATGGATGTGGTAGCCTTTCCTGAAAACAGAAACTGATTAAAGGGAGGATAAAAAATGTGACTCTTTCTAGTAACCCCTGAATGTAGTTTTAGAGATACACAGAGAATTTGCAGATAGTCTGTGGATTTGCACAGGATTCCAAATAACATGAAAGGTAAAGCTAAGTCAGAGTTACTCAGATACAGGAAAGAGGTCAGTCTTTTAGTTTTGGTTGGAGTGAGGCATTAAGAATTACTTTTGCATAGTTTGCAAATATTTTCCCATTCTGTCGGTTGTCTCTTCACTCTCCTGGCTGTTTCTTTTGCAGTACAGAAACTTCTCAATTTGATGCAATCCCAATAGTTGATTTTGGCTTTGACTGCCTGTGCCTCCCGGGTCTTTTCCAGAAATTCTTTGCCTGTGCCAATATCTTGAAGGGTTTCTCCAATGTTCTCTAGTAACTTGATGGTGTCAGGTCGTAGATTTAGGTCTTTAATCCATGTTGAGTGGATTTTTGTGTAAGGTGTAAGGTAGGGGTCTTGCTTCATGCTTCTGCACGTGGAAATCCAGTTTTCCCAGCACCATTTATTGAATAGACTGTCCTTGCTCCAGGAATTAGTTTTAGATCCTTGATCAAATATAAGTTGGCTGTAGATGTTTGGGTTGATTTCTGGTGTTTCAATTCTGTTCCATTGGTCTATCCATCTGTTTCTGTACCAGTACCATGCTGTTTTAATTACAACTGCCCTGTAGTATGTCCTGAAATCTGGTATTGTGATGCCTCCGGCTTTGTTTTTGTTGTACAAGATTGCTTTAGCTATTCGAGGTCTCTTGTGCCTCCATATAAATTTCAGCACCAATTTTTCCAGATCTGAGAAGAAGGTCTTCTGTATCTTGATTGGTATTGCATTGAATCTGTAAATTGCTTTTGGGAGAATGGACATTTTGATGATATTGATTCTTCCAATCCATGAGCATGGAAGATTTTTCCATTTCTTGGTATCCTCTTCTATTTCTTTCTTTAAGGTTTTGTAATTTTCATCATAGAGATCTTTAACGTCTTTGGTTAAGTTTATTCCAAGGTATTTGATTGTTTTTGTAGCTATTGTGAATGGGATTGATCTTAGAAGTTCTTCCTCAGCCATGGCATTGACTGTGTATACAAAGGCTGTTGATTTTTGTGCATTGATTTTATACCCTGCTACTTTGCCAAACTCTTCTATGAGTTCCAATAGTCTCTTAGTAGAGTTCTTTCGGTCCCCTAAATACAGAATCATGTCATCTGCAAAGAGGGATAGTTTGAGTTCTTCCTTCCCAATTTGTATCCCTTTAATTTCTTTTTCTTGCCTAATAGCTCTGGCTAGAACCTCCAGAACTATATTGAATAGCAGTGGTGAGAGTGGGCATCCCTGTCTGGTTCCAGATCTCAGTGGAAATGCTTCCAACTTTTCCCCATTCAATAGGATGTTGGCTGTGGGTTTTTCATAGATTGCTTTGATTGTATTGAGGAATGTTCCTTCCAAACCCAGTTTGCTTAGAGTTTTCATCATGAACGGGTGTTGTATTTTATCAAATGCTTTCTCGGCATCTATTGAGATAATCATATGGTTTTTCTTCTGCAGTCTGTTAATGTGGTGTATCACATTGATTGTCTTGCGCACATTAAACCATCCCTGCATACCAGGGATAAATCCCACTTGGTCTGGGTGGATGATCTTTCTGATGTGTTGTTGCATTCTATTGGCGAGAATTTTATTGAGGATTTTTGCATCTATGTTCATCAGGGATATTGGTCTATAATTCTCTTTCAGTGCTGCATCTTTCTCTGGCTTAGGAATTAAGGTGATGCTGGCTTCATAGAAAGAATTTGGGAGGATTCCCTCTTCTTCGATTGTTCTGAATAGTTTGAGAAGAATTGGAGTTAGTTCTTCTTTAAACGTCTGGTAGAATTCAGCAGTGAATCCATCTGGTCCTGGGCTTTTCTTTGTTGGGAGGGCCTTTATTACTGTTTCAATTTCTGTCTCAGTTATGGGTCTGTTTAGGTTTTCTATGTCTTCCTGGTTCAATTTAGGTAGGTTGCATGTGTCCAGGAATCTCTCCATTTCTGATAGGTTTCCCTGTTTGCTGGCATACAGGTCCTTGTAGTAATTTCTGATGATTCTTTTTATTTCTGTGGTGTCTGTTGTTACATTTCCTTTTTCATCTCTGATTTTATTGATTTGGGTCTTTTCTCTTCTTTTTTTAGTTAGTTGGGCCAATGGGGTGTCAATTTTGTTTATTTTTTCAAAAAACCAGCTCTTCGTTTGGCTGATTTTTTGTAATGTTTTTCTTGATTCAATCCTGTTGATTTCTTCTCTGATTTTAATTATTTCTCTTCTCCTACTAGATTTGGGTCTGGTTTGCTGTAGGTTTTCTAGATCCTTGAGGTGAATTGAAAGCTCATCTATTTGGTGCCTTTCCAATTTCTTGATGTAGGCACCTATTGATATAAACTTTCCTCTTAACACTGCTTTTGCTGTGTCCAATAAGTTTTGGTATGTTGTGCTGTTATCCTCATTTACTTCCAGAAAGTTTTTGATTTCTCTTTTGATTTCTTCTATGACCCATTGTTCATTCAGGAGCATGTTGTTCAATCTCCATGTGTTTGCGTATGCTCTAGGGATTCCTGAGTTGCTAATTTCCAACTTCATTCCTTTATGGTCTGAGAAGCTGCATGGTATGATTCTAATTCTTTTGAATTTGCTGAGACTTGCTTTATGGCCTAGTATGTGGTCAATCCTAGAGAAGCTTCCATGTACTGCTGAGAAGAATGTAAAATCTTTAGCTGTAGGATTGAAAGTTCTGTATATATCTGTTAGATCCATTTGGGCTATAGTGTCGTTTAAATCTACTGTATCCTTGTTGATCTTCTGACCGGATGATCTGTCTATTTCTGAGAGTGGAGTATTGAAGTCCCCCAGTACTACTGTATTGGGGTCTAAGTCTCCCTTTAAGTCTGTTAATAAATCTTTTAGATAAACTGGTGCCCTGTAGTTAGGTGCATATACATTGATAATTGTTATATCTTCCTGTTGAATTGATCCCTTAATCATAAATATTTGCAAACTATGCAACAGATAAAGGGTTAATAACCAGAATCTACAAAGAGATCAAGAAACTCCACAAAAACAAAACCAACAACCCACTTAAGAGATGGGCCAAGGACCTCAATAGACATTTTTCAAAAGAGGAAATCCAAATGGCCAACAGGCACATGAAAAAATGTTCAAGGTCATTAGCAATCAGGGAAATGCAAATCAAAACCACAATGAGGTTTCACCTCACCCCGGTTAAAATGGCTCACATGCAGAAATCTACCAACAACAGATGCTGGCGAGGATGTGGGGAAAAAGGGACACTAACCCACTGTTGGTGGGAATGCAAGCTGGTCAAGCCACTATGGAAGTCAGTCTGGAGATTCCTCAGAAACCTGAAGATAACCCTACCGTTCGACCCAGCCATCCCACTCCTTGGAATTTACCCAAAGGAATTTAAATTGGCAAATAAAAAAGAGGTCTGCACCCTAATGTTTATTGCAGCTCAATTCACAATAGCTAAGACCTGGAACCAACCTAAATGCCCATCAACGATAGACTGGATAAAGAAATTATGGAATATGTACTCTTTAGAATACTATACCGCAGTAAGAAACAACGAAATCCAGTCATTTGCAACAAAATGGAGGAATCTGGAACACATCATGCTGAGTGAACTAAGCCAGTCCCAAAGGGACAAATACCATATGTTCTCCCTGATCGGTGACGACTGACTGAACACCAAGAGGGAAACCTGTTGGAGTGAGGTGGACACTATGGGAAATGGTGGCTTGATCAGCATAGCCCTGACTGTTAATGAACAACTTAATACATTATCCCTCTTAGTAGTTTTTTTATCTGTTCTACTTAATATGACTGGTTTAGATCTGTAATTGATGCACAGTTATTCTTAAGTGTTGAAAATTAACTGAAATGTGATCCCTGTTGAACATGGTGGTGGGAATGGGAGAGGGAAGAGATGTATAATTTGGGACATGCTCAGGCTGACTTGCCCCAAGTGGTGGAGTTGGAAGCATACCAGGGGATTCCAATTCAATCCCATCGAGGTGGCATGTACCAATGCCATCTCACTGTTCCAGGTGATCAGTTTCAGTTCACAGTTGGTCATGGTGAAGGGACTGGGAGTCAAAGGGAGCACATAGACAAGTCTAGTACCTGCTAACGCTAACTGATGGAGTAAATAAAGGGGAGAGTGATCCAACATGGGAAGTGAGATACTCAGCAGACTCATAGAATGGCAGATGTCCTAAATAGCACTCTGGCCTCAGAATCAGCCCTAAAGGCATTCGGAGCTGGCTGAAAAGCTCATGAGAGTATTTCAGGCATGGAAAGCCAAGACACTCTGGCAAAAGATCTCTGTGAGTGAGATCCCAGTGGAAAGAACAGGTCATCAAAGAAGGAGGTACCTTTCTCTGAAGGGAGGAGAGAACCTCCACTTTGACTTTGACCTTGTTTAAACAAGATAAGAGTCGGAGAACTCAGAGGGCTTCCATAGCCTTGGAAACTCATGACTGGTGCATAGGGAGATTACTGATGCCATAAACAGGAGTGTCAATTGGTAAAGTCAACAACAGGAGTCACTGTGCACTTACTCCTCATGTAGGATCTCTATCCTTAATGTGCTGTACATTGAGATTTAATGCTATAACGAGTACTCAAACAATATATTTCACTTTGTGTTTCTATGGGGGTGCAAACTGTTGAAATCCTTACTTAATGCATACTAAACTGATCCTCTGTAAAAAAAAAAAAAAAAAAAAAAAAAAAAAAAAGAAATTATCAATTCCCAACTTGACTCTCACTGGGATTAAACATGACAATAGGTCTGCTCTGATTTCATCATCATTTAAAAAAAATCATCTATTATTTTTCACTTTATGTTTCTGTGTGGGAGCAAACTGTTGAAATCTTTACTTAATGTATACTAAGCTGATCTTCTGTATATTGAGATAATCGAAAATGAATCTTGATGTGAATGGAAGGGGAGAGGGAGTGGGAAAGGGGAGGGTTGTGGGTGGGAGGGACGGTATGGGGGGGAAGCCATTGTAATCCATAAGTCGTACTTTGGAAAATTATATGCATTAAATAAAAGTTAAAAAAAAAAAGAAATCAAATACAGGAAAAAAAAAAGAATTACTTTTTCTTAACTAGTTTTTTAAATTTAGGTTAAACAAGTTTCATATAATTCATATATACAGATTTAGGAACTTAGTAGCACTTCCCCTTCCAATTTTCCTCTGGCCCATACTCCAACCCTTCCTCCCCCTTACTCTAGGATACCCAGTCTTAACTTTTACAATGACCTATTTTCAGTATACTTAATGATTGTGTAGTTAGCCCTACTCTAAGTAAAAGAGTTTATCAAATAGTACAAAGAGAAAGAAAACAAAACAAAACACTGTTCCTCAATGGAGGAGACAAAGGCTATAAACAATCATCGAGTCTCAAAATGTCTATTTCAGTGCAATACATTACATTTCAGGTATTCCATTAGTTACTTCAGATCAGGGAAAAATATATATGATAACTGTCTTTTTAGGATTGATTTATTTTACTAACTATAATGGTTTGCAGTTGCGATCATCTTGCTGCAAAAGACAGGATTTCATTTATTTTCACAGCTGAGTAGTACTCCATAGTATATTTATACCATAATTTCTTTAGTCAACAGTTGATGGATATCTGGGTTGATTCCATATCTTAGCTATTGTGAATTGTGCTGCAGTGAACATGGGGCTACAGATAATTCTTTCATATATTTATTTATTTTGATTGGGTGAATTCCTAGGAGTGTGATGGATTCATCTTATGATATAAGTCAATATTCAGATTTCTGACGTATCTCCATACTGTCTTCCACAGTGATTGCAGGAGTTAACATTCCTACCAACAGTGGATCAGGGTACATTTTCCCCCACATCCTCATGAGCATTTGTTGTTTGCTGATTTATGTATGTGAGCTATGCTAACTGGAGTGAGGTGGAACCTCCTTGTGGTTTTTATTTTCATTTCCCTGATGGCTAGTGATCCTGAGCATTTTTTCAAGTGTTTTTTGACCACTTGAATTTCTTTCCTCTCTTGAAAAGTGCCTGTTCAAGTCCTTTGCCCACTTCTTAACTAGGTTGTTTGTTTTGTTGTTGTTGAATTTCTTGAGCTCTTTATAGATTCTGGAAGTTAACCTTTATCAGTTGCATAACTTGCAAATATTTTCTCCTACTTTTGGTTGCCTTTTTACTTTGCTGAGCATTTCTTTGCAATGCAGAAGCTTCTCATCTTGATGTAATCCCAATATCAATTTTGGTTTTGATTGCCTGAATCAGGCTGTTTTGATACAACTACCCTGTAGTACGTCTTGAAATCAGGTATTGTGATGCCTCTGGCTTTATTTTTTTTATAAGATTGCTTTAGCTATTCAGGTTCTCTTATGTTTCCATGTGAATTTTAGCATCAATTTTTCTAGAACTGTGAAGAATGCTGTTGGTATTTTGATTGGGATCACACTGAATCTGTAAATTACTGTAGGTAGTATGGACATTTTGATGATGTTTATTCTTCCAATCCATGAACATGGAAGGTTGACTGTTTTTTAATATCTTCAATTTCTTTCTTTAGAGGTTTGTAATTTTCATCATTGAGATTGACATCTTTACTCAAATTTATTCTTTGATTCTTTTGGAGCTATTATGAATGGGATTCATCTTAAAAAGATCTTTTTCAGCCATTACATTTTCTGTGTATACAAAGGCTATTGATTTTTCCATGTTGATTTTGTATCCTGCCACTTTACCAAACTCATTTTATGAGTTCCAACATTCTCTCAGTGAAGTCTTTTGGACCCCTATATATACGATCATGTCATCTGCAAATAGGAATAGTTTGACTTGCTCCTTTCCCAATTTGTATGCCTTTTATTTCTTTTTCTTGCCTAATGGCTCTGGCTAAAACTTCCAGGATTATATTGAATAACAATGCTGAGAGTGGATATCCTAGATCTTAGGGAGAATGTTTCTAGTTTTCTCCATTCAACAGGATGCTGGCCATGGGTTTGAAATAAATTGCCTTGATTGGTTTGAGGAATGGTCCTGCTATCCCCAATTTGCTTAAGGTTTTCATCATGAAAAAATTTTGTATTTTGTCAAATGCTTTCTCTGTATCTATTGATTGTTATTCTTCAGTTTGTTAATGTGATGTATCACAATGATTGATTTGTGAATGTTGCACCATCTCTGTAAACCAGGTATTATTCCAGCTTTGTCCAGATGAATGATCTTTCTGATGTGTTATTGGATTCAATTAGGTAATAATTTGTTGAGGATATTTTCATCTATTTTCATCAGGGATTTTGGACTCTTTCTCTGTTGCATCTTTTTCAGCTTTGGGTATTAAGGTGATGCAGACTTCATAAAAGGAGTTTGGGAGAATTCCCTCCCTTCCCATTGTTTTGAATAGCTTGAGAAGAATTAGAATCATTTTTGCTTTAAATGTCTGGTAGAGTACAACAGTGAAGCCACCTGTTCTTGGGCATTTCTTTGTTGGGAGGGTCTCAATTACTGATTCAATTTCCATCTTGTTTATTGGTCTATTTAGGTTTTCTAAGTCTTCATGACTCAATTTTGGTGCACTATGTTTCTAAGAATCTATCCATTTCTTCTAGGTTTTCAATTTGTTGGCATACAACTCTTTGTATTAATTTATTTCTTTTTTTAAAGATTTATTTATTTATTTCAAAGGCAGAGTTACAGAGAGACACAGGCAGAGAGAGAGAGAAAGACAGAGAGAGAGGGGTGTCTTCTCTTCTATCCCCTGGGTCACTCCCCAGAGGGCTGCAACAGCCAGAGCTAACTGATCTGAAGCCAGGAGCCAGGAGCTTCTTCTGGATCTCCCACACAGGTTCAGGGGCCCAAGCACTTGGGCCATCTTCCACTGCTTTCCCAGGCTAAAACAGAGAGTTGGATTGGAAGTGGAGCAGCTGGTTTTCGAACTGGTGCCCATATGGGATGCCATCACTGCAGGCAACGGCCTTATCTGCTATGCCACAATGCCGGCCTCTCTTTGTAGTAATTTCTGGTGATTCTTTTTATTTCTGTGGTTTGTGTTGTTACATTTTCTTTTTCATCTGTTCATCCTTCCATGATTTTATTGTTATGGGTCTTCTCCCCTTTTTTGGTTAGTTGTAACAATGGTGTTTCAGTTTATTTTTTTTTTTTTTCAAATAACAAGCTCTTCATTTCACTATTTTTTGTTTTTGGTTTTGGTTTCAATTTAATTTCTTCTCTAATTTTAATTATTTCTTTCCTCCTACTAGCTTTGGGGTTTGGCTTGTCGTTTTTCTAGGTTCTTGATATGCATTGATATCTCATTCATTTAGTACCTTTCCAATTTTTTCATGTAGGCATCGATTGCTATAAACTTTCCTCATAATATAGCTTTTGCAGTATGCCATAAGTTTTGATATGATGTATTGTCATCTTCATCATTTTAGGAAAATTTTTATAACTCTTTTGATTTCTTCTATGATCCACTGTTCATTCGGTAGCATGTTGTTCAGTCTCCATGTGTTCACATATGATCTAGAGATTCTTTAGTTATTGATTTCCAGCTTCATTAAATTGCTGTCCAAGAAGATGCATGCTATGATTTCAATTTTTTTGAATTTGCTGAGACTTTCATGCACTGAGGAGAAGAATGTATATTCTGCTTCTGTGGTGTGGAATGTTCTGTAGATATGTATTAGGCCCACTTGATCTATCATGTTGATTAACTCTGTTATTTCCTTGCTGATTTCCTGTCTGTTTGATCTGTCCATTGCTGAAAGTGGAGTATTGAAGTCCCTCATTATTATTGTATTGGAGTGTGTGTCTCCCTTTAGGTCCATTCATATTTCTTTAAATAGCCAGGCACTCTATAATTGGGTGCAGATATATTTATTATAGTAATGTATTCCTGTTGAATTGATCATTTTATCATTACATAATGCCTTTCTTTGTCTCTTTTAATAGTTTTTGTGTTAAAGTCTATTTTGTCTGATATTAGGATGGCAACATCAACTCTTTTTCAGTTTCTGTTAGCATGGACTATCTTTTCCCATCCTTTCACTTTCAGTTTGTATAAATCTTTGTTGGTGAGGTGTGTTTCTTGTAGGCAGAAATTTGATGGATTTTGCTTTTTAATCCATTCAACGAGTCTGTATCTTTTAACTAGAGAGTTGAGGCCATTTACCTGCAAGTGACAATTGCTAAGTAACAACGTGGCCCTGCCATTTTTCCACAAATAATTCCTCTTGTTTACTTTGGATTTCTTTTGTACTTCTACTAAGGGATTTTCTACCTTCTCCCTCTTTCATAATGATGGCAATATTTCTGTGTTTTTGTGTATAGTGCATCCTTAAGCATCTTTTTTAAGGGTGGATGAGTGGAGACAAAGTCTTTCAATTACTGTTTTATGGAAGTTCTTTATTTCATCTTCTTTCATAAATGAGAGATTTGTAGGGTACAGTATTCCATGTTGACAGTTTTTTTTTTTTTCCTTTTAAGTCTTGGACTGTATCTTGCCTTTCCCTTTTAGCCCATGGGGTTTCTGATGAGAATTCAGCTGTGAGTCTAACAGGAAATCATCTGAAAGTAATCTGACATTTCTCTCACGCACATTTTAGAATCTTTTCTTTATGTTTTACTGTGGAAAGTTTTACAAAATGTATCATGGTGAAGATTATCTCTGGTCCTGTCTTTTAGGAGTTCTATGTACTTCCTCAACTTGATGTCTCTTTATTTCCCCAAATTGGTAAAATTTTCTTTAATTATTTCACTAAATAGGCCTTTTAATACATTCTCTCTTTCTACACCTTCCAGAACTCCTAAGACCTGTATGTTGTTTCATTTGATAGTATCCCATAGTTCTCCAACACTGTTTTTAAGTTTTCTATCTTCTTTTTGTTTTTTGGGGGGTGGGGGAGTGGGGATGGCTGTAAGATTGTCAAAGATTTGTCTTCTTGTTTGGATATTCTTTCTTCTGCCTCTCCAAGTCTGCTGTTACGGCTTTCCATTGCATCTTTTATTTGATCTATTTAATTCTTCAATTCTAATATTTCATTTAGATTTCTTTTTAAAAATCTCAATTTAATGGGAAAATTTTTCATTCATGTATGTATGGTTTCCTATAGTTATTTGATTCGCTTCTGATTAATACTATGATTAATTTTTTTAATTCCATTTCCAGCATTTCCTCAATTTTTTTTTTTTTTTGGTTATAAATATGAGGCATCCTTTGGAAGGATCCCTCTTTTTTTTAACTTTTATTTAATGAATATAAATTTCCAAAGTACAGAATATTGATTACAATGGCTTCCCCCCCATAACGTCCCTCCAACCCGCAACCCTCCCCTTATCCACTCCCTCTCCCCTTCCATTCATATCAAGATTCATTTTCGATTCTCTTTATATACAGAAGATCAGTTTAGCATACATTAAGTAAAGATTTCAACAGTTTGCTCCCACACAGAAACATAAAGTGAAAAATACTGTTTGAGTACTAGTTATAACATTAGATCTCAATGGACAGCACACTAAGGACAAAGATCCTACATGAGGAGTAAGTGCACAGTGAATCCTGTTGTTGACTTAACAAATTAACACTCTTGTTTATGGCATCAGTAATCACCCTAGGCTCTTGGCATGAGTTGCCAAGGCTATGGAAGCCCCCTGAGTTCACTGACTCTGATCATTTTTAGACAAGGCCATGGTCAAAGTGGAAATTCTCTCCTCCCTTCAGAGAAAGGTACCTCCTTCTTTGATGACCCATTCTTTCCACTGGGATCTCACTCGTGGAGATCTTTCATTTAGGTTTTTTTTTTTACCCCCAGAGTGTCTTGGCTTTCCATGCCTGAAATACTCTCATGGGCATTTCAGCCGGATCCGCATGCCTTAAGGGTGTTGAAATGTTGAGTTGCTTCAAGGAGGTGGGATTCATTATGTCTTCCTTATTCTTGTTTCTTGAATTTTTGCATTTGTTTTTAGACATTTGTGGAATTGATTTTTGTTTTTTCTTCTGATGGCATTTATGTTTGAGCTGTCCCTCTGTGGCTAAGTAGAATGTCTGAACTTTTAGTGAATACCAAGAGGTATGTGGTAGGTGTGGCCAGAGAGCTCTGGTCAATGCTCCAGGGTGGGGTGAGTATCCAAGGTAACACCTAAGTTGGGCATGGTAGATCTCAATATCCATCTATACCTTGGACCTTCTCATGTAACCACTGAGTCCCCACAGTCTCAGCACACAAAGATCCTACAGTCTCCAGGTCCAGAGGTTTCTCTCTGCCTGCTAGCCTGTTCAATCAACAGAGAGGCATATGCACCCTAAGAATTCTGCCTTGGAGGTTTGACCCTGTGAGGTTAGGGGAGCCCCACCATCCCTCCTGGCTGACCAGCCACCTCCCAGCCTGGCTCGAAGTCCGTGAAGACTGAAGACGGTTCCCTTCACGAGAATCTCTGGATCACACATGTGCACGTGAGCCACTGGGATGGCACTGCCAATTAGGCATCCTGTCTCAGTCAGCTGCTGCACACTCACACAAAGACTTCTGTAACCATCCCCCAACCCAAAATGGTGTCTGCCCTCTTTCAGCCAGACAGCAGTCACTATTTTGGAGCAGCTGAGGGGAAACAAACATCCCCCTCCACTTCCACTGTGTCTGCGGGCAACCTCCAGCAACCGACAGCCACGAGAGCTTCAGTTCAGACCCAGGCCACGCTCTCTCTCTGGCTCTGTTTCCATGGGCTGCTGCAGTCCAGTCTCACCTCCATCTACAAACTGCTACCTCTCTGGCTCTCAGTCTCTGCAGTTGTGCTTGTGCCTACACTGTGAGTCTGCTCCCTCCACACAGGTCCGTGCCATTTGTCCTCCTCCTATTGGACTTCCAGTGTGGTTTTCTCTCCAATTCTCCCCTGAAAGTGCACCCCATATACTTTTCTCTTTATTGTTTATCCTTAGCCCATCTTAGCATGTTGCTCCCTAATTTGCCATCTTGGAATCTCTAAGAATTACCTTTTTAATGCTTGCCATTTGAAAATAAATATCTTAGTAAGCAATCCCCAAAAGAATGGCTTCCCCTGAATGGTAGTTTGCTATGGTGCGGAATAAAACAAAGCATATAGTTTGGAACCAAACAGGTTTGGCTGAATTGCCTTGGAGAGGTTGCTTACATTTGCTAAAACCCAGAAGCAACATTCAAAAAGACAGAATCTGTATGTTACTAGAGTTTAGCATATCCTTTTGGGCACACAGAAAACCATTTTTTCTCATCCCCATTAGAGACTGGTCAGGACAGATGAAGAATTTTAGATAATGGGGTGAGGGTGGAAGTGACACAGATCACTTAAAAGTGAAGGCAGTGAAAATCTACTAAACAAATTTGCAATATCTCTTTCCTGTGTGTAGCCTTAAGGAGGTCTTATGTTGATAGGTGGAGCCTCAAGATGAAAGTATCCTGGATACTAAGCATGGCATGAAAAAAAAGTTGCCCTGGAAGGTTACCTTCTTAGTTTATCTACAATTTCTTATTCGTTTTCTCAACAGATAGGAATAAACTACGTATTATAGTGTATATCACAGTGTAGGCACTGAGACTTAACTCTCTTCCTGTGGGAGTTTCAGGTACAATGAAAAATGAGAGCAAGATGATTTGAAGTAAGAGAAATGGAATATTTGATTCCATGTGGGTGTCTGTATAAAAGGCTAAGCCATATCTGACACTATTGGTTTTGTTTAGCATCATGATTCCCATATTCTTGAAAGTACCTGATAAGAGGCCGGTGCTGCGACTCACTAGGCTAATCCTCTGCCAGCGGTGCTGGTACTCTGGGTTCCAGTCCCTGTTGGGGTGAGGGTTCTGTCCCGGTTGCTCCTCTTCCAGTCCAGCTCTCTGCTGTGGCCCGAGAAGGCAGTGCAGGATGGCCCAAGTGTTTGGCCTTGCACCCGCATGGGAAACCAGGAGGAAGTACCTGGCTCCTGGCTTCAGATCTGCGCAGCTAGCTGGCTGTAGTAGCCATTTGTGGGGTGAACCAACAGAAGGAAGACCTTTCTCTCTGTTTCTCTCTCTCACTGTCTAACTCTGCCTGTCAAAAAGAAAAAAAAAAAAAAAAGAAAAAGAAAGTACCTGATAAAAAAATTTTAGTCAACAAAATTTTGCTGAATAAAAGTGGTATGGTAATTTGAGGTTAATTATTAAATACTTCAAATGAAATTCTGGTTAGGCGAGATTAGTTGATTGAATTCATCATATTAGTAAAATGTCATAATTCCTTATATTTTCTAAATTCTTTAAGGCTAGCAACCCTATGTGGGTATTTACCCCAATGGTTGAGATGCAACATGGGATGCTCACAACCCATATCAGAGCAGTAGGTTCAAGTCCTGGCTCTGATTCCAATTCCAGCTTCCTGCTAATACCCACCCTTGGAGGCAACAGTGATGGCTCTAGTAATTGGGTACCTGCCACCCACGTGGTTGGCCTGGGCCAGTCCCGACTTTTCTGGGCATTTGAGAAGTGAACCAACAGATAGAATATCTGTCTGTCTCTGTATTTCTGTCTCCCTTTGTCTCTGTGTCTCTGCCTCAATCCTTGTCACTTTAAAATAAATGAATTGTAATCCTATCTAGCCTGCTTTTGATAAAAATAAAAGCCATCAGAAGGGTGATATATGCAACTTCTTCTTTCTATTCTCATGATAGGACTAGAGAATCAGAAGGGTGGGATTGGCACTTTTGTCTTGGGCCATCTGATAGATGTTGTCCCTGGCCTTTGATTGATTGTTTCCCAAATTGTGCTTAAAAGACTCTACTTCAGCCAGTCTCATCGGTCTTCCTCTCTTGGAACCCTCCTCCTGGCTGCTGAGGAAGGAGGTTTATGGCTTGAATAAATCTTGCTTTGCTCAAATAAATAAACAAAAAATTAAAAATACACAGTTAGCAATTCAGTATTAGGAATGTCATTTGTATTATTTCACTGAAGGAATATTACTTTGATTATATTTTCTATCAAATCCTTTACTCTTTTGAAACAAATTTGTTCTTGCTTTCAAAGTAGCATTACTAAACAAAATGTTCTTTTACAGAAAACATGGAGCTTCTATTCTCAGTTTTCATAGTATGTGCAATGCTCTAAAATGGTAGTTCCTGTGGACCCAGCCATAGAGTTTTACTCGTGGTTTCATGGTTGCATTCTCCAAGGAAGGATGCTTTTTTGGTGGCATGGATACATCTGGGCTGCATCTGCATATGGGAGGTGGATCTTTTTTCTAATTTGTATACTGCAAATGATTTAGTGTCTGTCAGCTTGGGATATACATATATAGAGGCATCACTGCAGGATCTAGCTTTCTAAAATGACTCCAGATGATACTCATCTCTTCTTCAGCATGGCCCTGTATTATTATACAGTCCCCTTACGTATGGACTAGATCTAGTAGCTTGCTTGTGTAGAATGTGCTTAAAGTGATGAACTATGACTTCCTTGATTTTGTTCCAAAAAGACTGTAACTTTCATTCCCCCCACCCCACCCCGCTCCCTCTCCCTGTCTCCCTTACTGGTACCACCTCTCTTGATCTTTCTCTTGTTCACTCTGGAGAAACCAACTTCCATATGGAGAGAACATAGTAACAAGGAACTGAAGGCGGCTTGAAAGAAGTTAAGTACCTTAGCTCACAACCCCCTGCCATTAGCTACTGAGAGAGTTTAGAAGCGTACTTGTATATTCCTTAATTTGTGTCTTGAGATGATTGGAGTGGAACATTTTGAAACTTTAAGCAGAATGACACTACCAATTTGTTCTCAAATCTCTGAAATACGGAAGCTATGAGATGCATGCTAAGTTTTGAGATGATGTGTTTTATAGCAACAGACAAGTTGATACACATTGTAAAATCTTTTTCATTCCTCACTTATTCTTTCATCTTCACATTTTGCTTGTGTTGCATGATCATCTTGTGTCCAGGTTTTGAGTACTCTGACAAGCAATGGGTGTTACAGGGCAGTATGCTATAGAAAACTACCATAATCATGTAAAAATGGTTGAAAGAGTTTTCCAGATAAAGATAGAAGCAGGCAGAAAAGAATGATAGAAAAGCAGATCAAAAGATGTGGACAAGTTGTATACCCCAGGGGTTTCATACAGTGATTGTAATACTTGGACTTCCATCAGAATTCATCAGAAATCTTAAGCAATACCCAGAGGGTCCATTGATGCAGCTTCTCTTTTCTGACATGGAAAAATTAGATGTCTCTGTGCAAAGCAAGCAAATGACAGAGGATCCATTATTAACCCAATGACTCTAGATCCAACTGAAGATCTACAGGAAGTACAGATGAACTTGTACATGCTTTGCTGACTAAATGCTTTAAATCACTGAGAAAAGAGAATACTAATCAGAGTCTACTCTTGAGAATGAGCTGTAAAGAGCAGAACCATTCTTCTACTCTTCTTGACAAATCCTTAAGCACCACTGTTGCTGGATAGACCTGGAACCTACAGGCTGACTCATAGCAGTGATTTTTTAAAAAGGTTTATTTATTTTGATAATTAAAATTACAGAAGAGGGGGAGGCACACAGGGAGAGCTCCTCCAGCTGCTGGTTCACTCCCTAGATGGCCACAACAGCCAGTACTTGATTAGGCTGAAGCCAAGGGTTTCAACCAGGTCTCCCACAGAGGATGGCAGTGGCCCAAACACCTGGGCCATCTTCTGATATTTTCCCAGGCCAATAGCAGGGAGCTGGATTGGAAATGGAGTAGCTGGGGCTTGAACCAGTCCCCATATGGGATGCTGGCATTGTAAGTGGCAGCTTCACATGCTACACCACAATGCCAGCCCCCATAGCAAAAAATTTTATGTTTCGCACTATCAGACAGTAAATAACTTTACTGAAAGGACCACACACATACAAATTAGACTGAACCTGGTCAAATGACAATCCTCAGTGGTATTTGGGTGAGCTTGGCTAGGAAATGGTTCAAGTCAGTAAAAAACATTGAATTAAACAGAATTTAGCATTCAATTAAGAACTTACCACATGGAGAGAAAAGACCACAGGGTTCAGGTCAGCTGGCCTGGGTTTGTGAGCCCTGAGTAATTAAATGGTCACGGGTGGGCAGTGCAATCTGATGTGGTTGAGCATTCACTCAGTAAAATAATACTTGAAGCACTTTTTAAAAAGCCCAGAAGGAACTCGGGTGCTTTTTTTAAATAACAATGAAGGAGAGATTTATGATTTCTGGGGCAGTTTTATGCATTAGCATTTTTAGAAAGCAGAAATGCATAGCAGTTAGAAGCGGAAGTTGTAGGGATAAAATATTTCAATCAAACTTATCTCCATCCCTTATTAACTGTGTGGCACTTAGAAAGTTGTTCTAACTCTAGCCTCCACTTCCTGATCTGTCAAGTAGAAGTATCTACTAAGAGTATCTATTTCAAGGTCGCAATATGGATAATAACACTACCAGGAATAGTGAATAAAGACTCAGATTAATTTAGTGGCTATGCACATGGACACTATAGTCAGACCACAGGGTTTCAAGTTCAGCACCCCTACTTCCTAGATGTTTGCTAGCATGTAAATCTTAGCACATTGTTGAATCTCTCTGTACCTCAGTTTCTCACTTGTAAAATGGGATAACAATAATTATGTCTATGAAATTTGGTGATAATGAAAATTAGTTCATTTTTTAAAGTACTGATTGAGCTTCTGTTATAATCCAGCCCCTATTGTAGGAACCAAACCAAAGGTATCCCTGCCTTGGTGTTTACCTTCTGTTATATTAAAAGAGAAAACAAGGGGGAAGAAGATGTCATTATCTGGCAATGCCAACCAGGGAGAAGAGGGATTTGGAAGGGAGAGCAGCTGAGAGTTCAAGGAAGTGGGGCGGGCATTTTGCAGCATTAATTTTTGTATTCAGAGTTGGCCTCAGTAGCATGAGATACATGAGCAAGGACTTCAAAGAAATGAGGGAGCTATCCATGCATATTACTAGAGAAAAACCTCCCAGGCAAAAGATCCAAATAGATGAAAGCCTTAGACTGGGACCATGCATAATGTATCTGAGGGTCAGCAATAATCTAGTGTGGCTTGCACACAACAGGAGTTAGGAAGAAAAGTTAAGAGGGATAATGAGGTGTTTGTGATATTTCAGGACTCTGTGGACATCTAATAGGGATTTGGCTTCCAGTCTGAGTACACTGGACTATCCTGTGGGATTTAAATGGAGAGGTGTGGAGAGGTGACATGATGTAATTCACATTTTAGAACAGGTTTTTTGTTTTTGTTTTTGTTTTTGGCTGTGTTGTGAATAGATGCATTGGGATAAGTATAGAAGTAGAAAGACCTATGGTAGACATGTTGTACTACACATTTCTTCACATTTCTCAGGATTCCTTTTCAGTAATTTTACCTTATGAGCTCAGTATACCACAGCAAAAGTGGTTATATCACTTTCTGTAGACTCCCTGAAGTCCCAGGAATCAATTAGAGCCATGTTGCAGAACAGATCTGGGTTCCTACCAGACAGCTTAGAGGAGAGCATCCCAAGAAAAATCACCACACTTGGGACATCAGCTTTTTAAAAAATATTTGTTGTTTATTTGAAAGGTAGAGTTACAGAGAGGCAGAGGCAGAGAGAGAAAGAGAGAGAGAGAGAGAGAGAAAGAGAGAGTCAGTATTCCATCCACTTGTTCACTCCCTAAATGGCTGCAATGGCTGGAGCTGTGTCGATCTGAAGCCAGGAGCTTCCTCTGGGTCTCCCATGCTGGTGCAAGTGCCTAAGCACTCAGGCCATCTTCCACTGCCTTCCAAGGCCATAGCAAGGAGCTTGATCAGAAGAGGAGCAACCAGGTCTCAAACAGGCGCCCATATCGGATGCTGGAACTGCAGGTGGCTACATTACCCACTACGCCACAGCACCAGCCCCAGGATATCTACTTTGAGCTTTGTATATCATAATCATAATCTTTTATTGTGTTAAGCCACTCATATTTTGGTACTACTTCTTTCTTTTTTTTATGTCAGGCAGAGTTAGACAGTGAGAGAGACAGAGAGAAAGGTCTTCCTTCCGTTGGTTCACCACCCCCCAAATGGGGCCAATCAAAAGCAAGGAGCCAGGTGCTTCCTCGTGGTTTCCCACATGGGTGCAGGGCCCAAGCACTTGGGCCATCCTGCACTGCCTTCCCGGGCCACAGCAGAGAGCTGGACTGGAAGAGGAGCAAGTGGGACAGAATCTGGCACCCCAAACGGGACTAGAACCCGGGTTGCCAGCACCGCAGGCTGAGGATTAGTCTAGTGAGCCACGTGCCGGCCGGTACTATTTCTTATAGGCACTTAGCATATTTGATCAATGCAATCTGTTAAAAAGCAATTGCCAGTACTTCAGAAAGAAATGAATTACTGTCTCATCCCTGTGCTGCAACAATGCAGGTAGTGAGAAGGTAAATTTTTCTGGGTTTGTAATATAAGGGAAGGAAGGGTATACAGAATGACTTCATGTATTTTTATTGAAAAATTGCAAGAATGGGGCTGTCAACTGAAATCAGAAACTCCATATGCAGCAGTTTAGTGAATGTTATAGAGTTCATTTATTTATTTGTGACTTGAGGAGTTTTATAAATCTATTACCTCAGTAAATTTGTGGAATATACAGTTGTATGTAGGAATATGTGTCAAATTTGAGAGAAATGTCTCTGCTGGAGCTGACACATAAAGCTGTGGGGCTGGATATGACCACTCAGTGTTTAATATAAGTAGAAAATTGCCAAAATAATTGTGCCTTGGGGTGTTTAAAAATTAAGAAGTCAAGGGCAAGAGCAAAAATTCAGAGCAGACTGATAAGGAGTGATCAACAAGAAAAGACGGAAAGAAAGGATTATGTTTACTAGGAAGCCAAGAAAATTTATCAGGGAGATGGAAATGGTAAGCTGTATTAAAATGCAGGTAAAATAAAGACAGAACTCCCTGCTGAAATCAATTCTGAGGTCATTGTTGCCCTTGGTGTGCATTTCCAGTGGTATGGTCTGAATGAAGATTTGATTAGAATGGGCTTACTAGAGAGTGGGAAGAAAGAAACTGGAGATGGCGATTCCAGACAACTATTTTTCAGAGAGTTTTGGTTCACATGAAGGCAACAAATATGATAGAGCTGAATGAGTCCAACTATAAATATATATATGATAATTAAAAACATATTTGCATAGAAGTATGAATTATTCAGTACAGAGAGAAATTATGATTATGCAGGAAGGAGAGAACTGGTTTGATATGCCTTTAATGAAGATTCGTTTTCCTATCCAGTAGCCTATTTATTATGTTTGCCCCATTCTACACTGTTTCAAACATTGCATCTATAGAGTAAAATAAATCCTTCTACCCTGCACCTTTTTTCTACTCATCCTCTTAGTGTGATCATCCTTCAAGATTATCATGGCTAGTCTGAGCTCTGTATTCTTCTATATAAATTTTATAATAATCTGTCAGTGTGACCATCCAGACATATACACACCCACTCATGCAAACACAAGTATTGAAATTTTGAATACAATTGCAGAGAATATGCCTATTTCTTTGACATAATTAATACACTAATAAGACTGAAACTCCCTCTCCATGAATATGGTCTATGTTTTCATTAATGTTTTTCAATAATATTTGACATCTTTGAATATCTCTGAAAATTTATTCCAGGTTTTCTTTTCTTGTTGTCATATTGAAATATTTATTTACTTATTTTTTATTTTGTTTCATTTTATTCTATTTGATTTTTATTGTGGGCTTCATGTTTTACTGCTTTATATTTATTTATTTTCATTTTATTTGAAAGGCAGAAAGAGAAAGAGAGGGGTTGGAAAGAGAGAGAGACTATTTTATATCTGCCTGTTGAAGTCCCAAATAGCTATAATAGTTAGACCTGGGCCAGACTGAAGCCAGGAGCCTGGAACACCATCTGGGCCTCCCACATGAGTGGCAGGAATCCAAGTGATTGAGGCATCATCTGCCACCTTCAGGAAACACATTAGTAGGAAGCTGGATTGGAACCAGAGTAGCCAGGATGCAAACCAAGCATTCTGATACAGGATGTGGGCATCCAAAGTGGTGACTTAACTGCTGGACCAAATGGCTGTGTCTGAAGAATTATTTAAATAAAGTAAGACAAGTAATTTTAAGTGGTTAGCTGAAGAAGTTTTGGTAATCACATAAACCTTTATATACCCCAAACAAGATATATATAATTTTCACCAAACCAGACAGTTTTGTGTGACAATTCTCTCTCAAGTTTTCCATGATCACCAAGACAAATACTGTCTTGACATCTGTTATTTGTTTTGTCTATTCTTGTACTTCATATAACTTGAATGATAGGCCTCTTTCAGTTAACATGATTGGGAGTCTCTTTCATGTTGTTACAAAAGCAGCATTTCATTTGACTCTATTGTTGTGTAATACTCTATTATATGACTATAAAACAACACATTTATGTGTTTCCCTATTGATAGACATTTGGATTATTTCCAATTTTCACCTATTGTGAGCAAATCTCCTAAGAGAATCATGCAATTCTCATTGTTGGTATATGTTTGTCTTTCTTTGAGACAAATTCCTAGTGTGGCATTGCTAAGCCATAAGGTAGATGTGTAACTTTAAAACTACTCTTCCCTTCCACCTTAACAAGTTGCCATTCTTTTACTGAGAAAATGGAAAAAAATGGGAGGATCATTTTCTCATACTTCCATTATCAAACTTCCTTTCACCATTTTACCTGTACCTGTGTAAACAGTCTAGTCTCCTGTTCAATGAATGAATTATTTGAGTCTGTCAGGGACCAAACTTTTCATGTGTTTCCCTGATCTTCTTTCATCCTGCCTATTCAAAGATATTCCTCATTCATTCTCTCTATCTAATGGTCAGTTCCTCTTAGGTACAAAAATGCTACAATGCTATCATATACCCTCATATGACTAGTTCCTGTTTACAAAGAGTTTAGAGTTTACAGGAACAATGGCAGAGTGAGACATTTCAGTGAATATCTCTAAGTTCCTCCACATTTCCCATTCTTAATCTGAGTGGGATCAATATCAATAGTTTACAGCTCTTCTAGTGTGGCATTTGTATGCTCTCTCCCCCCATCCCTTCTCACTTCTGCCTCACTTCCCTCTCCTCTCTACATTTAGATGGAAACAAAATATTCTGAATAGAAGAATTGAAGATAGAAGCAGTCTGGATTCACTCCTTTTAAAAAAAATACTTACCTATTTGAAAGACAGTGACAGAGAGAAGAGACACATATCTTCCTTCTGCTGGTTTACTCTCCAATAATCCACACCAGCAGGGGCCTGGGCAAGCCTAACCCAGGAGCCCAGAATCTATCCCAGCCTCCACAGGGGTGGCAGGAACTCAACCACTTTGAGCCCTCATCTGCTGCTCCCTAGGATCATACTAGCATGAGGCTAGATCAAAAGTGGAGGCAGAACTCAATCTCAAGCACTCTGATATGGAATGTGGGCATCCCAAGCAGCAGCTTAACCTGCTGAACTAGGACACCCATCCCCACATTCCTTAATCAGTTCCTAGAAGCATCACTATAGGGCCGCCACCCAATCCACAATGATTGCCAATGTATGTGAGAAATTCTCATACGGCTCTGTTAAGGTACTGAAATTTGGGGGTTTCTTTGCTCTTGAAGCTTATCTTAGCCTATTGTGGCTACTAAAAAGCATAAGAAGAATTACAAAACAATTAATATTGTCTTATGATTAAACTTGGGGTGACAGGGAAACACAGAGGAGGATATATGGTCCCATCTTGAATGTTAGACAATGTTTCCTTTAAGAATCAAAGTCTGCACTGGGATTACAAAAATTAATTCACATTATTATGTCCCAGCACAGCCACCAAGTACATGGTCACAAGAATGCTTTCTGATTGGATCTATAAAACTATCAACTATCAGACTACAGATACCTTATAGAGCACCTTGCAAAGGCTTTCTGTCTGAATACACTGGTGCTTGAAACCACAGCACTCTTTTTTATCTTGGAGGCAAGAACAATTTGCGTATTCCAATATATAACGATGGCCAGAAATCAAAACTTATTTTTTGCCTACCTTACATCATAGCTTAAAAGTAATGCCACCCCATTGACCTTAATTTCATTTTAAAGTTCCTGTACCATGACAGTGTTAATAATTCATAGACAATTTAGAGGAGGCTTCTCAAAAATGGAGGAACAGAGAAGCAAGGGGAAGAAACTAAAAGCAAAACTAGCAGAAAGTTTAAAGATGTTTGATTGACTCTGGAAGGCTCCAAGGCCACAGACAGGACATAAGGTTGAGCAAGGTGAGTGAGGCTGAAGGGAAATTGGTCCAGTGACAGCAATGACTATATGATTCCAAGTACAGTGCATAGTCTTCATTTACTCATGGGAGCAGACGCCTAGGAGGAAACTACTTCTGGGGAAGGAAACTTCTCATTTTGAATGGAAAACACTTGAAATAAATAGTAACATAGAAACTCAGCTTCTTCCACTGCAGTACAATGGTATAATTTGGTCATCACATGAAGACACTAAAAAGCATTTATACAAATATACCCACAATGGAGATGGGGATTTTGTTAAAGAGAAGGTAAGCCTTAGAGCTTTGTTTCAAACCTTGAGGGATAAAAGTGAGTGCTTTTTTATACTCGTAAATTCAAACCAAATGCATCTTCCTTCCTTACTGTGTCACTGCTCCCTATCCAAGCAGTGACAGACAGCATTATGTGTTAACATGTTCCACAAGGGTTGCCATGGTAAGAGTTCACCCCCTCCCCATCTCCCAGCTTTTCATAAATAACAGAGTGAAAGAGTGCATAAAACTATTGAAAGGATGTCTGGGCCAAAATAATTACTTAATGTTTCACCAGTCAGAAGAGTTACCAGGTTTTATGTTAATTACATGTGGTATTAAAAGTGTGCATGCTCCCTCTCTGTGTTTTGGGGAAGTGGCCTGATTTTCCACATTTTCCAGTTCCAAACATCATCACCAAACACTGGCAGATTTAACTGATTTAATGAAGCGGCAGTGTGGAGTGTGTGCATGTGTGTGCATTGAATTGCAGTTGAATTTCAGTAGCAGCTCACTCTTGTAAATGTCGACTCTGCCTTAATTATGTCAGACTTAGCAATCATCAGCAAGGTTTCAAAAACAGCTTTATGTTTTTTTCTAGGAAGGAAAACGTGGTCATTATTTTCATGCTTACTGAGATTGTCTTGTATGTTTTCATGGAATTCTTAAGCAATTCTCTTTTATGACATGAATCACTTTAAAGTGACATGAAAAAAAAATTTCCCCCATCTGAACATTGCAAAGTTTTACTTCACTTACAAGTGCTCATTTAGTGACTGTTCTGTGTCCTTGAAGTTTCCAGAGACTCAGCGATGACTAGGCTATGGCTGTTGTTCTTCAGGAGCTCCTAGTTTTGTGGCTTCTTTTTAAAATTGAGTCTTGAGTTTTGAGGACAGACAAAAGGTGTTCTGCAGAAGACGCTTATGTGTTCTGGCTGCATGCTTTGTAGGCCACGTCCAGGGGCTGAGAAACTCAGAGGAGAGAGAACAAAACTCAGTTTTCCAAAAGCAGAAGTGATGTAGGAAGAGCATGGCTTAATCAGTCCTCAGTGGTTCCCAGAGGCCCACAGCAAGCACTGTCTGAGGTCAGAGCAATTAGCAGTAAGCAGTCTATGGCCACAGTTATTCTTTCTCTCGCCATGAGGTTTCTGCTGCCTCTTAAGCCAGAACAGCTCTGGAGTTTCTGTGCAATTCTATCCTTTTGAAGAGGTCCTCTGCACTTGAAGAATTGTTGGCATGCCATGATGCCACTCCTCTGAAGGCGTATCCTTAACAGACATTGACTTGAGATGTTCAGGCTGAGTAAGGGGGCCACATATCTGGTCAAGAAAAGGAAAGGTATTAGAGTAGCACATTATCTCAAAATAAGGCACACAAGATTATTCTGCAATAAACTTTTAAAAATAATTTTGACTTTATTTCATGTAATAGAAAAATATCAGCCAACACATGAAATCTATTAAACAATCAATGCCATTATAAATAAATTTGAGAAAAATGTTCATTCAAATAAATTATCCAGTATAAATGGTTCAAGCTGTATTTGTCAGGCAAGACCGACTGTAGTAGTGAACAACCTCTGAACCTCTGAGACTCAGTTACTAAGGAATTGAATGCATGTCACAAGCCATTGTGAGTTGGCATCATTGCTCTGCTCCGTATAGTTACTGAGGACCCTGGCTCTTTCCAATTTGTTTCTCCAAAATCCACTGGGTCTCCTGGTTCTCCATTAGATCATCTGAATATGCTAATGGATGCTATGAGAGGAGAGCCTGGAGAATTGTTCAAGGAGTTCTGAAGGGCCAACTATGAGAGTAGTAGCCATTACAAACCACTACATTCCTTTGGCTAGATTTTATTAATGTGGCCATACAACCTCAAGACAGTCTGGGAATGATGCTCTATCTATGTAACCAAATAATCTCTGACAGAAACTCTGTGCCCAATATTAAAATTGTGTATGAATGATTGAATTATGATAGCTCTAGGCATGAGCTCTGAAGGTTTTTATTTTAATCCCAACCCATTTTCTAAATAAATCTCAGCAGTACATTTTATACGTGAAATAATAAACACTTTGCTCAGTTTCTCTGAGACCTAGGGGCCCTTTGTGTAGAGAAAGAAAATGTGTTCCAAGGGTTTTGTGAGGAGTCACCAAAGCTCACACATGTTTAGCATCATGCATAGTACTTGGCAT
The DNA here is from genome assembly GCF_051225735.1 of Oryctolagus cuniculus. Taxonomy (NCBI): domain Eukaryota; kingdom Metazoa; phylum Chordata; class Mammalia; order Lagomorpha; family Leporidae; genus Oryctolagus; species Oryctolagus cuniculus. Next base: position 13,883,435 of record NC_142868.1, read on the forward strand.
GAAGTAGATATTCACCAAATGTTATTTCCTTTCCTGTAACATCTCTCTCTTCTGAAGTTTTCTCTTGAAAAATTTGAGGAGAGCCTTTGTCTCAGAAGTAATATTATCACCAATTAACTTGATAAAATAATTGCTCCTTCCCGAAGAGAAGCATGACTTTTTTTCCCTGTATTGTTCTTTCAACTGCAGTATCACACATAAAATTGAGAACACATTATAAGAATTTTAAAAATTATCAGGTGTGTGTTTTTTAATTTAAAAAGCAACCTCATTTGGTCTTACTAGATTAAACCAAAAGAAATTAAGTTTTCATAATAAAACTTTGCAGTGACCGCAAACAAACTTATAACTGGGTCTGAAAACATTGATTTTAACCATGTCTATTTGGATGGTATTTTCTGTACAGTTCTGTCCTTTGACATTTATTAGACATTTATGAGACATTTATGTCCTTTTGACAATGATGAGACAACTAGTCACATAACAGAGGGAATTGTCCCTTCATTCACCCTTCAACTTAAGGCAAGGATTTTTCAAACCCTTTGAGATTTGAAATTTTATATTAATTTGTGCATTTTCTTACTCATTCACAGTAATCATATCTCCTTAACCTATTGGGAAGTTTCTACTGTAACTTTTAAGGATTTCAACCTAAATTAGATTCTAAAACTAATCAAACTTAGCAATTCCATGACAGTAATCTAATATTATCCCCTCAATGAGCACAGGAAAGTTCCATTTTACTATGAATGAAGAAATCTTATGAATAATGTGTGGAAAATTAATCATTGAACATTCACCAGTAACTCATGCTTTCAATTTTCCCACTGAGGCATTTGATAAGGAAATTTTTCTCCCTTCAGACATGGAAAAATTACAGGTAACATTGGGAGCTAGTCAGAGGATGGTCTGCCATGATTTTCATAAATTCAACATCTGTAATGTGATGACAAATCATCAAAGTTTGCATTAATGATAATAATAAAAACTGCCATTTAACTGGCTTTTACTGTGTGCTAGATGCTGAGGTGGTGCTTCACAGCTGGTGGGGGTGAGGTTTCAACTCCAGTGGGTAGCTCCAACAGCTCTTGTTTTTGTGTTACCCGCCTCTGGAGGCAGAGTAGGACGAAGGAGCATGGGGCTAGGTTCCACAACCTCCTTCTACTCACTTCCTCTGGGACTGCCATGAGGCACTTCATCTCCCCAAACCCTCCACTGCACACTTCTAAAATGAGAATAAGCAAAAATATTTGAAAGAAATACAGTTGTATCTATGTAACATATTATGTAAGTACACCTTCTTTCTAGTAGGACCAATGGTTGAATGGTCTTTACAAATGGCTAATCTGGCACAGGTGTATTTCCTTTGCCTTCAGGAACTGGGTGAAATTCTAGTGGGGTTTAATGCCATATTACAAAATGAGAGCCATGAAAAGTGATGAGAATGAGATCATGATTTTAGTTGAAGTACTGCTGATTAAATAGCATGAAAAATAGTAGAGAAGAATAATAATAACAAAGATATCAACAAACATTTGTTGAATATTCATTGAATGCATATTGTGTGCCATTCATTGAACTAAGTTGTGGCTTCAAGCACAAATGACATCTATTCTGTGAGATGCTCACTCTGAGAGGCTGGGAGAAACTGGAACTAAATATGGGAACAGCAGATTCACACCTCCCTTCTCACTAAGGCAAGCTACCAATTATTGAAAGTGGAATTTCACACACTGTTGAACTGTTATTTTTCTCTTGCTTTCTGTTATCTGTCTCTGGACAAGAGCTTACAGTTGAATTCATATAAGTTCCATGTGCGTGTTGGGTACTATACTTGCATTAACTCATGTAATCTTTATGACAATCCTACAATATAGGTAGCAGATGTTGTATTTCTCTTTTATATCTAGAGAAATTGAGGGCAGTTAGATTGAAAGATTTTTCCCAAAGCCATATAGCAATAATTGGGGTATCTGTGCTTAGATCCAGGGAGGAGACAGGTAAAGAAAGCAGTGATGAACAAGCTTTGTAGTCCCTTTATTCATATCCAGTTTCATAATGTATTTTTGGAGTTTCATGACCTTCTGTTGGGACTGTTGAAAAACCCACAATTGGTTTCACAGTCTATATTTTCTCATCGATTCTTCATCATTTTATTCTCTTTTGTAATCCTCTAGATTTGAATTTATTATCCTATATTTAAATATCTTATTATTCTACCTATATTTCTTTGCATTAAAATTTATTGAATGTTTTACCTTGGTTACATTTTTTTCCTTCTATGATTGAGATAAAAACATCTTATTTCCTAAAAATCAAGCCACTACCAAGTCTTGCAGGTAAAAGTATACCGTATACCGTAGTGCTTGAAAACATGAACTCAGGCACTACCTACCAATCAGCACCTGTGGGAATTCACTAAGCTTGAATGAGTAGTCTCATCTCTAAAATAAGTCTGTAGATCTTCCTACATCATGGGATATTTTACAGCATTAAACATAAAGGACTTTGCTTACATACTGATGCAGAGTGAGTGCTGGATAAATATTGCTACATTATGTAGCAATGTGTGTTAATATTAGTTTTCCACAAGATACCTCAGGTACCATTAATCACCTCCTTAGAAGGGTTGTAGAATAGATCTTGTTCCAATATATGTTACAGAATTTATACTACTATCTTGTATCTATCTGCTTAACCATCTCTTTTTCTATCACTATATCCCGTTAATAACGTAGTGACCTCTGTCACTATATCCTGTTATTAATAGCAGAAGCCTTCTGCATCAAATTCTGCTTCTTGGGAATTGTAGATTCTGAAAGTTGAGACCAGGAAAGTCTCTAGGAAGCAGATCCCAAGGACCTGTTTTGGGGCTGGATTGCTTATAGTCTGAGGGCAAGGAGTAGAGGAATCATTATTTTGTTAGAGGCTGAGCTGAATAAACAGTATGGGGAAAGTGATGATTGTGAGGTTATTGGAATGGATTAATTGAATTACAATCCTTCATAAAAGAAAAAAAATAGATTTAGAGCAGTGTGTTGTCAACAGAAACCATGCTGTGCCAGTCAGAGGTGCTTTGTGTCTGCTTGGAAAAGCAATGATATATTTTGTATTTATGGTGCAGATTATAGAAAAATCAGAGTGGCAGTTCCGAAGAGAAGACTAAATGCACGACCACCACATCTTGCCTTTATTAGCACCTTGGTAAAAAGAATGGGTACCAGAGAAATGGATAGGGGACATTTAAATAGACAAATTTAAGGATTGGAAATCTGTAAATTCCCTTGAATTTCCAGCACCAAAAAGAAAACCTCTCCCTCTTGTGGAGGAAAGTTGCCTCTCCTTGCTTGGAGACCATGCGGGGATCTGTCTTGAGAGACAGGTCCTCACAGTGCTATCCTGTTCTCTGAGTCTACCTCTACACATCTCAGCTTCTCCAGACCTAGAACCATGGTCACATTCTTATCACTTACTGAGTGGAGAAGTATTGTATTGGTCCAGTAAAAAAAATAGCAGATATTCCAAGGAACTGCAGAACTTGACTAATGTGCCCTGGTAAGAACTGGGGAGGACATTTATGGGAATGAAATGTGAGGGTTTTGGAGCAGACAGAATGGATTATACATCTAGATGTGGCAAGACTGTTGTTGTTGAGACTCTTAACTATGATTCTGCATTTATGGTTTGGGAAAGATACCTGGAGTTTTCTAACTTGGCATCTGAAAGTTTGAACATAGACTACAGGGAATGGGGTAAAGAAGCTAAAATCTCCTTGAAAGTGTGTTGAGTAACAGATCAGAAGAGTTCAATAGGCAGAAATGTTTGAATGACTTTCCTATATAAGATTTAGGAGGGCATCAGCTGGCTCTGTTTCCCAGGAGAGGCCAGGGAGCACCCCCCTTTACAAAGGAAATAGTGCACAGGTTAGGGATGTACTGGCTTTTTTAACAGGTCAGTCGTGTCTGTTTACATAGGTCTGGTTTGAAAGAGGGAGAAACTGCATGAAACTGAGCTCTCCTACATGTGCATGATGGATCTGGAGAAATGCAGAAGCCATATGGCAGCATCTAAAGGTCAGTTGCAGGAGGGAAATAATTATTATAATATGCATCAAGGCCAAATGGCAATCAGGGCATCTTGTTGAACAAAGATAGGTGGTGATAGCTATTAAATCTCGGCATTCCTTGGAAGAGGGAGTTGAGAGAATCAATCAGGTGTTTCTCATCTCATATTACTAAGGAAGGTTGAGATCTGGTGGGATGCTGTCTGATGTCAGCAATCATAATGAGAAATCATGGTCTCTCACCCTGTTTTCCAGATCTATTACCAGTTCTAAGATTCAGAACCTACTGAGAGAAGAGAATGACAGATTTCCTTGAGGAAAGCCTCTGCATAAGTGGTTTATATAGTAAATAGCCTTCTGTTCCTTCCCTAAAGTGGCCTGGAGTTATTTTGAGAGTAATTGCATTGGAAAAAGGGGAAAACTCAGGTTGTTGCTGTGAGATTAGCAGCCTTCCAGCTGGAGTTGGAGTCAATAGGTAGACTTGGAGTCAACAGACAGGCTTAAATTGTTCTTATTGTTAGGAGAATTATTCAGGACCCAGTCGGGATAGATAGGATTGGCTGCTGGATTTAGAATGTTCATGTTGGTTCCCTGAACTGTGATGTCAAGCCTATCATGGTGGATAAGACTGAGCAGAATCTCATGAAACTGATCTCTACCCTGTTGAGATAGTGAATCAAAAGCAACATTGCCACTCTCAGACATATAAAAGATTCTGGGATTGTCTTGATGATTGCCACTTCTACTAATACATGCCTGGGAAATACAATGGGAGGTAACAATGGGTTACCATATGGTTAATTATAGTCTAAACATAGCCATTGGAATGGATGTGGGATGTTACTAGAGTTGATCAAAAGAGTCTCTAGCACTTGAAATGAATATTTGAAGTTGGAAAATGTGGTCTCTTTTATCTCATCTGTGATCAGAAAATCAAAATTGTTCACCTTCATGGGGCAGAATAGCAATACCATTTACTCTCTTTCCCTAGTTCTTTGTTAATAACTTTCCTACACTCTGTTATAACACTGCCTATGGAATCTCAGTCACCTTGGTATTACCAGATGTTCATATGGTCCACTGTACTGATGACATCTCACAATCAAATTGTCTTTCTTTCTTTCTTTTTTTATTTTTTGACAGGCAGAGTGGACAGTGAGAGAGAGAGAGAGACAGAGAGAAAGGTCTTCCTTTTGCCACTGGTTCACTCTCCAATGGCTGCACCGTGCTGATCTGAAGCCAGGAGCCAGGTGCTTCTCCTGGTCATCCATGCAGGTACAGGGCCCAAGGACTTGGGCCATCCTCCACTGCACTCCCGGGCCACAGCAGAGAGCTGGCCTGGAAGAGGGGCAACCGACAGAATCTGGAGCCCCGACCAGGACTAGAACCTGGCGTGCCGGCTCCATAGGTGGAGGATTAGCCTGTTGAGCCGCGGCGCTGGCCCAAATTGTCTTTCATAAACTGAATATTACCTAATACACCAAACTATGTAAAGTTCGATGGGTGAAGCAATAATCCCTCAGTTACTGGAAATTACATATTAGGGACTGGGCTCATGCAGATACAGAAAAGACAGGAAAAGGTGGCCTAGACCCATTCCCATATTGTTCTGATACCTCTCTCTCAGCATCTACCTGTGGCCTGCTGAGGTATCCATGACTTAGTGACATCTAGGGACAGGATCCAGGCTTGGTTCACAAAGGATTGGTACAAGTTGTTGCTAGCTAAAAATGCACTACTGCTCAGTTATAGCACTGCTTAGGGGTGGCACTAAAGAGCAATGGTGAAAGGAAATCTTTTGACTCTGTAGAGCTTCATACACCTGGTCCAGCTGGCTGTGGAGGCAGAAATTGATGACCCGAGATATAGACACATATGGCAAATGATTTGGCTGGTAGGATGAAAGAAACATTATTGGAAATTCTTACAAGAGCTGGTAGGGAATAAAGCCATGGCCATAGGTATGAAGCAAACGGATCATTTTCTCTTATGTAAGTGCCCACTGGAGAGCATCAGCCAGGAGGAGCTTTCTAGTCCCAGGGGCAGGATGACCTGGCCAGTGATATCACCTGGCCTCTGTCCTTTGCCACCCCAGTGCTGCTTGTTGCAGCCTCAAGGTGATCAGTAACACAGTTATGTGATCATTTTTGAAGCCATAAAAATAATGTTTTTCCTCATTTTACTAGTTCCTTTGTAATTCAATCACTCTTTAACTGTATTCATTCTATTGTTGCTATGTGATTTTTAAATAAAAGAAAAACAACCAATGCATACTTCTTAGTTAGGATTATAGGGAAGGAAATAAACCACTGGTGCCTGTTAAATTAATTATGATGCACCCTTCCTATGAAATATTCTTTATGTATAAAAGGTCAGCCTGCCTGCACAAATATAGAAAGATCATCAAAGATATCAGGATTCATTTGGACAGTAAGTTTGTCAGTTATTTCTCTTATGTTTTGATACTTCTCTAGGTAAAATTTTCAAGATACATTTGAATTATAACCAAGTGAAAAAAACAAAGGCTAATTTTGAAATGGAAAGCAATGATCCTGAGTATGAAATGATTGTGTTGAGAAGGAAAATTGTTGGTTTGTGCATCAAAGAAATCAATTTCTGCTTTTATTTATTTTGCATGGGGACTTGAGTCAATTAAGTTAGTCTTTTTTTAACTTTAGTTTTCCTATCTGTATGTTAAAATAATGATACCTATTCAAAAGCACTTACTTTAAGGACTAAATGAGATGGTTCTTTCAGTGCATGAAGAATATGTATATGAGAAAGAACCAGTTTCTTCCAAAATAAAGTTGTATGTGAGCAAGGCAAGATGACATATTTTGAAAGCATAAATTTGCAGCTGGCTGCACTGTCTAATTTCTGTTAGGAAAATGGAAGATGTATAAATTAGAAGTCACCCATAAGAATAGAAAGTGTTTATCCGAGTATTTCTGTCTTCCTTGTTGGAAAGTCAAACAAGAAGACAGTAGAAGAAATTTTAAATGCAGGAGCACCTTTTAAACTTGTGATGTGTCTAAAAATGTGTCCTGCATTGGTTTCTTTCTCATATGGAAGCTTTTGTTTCCATATCTGTAGGAGTATTTGTGCCACTCAATGTATCTGACTTACTAGGATGTAGAATTGCTCTCTCCCTGAACCCACTCCCCTCCAGTTAACTGGATGGAAGAAGCAAAGATCTCTATTCAGGGACCACAAAATTTGCTATGTTTTTCAGTTATCTCTAAGTCAGAGAACACAAAAGGATGTTTTCCTGAGTTAATTGTTGATGCACTAGTCCTAAAGTACTGGGGTTGAGCCTTTTACTGCATGGTCATACTGCCCCCATGTGGTTAAATTTAGAAAATCTCTCCCAAACCTTTATACAAAACAAAAGCAAACTTCTTGGTTCACAGGAAAAACCACCATGATCGTTGATAGAATACTTAAGTTTTTGCATAAGGAGGCTAAGTCCATCTGATGTGAAAGGCTGACAGCTCTTTCTCCCAGTAGGGCAACGTGACTATTGTTTTAAAATTCAGAATTTGAGGTCTCCTCTCTGGGGGAAAAAGATTGAAAAATCCCTATTTTATGAGGTAAGGGAGATACAGTAATATATGCCTTAAATGCCTTTGAATTATACATGTAATGATGATATAAAGTTGATGGGACCAAAGTGGGATTTTTCAAGCCAAAGTATTGTTAATTGAATCCTGTCATCCAGGGAGGGGAGAAAAGAGGACTTGAAGAAAATCCTTAAAAATTTCCTGGGTACATAGTTTCTTGTTCTGAAGAAGTGCTGTAAATAATACACAATATTCCCATTTTAACTGGGTTAAGACAATTGTAAAATTACTTTCTTAAAGTCTAAAATGCCATACTTGTCTTTGTTTGCATAATTACTAAATGTTTGAATATCTACTCAAAGACTCCCTACAGCAGAAATTATGTTTGGCTAAGAGTTAGAATTCCTGTGTCCTGGCTTCAACTTTTTCAATAACTTCATATGTAAAATTAGACTAGTTCTATCTGAAGGCTCCTATTGCTTCATCTCTCATATATTGATAATAATCTTACTTTCCTTATCTCATTGGGAATGTTATTGACATGCACTTTTTGGGGAGAGATTTTGAAGACTATGACTGTCAAGCATATTATATCCTTAGATCTTATCCTTCTTTCATTCCAGAAACAAGCAACCCTCTCCTACTATTAACTAGTATCAGGGTTGTTCACAGATCACAGATTCACTTCAAAGTAAATAAATAATGACTACAAATCCATGCATCATTTGCAATGAATTATAATGAAGCCAGGAGCCAGAACTACCCTTAGCCCTGAGAAATACAAAGTTGAATATCTTTAGCTGGAAAATACAGTATTAGCTTCTTTGTGGCAGGTGGCAATTTGATTAGGTGCTCCACCTGCTGATCCTGTTGGCTTTACTGTAACCTATAAAAATGAATTTTCTGAATAACTTAGTTTGAGATAGTGAATAATTTACAAGGAAAACTCACCATCCCTCCCTCCCCTCAGCATCTCAAGTGAGAGCATGTCCATGTTTTTTCTGTAGCTTGTTCCTCCATTAAAAGAATGTTTCACACAAAAATTCTGTACAGTTCTTCTCGGATTGGCATTTATAGAGATCACATTACACTGAATAGAACCTCCTTAAGTCTAATATAATGAACAACCAACTCACATCTACACATCACACATAGAGCTCTTTGCAGGGTGAAGGATCAGGGCTGTGTCCTGCTGGATACCTAAGAACAAATTGGCTTTGAAAGTATAGAGAAACCCTTTCTTCCCACCCCCCAGCCACTGTTTATGGAAGAATACACAGAAAGTTTCAAAGAGGGAAGTGCCACTCTCTGGTGGGGGCTATTCATGGTGGTTCCGGGGTCTCTAGCATTTTCCCTGGTTGTAGTGCTGAATTTGTTCCAGGTGCAGGCAGCGGAGCTTGAGGTTCTTGCTGGTAGGAAATGACAGTACAAACTGGTGGTGATTGGAGCAGGTGGTGTTGAGAAAAGCGCACTGACAATCCAGCTAATCCAGAACCACTTTGTGGATGAATATGATCCCACCATAGAGGATTCTTACCAAAAACAGATGGTTATAGATGGTGAAACCTGTTGGACATTCTGGGTACAGCTGGACAAGAGGAATACAGTGCCATGAGAGACCAATACATGAGGACAGGCGGAGGCTTCCTCTGTGTGTTTGCCATCAATAATAGCAAATCATTCACAGATATTAACCTCTACAGGGAGCAGATTAAGTGAGTGAAAGACTCAGATGATATACCTATGGTGCTGGTAGGAAACAAGTTTGATATGCCGACAAGGACCGTTGACACAAAATAAGCCCATGAACTGGCCAAGAGTTACTGGATTCCATTCAGTGAAACCTCTGCCAAGGCCAGACAGGGTGTTGAAGATGCCTTGTACACACTGGTAAGGGAAACATGCCAGTACTGAATGAAAAAGCTCAACAGAAGTGATGATGGGGCTCAGGGTTGTATGGGGCTGCCCTGTTTGGTGATGTAACAAGCATTGCAAATTCTGTCATCAGAAAAGAGCCGCTTTCAAGCTGCACGGACAACCTGGTCCTGACTCCTGGAGGAGAAGCATTCCTGTTGCTGTCTTCACTCTCGCAGAGAAGCTCGTGCTACCTCCCCAACTCATAGTAATCAGCACAATATTCTCTGTCTGAGAAGTTCTCAGAATTATTACCTCCTCACTTGGTTGTCTGACCAGAGAAATGCACCTCTTGTTATTCCCCGGTATTGTTCTGCACTGGGTTCTCCCCCAGTCCACACAAACACACCTCTGCCACCAAGGTTTTTCATCTGAAAAGCAATTTATGCTCTGAAACAGAACCAAACTGTAGACATTAAATTCTGTTGAAAATAATATTGGGCTCTAATGTAGCAATTGCTGGTGATTTTTCTTTTTACTATTAAACTTGGAACTATGTTAGTTTTTAGAGAAATGTCATACATTACTGTTATATTTGTCACAGTTGAGAAGCCTACAGTGATACATCATTATTACCCAAAATCCATAGTCTATGTCAGAATTCACTCTTGGTGTTTCATATTTGAAGAGTTTGGTCAAATATAGAATTATATATATCCATCATTATAGTATCATACAGAGCGTTTTCACTAACACTTTGAGGTCATATGACTTTTGAAAAGCTGCTTAACTTTTTCCTAACTCAGTTTTCTGATCTGTAAATTAGGGATAGAGTGAAACCTCATAAATATCTTATCTATAAGTGAGTTAGTAGAGAATGCTAACTTGAAACCTTGCCTGGCACATGGAAAAAAATTAATTAAATGCTATTATTTTTGTTAAATATATAACATTATTTTCATGGCTAAAGCCCTGTTATAGATGCTCTTTTACTTTAAATGAACAGCCAGTTTCTGAAAGATTCCTTGTAAGTCATTTGCTGGTAGGTCCAAGGTGACTCTCTACAAGGACTAATGTAACTGCATTAATGGGAAGCTTGGATTCACACAAGAACTGAGGAGGCCTATGGTATAAGTTCTGATGTTCATATTTGCAGAGGTAACATTCATAATTTCCTCACAATTACGGTTTAGATCTTTTCCTTGTTTCCTCTTAATATCTGAGGACTTGTCCTTTAAGGACTTACTGCATTTGTGAAGCAAACATCATTACAAACGCATGACTGATAATGGCATCTGGGGAGGTGTCCAGGCTGCTTTTGCTCTTGCAAATAACTGTGTCTGTCTTTTCATTTAGCCAGTATTGACTGCGTACTCACCATGCAACAGGTGCTGTTGTGGTCTCCTAGGAAGGGCCTGAGAAACAAAGCAGTTATGGTTCCTGCTCCCTTTAACTTATTTTTACATCCAGATCCTTAGGAAAGGGTGCATGTTGCAAAGTCCAAGTTGATGACTTTATGTGTTTTCAGACATGGTTTGGTCTTTTAAATGCCCTACAATTTGGCGTATCTGGGACTGCTTCCCCCCTAGGAAGACTTTGATTATTTCATCCTTGCTTTCAGCATCAGACATGGGTAAGTGTATGCTAAGTGGTATGACATTTCAGTTTGATTTAAACCAATTGACATCGACAGCTTCATGACAAAGTGTCTTAATTGTTAATCAGAAATATCCCTGTGGACCAATGAATGTGCCTAGCATTAATTGACAATGACTGCTTGCAAGCTTTCTGGGGGAAGCTGTGGATAAAATCAAAGTTCCAGTAACTTAGGAAGAAAAAAAGTATTTTTAAAACAGCTCCATCAAAGATTGATTGTTATTTTTGGGGAATTAAATGCTATTCATTGAACAATAATGCCTATGTTCAAATAACATTAAAGAACACCTACTATGCATAATGAGTGGCTTGGGGGATACAAAGATGCCATATCCTTAAGGAACTCATAGTTTGATAATGGAATTATAAGCAAACAAATGAGTAGAAACCAATGTGATCAATTTCTTGGTATAGCTCAGCTGATTCTGCAAGAATAGTTAATTACTCTGTACAGAAAATGTAGACAGATTCTTCTGTATATTAGGGGGGGGATCTTTGTTTACAACACTGATTCTTTGCAAGGACCCTCCTCCCCCAGCAACAGATATTCAAAAGCCCTTTCTCATCGCCACAATACAGATAAAAACTGGATTTCTTGAGACAATTCAGCTGCCCAGGGTACATAGTGGAGACAGTGTTTGCTGAGGCAGGATGACTGCTGGACATCATGCTTCTCATTTCATGTCCAGACTGCATCATTGGATTCTCTGTGCTGTTTTCCAAATATAATCAGTCACCATGTTCTGATAGTCTTCTCTCTCTGCCATCCTCTTCTGGGGTAGAAATATGTTTCAGGTCTACTTTTAATTGATCTGAGGTACAGATTTGGCATCAGTAGCCTTAAAATTTCCTCAAGTGATTCTAATGCATTAAAAAATTTGAGAACCCATATATCAGAATCTCATGGTAAGACTGCCAAAGAAACAAAATCAGGCCCTAGTTAAAGTGGTAATTTCAGATTTTAATCAGTAAGAACTATTGCATTAGATAAAAGCTCACTATGAGCTGAACTCAACTCTGATTTTTAGAGGTGACTTGGTGTTTTAATGGAAATTGAGGGAGTAGGAAGTGGGTGAGGTGGACTTATTAGGGTCAGAGAAATGAAAATGTACAAAGCATGGAAGGGTGTGTGTTGGTCTATGGGAAGCCCATCTGGGTTTGCTAAGTGGCACTCATCAAAGATAGACTCCTACCCTCTGGGAAGTCTTGTGTCTTCTGGTATTCCCAAACCAATTAATTCTCTTGGAAGCTTTAAGTTTTCTCATGTGGGATCTTTAAGGGACTCTAGGGTCATTGTAGGGATGTAGCCTTGAGCTTTTAGAAACTATGGTAGACAAAGATTGACAAAGATTGATTCCTAGTCAAGAAAAGACTCAGAGGAGGTTGGCTAGAGTTTGATCAAAGAGAGAATCTTTTATTAATTTGTTATTATTTTTAACTGACAAGTAACAAGTATATGTATTTATGGGATACAATGTGTTGTCTCAATACATATACATATTTGTGTAGTGTCCAAAATTCAAATCAGGGTAAACATCTATTTCAAATGTTTATCATCTCTTCAATAATGAAAATATTTGAAATTCTTTGTTCTAGTTTTTTAAAAGCATACAGTGCATTATTATCTATGATCATGCTACTGTACAATAGAACACCGAAACAAGGAGAGAATATTTGTTGAGAGCTAGGCTAAAACTTCTCAAATACACATACCAGTGAGTCCCCAAATATGAGAATCCACTGTGTGTTGCAGTACCTCTGAAACATCAATGCAGGCACGCATCACCTGGGACTTGTGATTCAGTAATTCTAGACGCAGTCTGAGGTCCTACACCTCTGCAGAGCTCCTGGCTGATGCCGCTGCTGCTGGTCCGAGAACCACGCTGTCAGCTACAAGGGAGCAGAGTCCTGTCAGAGCCTCCTGAGTGTCCCGTTTGTACTCAAACCCCTTCCTCTCTCATTCATGTGGAATGCCACAGCCAGTGAGGTCTTCCTAAAACATTTAGGCTCATGCTACTTCTCCCCTTAAAGTCCTTTACCAAGTTATTAGTGCCATCAAGGAAGAAGCCTCAAATTTTGTATGATGGTTTACAAGTCCCTTTGAGGTTGTGCCCCTGCCTAACTCATCACTTTTAATACTAACTACTCCCTCCAATGACTGCTGTGGCCACTCCGGATGCAGGCAGTTTTATAGCCAGATCTTTGCTCCCTCTCTGACATCTGTGGCTTGTCTATACTCTCCCCTCCTTTGAAACATATTGTAACTTCAACATGCTCTGTAATTCATTATCACTATGCAAATGTGGTAATTTTCTGCTTATTTTATACCTCACTCATGAAGGATAGTATGTGTCTCCATTATGCACCCTAATTTTCTCTGGCAATATTTAAGCCAGGATCAATATTTGAAAAGTATTCATCATATAGATGATTAGGAATAATAAATATCGATTGAATGCATAGAGATACCATCAGACTAGGGAAACTACAATTCTGATGGGGGTCAAATAGAAAATATTTTGAGCAAGGGGCCAGTGTTGTGGTATAGTGGGTGAAGCCAGCATCCCTTATGTGTTCCAGTTCATATCCCCACTGTTCCACTTCTCATTCAGCTCCCTGCTAATAGCCTAGGAAAAACAGCAAAATATAGTCAAGGTGCTTGGGCCACTGCCACTCACATGGGAGACATGGAAGAAGTTCCTGGCTCCTGAATTTGGCCTGACCCAGCCCTGACAGTTACAGCCATCTGGGGAGTGAACCAGTGGATGGAAGATCTCTCTCTGTCTTTTCCTCTCTTTCTGTAACTATGATTTTCAAACAAACAAAATGAATCTTTAAAAGAATATAATGCAGCATACCTTCTTTAAAAAAAGAATTTTGAGCATTTTTTTTTTTTTTGGCCAGGCAGAGTTAGACAGAGAGAGACAGAGAGAGAGAATTATAGACAGTGAGAGAGAGACAGAGAGAAAGGAATTCCTTCCATTGGTTCATTCCCCTAAGGGCCGCTACGGATGGTGCTGTGCCGATCTGAAGCCAGGAGCTGGGTGCTTCCTCCCAGTCTCCCATGCGGGTGCAGGGACCCAAGCACTTGGACCATCCTCCGCTGCCCTCCCAGGCCACAGCAGAGAGCTGGACTGGAAGAGGAGCAACCAGGACTAGAACCCGGGGTGCTGGCGCCACAGGCAGAGGATTAGCCAAATGAGCCATGGCGCCGGTCTATTTTGAGCAAATTTTTAAAATGAATTACGACATAGTAATAAACCTTTGTACAGAAAGTACATTCCTTGACCAAGGCAAATGCAACATGAGATGCTCCTGAGAGGACTTGTCTTTATGGCCAATATAATGTTTCTACCCTCCTCCAATCCCACACATGATAAGTTAGGGAGTATCTCCAGTTTCCACATGTGAAGGGAGCAGGGAGTCTCTGTAATCCCCTGGTTGTCTTTCCTAACTCCTTGTCCATAATATATAAATGGTGTATGGTTCCTTTCTCAGAACTTAGCTCTAAGCTTTCTCAAGAAATATTTTTGTCATCTTTATTAACTTTTGAATTATGAATTGCAAGCCTTATCTACATGTATATATAAATATATGCAAATAAAATGTACATCTCAAAATTGTACAGGTTCCCAACTGGAGATATGCAGAGTTAGGGAAATCTGTTTTATCCAAGCTCTCTGTGATCTCTGGGCTTTATAAACACAGTTCCCTTTGTGGAAATTCCTTGGAGTGAAATATTTCACAAAGTGACAGAGGTTTTCGCCCAGCAGGATGTGATGTTAAGCTAAATGGGCTTGGTCTTTCTCTTCCTCCCTCTGTCCCTTTTTTCCTATCTAGCCTCTCTCTCTGCCTTCATCCTTCCCTCTATTTCCCCCTCCTTTCCTTTCTTTTTTCCCTCCTTTTATTCCTCCTTCAATTGATAGGGTTTTCATATAAATAAAATGGTAAAATTTATACAAAGAGGTTAATGTTGTACCTGATGTTCATTAAGCTCTGTAAATATTAGCTTCAGTACCATGATTCTTAGTTTAACAGTGGTCCAGTTTCTGGCCTTTCTCCATCATTTGCCTTCATTAAATCACAAGTAGAAAAAACTGCTGACTTCTGTGAGAGTGAATTGTAAAGTCAGAGTGATTTGTAAAGTCAACTGTAAAAGACTGAAATGAAATGACTTGATCATGTAATTTCAAAACCAGCATCGGAGCTGAAAAGCACAACTGCATTGGAGACAATATTTGCTTGATTCAGAACATGACACATGATTCTAACTCGGCTCCAAAGTTCTGAGATCTGAGACCTTGACAAGAAACATGCTTTTCAAGGAAAAAAAAAATTGTGCCTTTCAGCTTTGATAGAGTCAGGAACTACCAAGAGAATTGTCAATTTTGTGGTTTGTACACTTAGGCATCCTGTGTTGAAAGGATGCAACTGCAGCAACTACTTTTAAAGTATATTTATGCAGTTTGAAGTCTTTGTAAAAAATGGAGCATGGTAGCTACAAGTGAAATATCACTTGGAAACTTCCATTTTCAGCTCATTTTGAGTCTGGCAAAAAATTTAGCAGTTATTTGTCTAGTAGTCAGAGAATCCATTTGTGTATATTAGAAAAGATTTGTTGGCATAAAAACAGTATTTCTCTTCTTTTAAAAATCTGGTTACGACAACTGTTTACAGTGACAAGAATACAAAGACTAGAAGATAATTTTTTGCCTAAAGAAAGATTTTTTTCCAGGCTCTTAGAAAGTGACAAAAATAATCCAAGGGAGGGATTTGCTGAAAACATGGTATGGGGCTGGCACCGCGGCTCAATAGGCTAATCCTCTGCCTGCCGCGCCAGCACACTGGGTTCTAGTCCTGGTCGGGGCACCAGATTCTGTCCCGGTTGCCCCTCTTCCAGGCCAGCTCTCTGCTGTGGCCCAGGAGGGCAGTGGAGGATGGCCCAAGTGCTTGGGCCCTGCACCCCATGGGAGACCAGGAGAAGCACCTGGCTCCTGGCTTCGGTTCAGCGCAGTGTGCTGGCCGCAGCGTGCCGGCCGCGGCGGCCATTGGCGGGTGAACCAACGGTAAAGGAAGACCTTTCTCTCTGTCTCTCTCACTGTCTACTCTGCCTGTTTAAAAAACAAAAACAAAAACAAAAACATGATATGAAAGAAAGTCAGCATGTCTTAGGACTGGATCAAAATCAGAGGTCAACTCCTGATACCCCTGGGAGAGAGTTAACATTATGTAAACTGTTCAGAAGAGAGGTTCTCATTCCTTTTAAATGCTTCCTAGTAATATTAAGGAAAACTAGGATATGTGTATGGACATGGGTATCAACAATGAACAATGAGTTTCGTGTCATATTTGGAGGAAAGAGCGGGCACAAGGGGCAGAGCTCTGGACAGAGCCCATATTGTAACCATGAATGTGGGATTTGCCCAAAAAAGGAGCAGGGGAATAGTCTGCCAAGTGCTTTGTTCTCTGGGCTTGTTTTTCAGAGAATGTTCCAGCTCACTTTATCTTACAGCATTGTACCCAGAAGGCTCCAGACCACCAAAAACAAGGAAATGTGAAAGTAGTAAGAATCCATTTTGAGGAGGCGGTCATTGTGGTGACACAGGTTAAGCTACTACTTAGGATGAAGTCCCGTTTCCACTTCCCTTCCAGTTTCCTGCTAATGTATCTGGAAGGCAGCGGATGGTGACTCAAACACTGGAGTCTATGCTATCCACTTGGGAGATCAGATGGAGTTCCTGGCTCTTGTCTTTGGCTTAGCCCAGCTCTGGTAGTTGCAGGATATTTGAGGCGTCTACAAGCAGATGGAAATTTTCTCTCTCTTTCAAATAAATAAAAATGAATCAATACACATTAAAAATATGGAACATATTTGAGTCAGATCTTAAAAATTAAGCTCATTATAATTCTAAATTCTCCTCACAGAGGTGGAGATTGCTATCATGTTTTGAACATACAGTGTATGAAGTTGTATGTTGCTTACATGGTATGAGCGGGAAGAGCTTTTCCTCTCCTTCTTCATATATGCTGAGGACTCCCCTAACCTTTGCTATAATCGTCCTAGAAAATTGCTTCTCTGTGAGGCAACTTCTGTTTCATAATTGTCTCTTCCTTTTGCCTCTTTTACATGACACAAGTAAATAAAGCTGTCCTCTGAACAGCTCAAGTTTAAGTCTGATTATTTGGTGACACCCCACGTCATGAACCTGTTCTGACCACTAATAACATAGGCGACTTCAGAATGGAAGGGTTTAGTATATCCTAGTGGAGCTCCAAGAAGTGCTTGGCTAATTCTTAGGGATTACCAAGAGGATAGATAGGGCTGAAATTTGCAGGATCCACTTATAGGAAATTTGCACCCAGCTGGTGATACCATAGCCTGTGAATACTGAGCATGAATTGGCAGCAAATATTACCTTAAAGAAGACCAGGAGACTTTGATATTATCAAAATAAAGCAAATATCTGGGGAAAACGAACTCTTCTAGTGTGAACTTCAGTACTTCAGAATAAAGTCCTCCCACAAGGCTTCAGAGCCCACCTCTACTTGCTTTCCTAATGTGAGACTCACAGTTATTAGCCTGTCTTCCCCTGCCCCACAAAGAACTCCTCAGAATCCCCACTACAGGTCCTTGTTAGAAGAAGCCCCTCCTTTTTATTTTTTGTTTTACCTAGAAAACTTTTATTTAAGGTATACAATCTTCATGTATTTCATAAATACAAATTTAGGCCATAGTGATTCTTCCCATCCTACCCTTCTTTCCAAATGCACTTTTATCCATCTTTCTCCTCCCTCTCTAGAAACTAAATCTTGTTTTTAAATAACATCTATTTTCAATTAACTTTATACACATAAGACTAACTTTACAATAAGTAAATAATTCAATGAACAATATGAAAAAAATTTTCCTCAACGATTGAGAGAAGGGCAGTTCAAAATCATTGCATCTCCAAGTGTCAGTTTCACTCCTATAGATTACATTTAGATACTCTTACTTACCACAGATCAGGAAGAATATATGGTATTTGTCTTTTTGGGACTAGCTTACTCCACTAAGTATAGTGATATCCAGTTGCATCCATTTTGTTGCAAACAACAGGATTTCTTTTTTTTTTTTTTTTTTTTTACTGCTGTGTAGTTTTCCATGGTGTACATGTTCCATAATTTCCTTATCCAGTCTTCAGTTGATGGACATCTGGGTTGATTCTGTATCTTAGCTATTATGAATCGAGCTGTGATAAACATGGGGTATAGATAACTCTTTCATGTGCTGATTTCCTTTCCTTTGGGTAAATTTCCAGGAGTGGGATGGCTGGGTCATATGCTAGGTCTATATTCAAATCTCTGAGTTATTTCATACTGTCTTCCACAGTGGCTGTACCAGTCTATATCCTACCAACAGTGGATTAGGGTAATTCTTTCCCTACATCCTTGCCAGAAGTTGTTGCTTATTGATTTCTGTATGAGAGCCATTCTAACTGGGGTGAGGTGAAACCTCATTCTGGTTTTGGTTTACATTTCCCTGATGGCTAGTGATTCTGAACATATTTTCATGTGTCTGTTGGCCATTTGAATTTCCTCTTTTGAAAAATGCCTGTTGAAGTCCTTTGCCTATTTCTTAACTGGGTTGTTTGTTTTGTTGTTGAATTTTTTGAGCTCCTTATGGATTCTGGATATTAATCTCTTATCAGTGGTATAGTTTGCAAATATTTTCTCACATTCTGTCAGTTACCTCATTACTTTATTAGTTGTTTCCTTTGCAATGCAGAATCTCCTTAGCTTAAGACAATTCCATTTGTCAATTTTGGATTTGATTGCTTATGCTTCTCTTGTCTTTTCCAATAAGTCTTTGCCTATGCCAGTGTCTTGCAATGTCCCCAGTGTTCTCTAATATTTGATGGTATAGGGTTGTAGTTTAAGTCTTTGATTCATTTTGAGTGAATTTTTCTGTAAGGTGTGAAGTGGGGGTCTTGATTCTTACTTCTGCATGTGGAAATCCAGTTTTCCCAATACCCATTTATTGAAGAAGACTGTCCTTGCTCCAAGGATTGATTTTAGCTCCTTTGCCAAATATTTTTTGATTGTAGATGCATGGATTGATTTCTGTAGTTACTGTTCTGTTCCATCGGTCTACCCATCTGTTTTTTGCCAATACCAGTCTGTTATGATTATAACTGCCTTGTAGTATGTCTTGAAATCATGTATTATGTTGCTTCCAGCTTTGTTCTTGTTGTATATGATTGTTTTATCTTTTCTAAGCCTCTTACGTTTCCATATGAATTTCAGCATCATTTTTTCTATATATGAGAGAATGTTCTTTGTGTTTTGATTGGTATCACATTGAAACTGTTAATTGTTTTCGAGAGTATGGACATTTTGATGACATCAATTCTACCAATCCATGTCCAAGGAATATTTTTCCATTTTTTGTGTCTTCTATTTATTTAATCTTTTATAATTTTATTGTCTAGATTTTTTTCATCTTTGATTACATATATTCCAAGGCATTTACTTTTTTGTAGCTATTGTGATTGGTATTGATCTTATAAGTTGTTTCTAAGCCATGGCATTGTCTGTGTATACAATGATTGTTGATTTTTATGTCAATATTATATCTTGCTACTTACCAAACTCCTCTATGATTTCCAATAGTGCTAGTGGAGTCTGTTGGATTTGCTATATATTATCATGTCATCTGCAAATAGGGATAGATGACTTCCTGATTTCCAGTTTGTATCCTGTGATTTCTTTTTCTTGCCTAATGGCTTTGGCTAAAACAACCAGGACTGTACTGAATAGCAATGGTGATAGTGGGAATGCTTGTCTGTCTCCAGATCTTAATGGGAATGCTTCCAACTTTTTCAATTTCAATAAGATGCTGATCGTGGGTTTGTCATAAATTGCCTTCATTGTCTTGAGGAATGTTCCTTCTATACCCATTTTTCTTAAGGTTTTCATCATGAATTGATGTTGTATTTTATCAAATGCTTTATCTGCATCTATTGAGATAATCATATGGTTTTTGTCCTTCAGTTTATTAATGTGATGTATCACATTAATTGATTTGAGAATGTTGAAAAATCCCTGTGTACTAGGGATGAATCCTATTTGGTCCAGGTTAATGATCTTTCTTTTGTTTTGTTGGATTTGATTGGTTAGCATTTTGTCGAGGATTTTTACATCTATGTTCATCAGAGAAACTGGTCTGTAGTTCTCTTTCTCTGTTGTATCTTATTCAGGTTTAGGAATAAAGGTGATGCAGGTTTTATAGAAGGAGTTTGGAGGATTCCCTCACTTTCAATTGTTTTGAATAGCTTGAGAAAAATGCTAGGCCATCAAACAAGTCTCAGTAAATTCAAAAAAATAAAAATCATACCATGCATATTCTCTGAACACAACGGAATGAAGCTAGAAATCAGCAACTCAGGAATATCTAGAACATATGCAAGCTGAAATTTCACTGCATGCTCCTGAATGAACAATGGGTCATAGAAGATATCAAAAGAAAAATGAAAAAATTTCTGGGCATAAATGAAGATGGCAATTTAACATATCAAAACTTATGGGATACCACAAAAGCAGTGTTAAGAGGAAAGTTTATAGCAATTGGTGCCTAGATCAAGAAATTGGAAAGACACCAAATAAATGAACTATCAATGCATCTCAAAGATCTAGAAAAACAACAACAAATCAAACCCAAGGCTAGTAGGAGAAAAGAAATAATAAAAATTAGAGAAGAAATTAAAAAAATTGAAACAAAAAGATACAAAAGATAAGTAAAAGAGCTGGTTTGTTTTTTGAAAACTAAACAAAACTGACACACAATTGGCCCAACTAATCAAAAAAAGGAGAGAGAAGACCCAAATCAGTAAAATCAGAGATGTAAAGGAAATGTAATAATAGAGACCACAGAAATAAAAAGAATCATCAGAAATTATTACAAAGAACTGTATCCCAACAAACTGGTAAACTTAGAAGAAATTAATTGATTCCTGGATACATACAACCTACCTAAATTGAACCAACCATGAAGACATAGAAAACCTAAAAAGACCCATTACCCAGGAAGGAATTGAATCAGTAATAATGATCCTACCTACAAAGAAAAGCCAAGGACCAGATGGCTTCACTGCTGAATTCTACCAGAGATTTAAAGAACTAACTCCACTTCTTCTCAAGTTATTCAAAACAATGGAAAGGGAGGGAATCCTTCCAAATCTTTCTATGAAGCCAGAATTACTTTGATTCCTAAACCTGGAAAAGATGCCATAGATAAAAAGAACTACATACCAATTTCCCTGATGAACATTGGTGCAAAAATACTCGACAAAATTCTGACCAGTTGAATCCAACAACACATCAGAAAGATCATTTACTCTGACCAAGTGTTATTTATCCCTGGTATGCAAGGATGATTCAACATTTGCAAATCAATCAATGTGATACATCACATCAATAAATTGAAGAACAAAAACTACATGATTATCTCAATAGATGCAGCAAAAACATTTGATAAAATATAACACCCTTACATGATGAAAAATCTAAGAAAATTGGGTATAAAAGGAACATTCCTCAACAGAATCAAGGCAACTTATGAAAAATCCATGGCCAACATCCTATTGAATGGAGAAAAGTTGGAAGCATTCCCACTGATTTCTGGAACCAAGCAAAGATGCCCAGTCTCACCATTGTTATTCAATACAGTCTGGAAGATTTAACTAGAGCCAATAGGTAAGAAACAGAAATCAAAGCACTTTGTTGGCAAACAGGAAGTCAAATTATCCCTATTTTCAGATGACATGATTCTATATGTAGGGGGTCTAAAAGATTCCACTAAGAGACTATTGGAACTCATAGAAGAGTTTGCTAAGTAGGAGGATATAAAATCAATACAGAAAAAAATCAACAGCCTTTGTATACACAGATGATGGCGCAGCTATAAAAGAACTTCTAAGGTCAATCCCATTCACAATAGCCACAAAAAAGATGAAATTCCTTGGAATAAATTTAATCAAGGGTGTCAAAGATCTCTACATTGAGAATTGCAAAACATTACAGGAAGAAATAGAACAAGATACAAAAAAGTGGAAAAAGTATTCCATGTTCATAGGTTGGAAGAATCAATATCATCAAAATTTCCATTCTTCTGAAAGCAATTTACAGATTCAATGCACTACCAATCAAAATACCAAGGACATTCTTCTCAGATATAGAAAAAAATGATGTTTAAATTCATATGGGAACACAGGAGATTCCAAATAGCTAGAGAAATTTTATACAACAAAAACAAAGCCAGAGGCATCACAATACCAGATTTCAAGACATAATACATGACAGTTATAATGAAAACAGCTGTCTGCTAATAACAACAAATAGAATTAAAAAGGAGGGAACAATCCAACATGGGAAGCAGATATACAGCAGACTCATAATGGCAGATGTCCTAAACAGCACTCTGGCCTCAGAATCAGCCCTTAAGGCATTTGGATCTGGCTAAAAAGCCCATGAGAGTATTTCAGGCATGGAAAGCCAAGACACTCTGGCAAAAAAATGACCTAAATGAAAGATCTCTGTGAGTGAGATCCCAGCAGAAAGAGCGGGCCATCAAAGAAGGAGCTACCTTTCTCTGTAGGGAGGAGAGAACTTCCACTTTGACTATGCCTTGTCTAAATAAGGTCAGAGTTTGTGAAATCAAGAGGCTTCCATAGCCTTGGAAGCTCATGACAAGAGCCTCAGGTGATTACTGACATCATAAATGAGAGTGTCAATTGTTAAGTCAACAACAGGAGTCACTGTGCACTTACTCCCCATGTAGGATCTCTGTCCTTAATGTGTTGTACTATGTGAATTAACAGTAAAACTAGTATTCAAACAGTACTTTACACTTTGTGTGTCTGTGTGGGTGCAAACTCTTGAAATATTTACTTAGTATAAACTAAGTTATCTTCTGTATGTAAAGATAATTGAAAATGAATTTTAATGAAGAATGGGATGGAACAGGGAGTAGGAGATGATATGGTTTGTGGGTGAGAGTGTGGTTATAGGGGGAAAAAACTGCTATAATCCAAAAGTTGTACTTTTGAAATTTATATTTATTAAATAAAAGTTTAAAAATATAAAATTCTGGCCCATCTGGAATTTACCTTGGAGTGAGGTAGGGAGTGAGCTATTTTCCCTCAGATAATGCATCAATCATTCCTACCTCATTTACTAAATAAATAATCACTCCTAAATAATAGGAAGTAACACTTAAAAAAAAGACAATAGCCTGTTACTGGGACAAATACAGATGGATAGACCAATGGAACACAATAGAAACACCATAAATCAATCTAAGCATCTACAGCCAACTTATATTTGACCAAGGAGCTAAATCCAATCCCTGGAGCAAGGATAGTTTCTTCAACAAATGGTGCTGGGAAAACTGGATTTCCACATGCAGAAGTATCAAGTAGGGTGCCTACCTTACATCTTACACAACAACCCGTCAAAAATGGATGAGAGATCTAAATCTATGACCTGATACCATAAAATTATTACAGAACATTGTTGAAATCTTGCAAGACATTGGCATAGACAAAGACTTCTTGAAAATGACCACAGAGTCAAAACAATCAAGGCCAAAATTAACAAATGGGATTATATCAAATTGAGAAGCTTTTGTATGGCAAAAGGAAAATTCAGGAAATTAGAAAGGGAACTAACAGAATGGAAGAAATTATTTGCAAACAATGCAACTGATAAAAGATTAATAACCAGGATTTACAAAGAGATCAAGAAGCTCCACAGCAACAAAACAAACAACCAAATTAAGTAATGGGCAAAGGAATTAAACAGATATTTCTCAAAGGAAGAAATCCAAATGGCCAACAGACACTTGAAAATATGCTCAGGATCACTAGCCATCAGAGAAATGCAAATCAAAACCACAATGAGGTTCCCTTCACCCCAATTAGAGTGGCTCTCACATAGAAATCAACAAACAAAAAAATGCTGATGAGTATGTGAGGAAAAAGGTACCTTAATCCATTGTGTTGGGAAAGTAAACTGGTAAAACCACTATGGAAGACAGTTTGGAGTTACCTCAAAAATCTAAATATAGTCCTACCATATGACCCAGTCATCCCACTCCTGGGAACTTATCCAAGGGAAATGAAATCAGCCAATGAAAGAGGTATCTGCACCCCCATACTTATTGCATTTCAATTCACAATAGCTAAAACATGGAATCAATCTAAATGCCCATCAACCGAAGACTGGATAAAGAAATTATGGGATATGTACTCTATGGAATACACAATGGTAAGAACAAAGAAATCTGGTCATTTGCAACTAAATGGATGATTTTAAAAAGCATACTTAGTAACATAAGCCAATCCCAAAGGTACAAATACCATATGTTGTCCCTAATCTGTGATAACTAATACAGCACCTAAAAGGAAATCTGTAGAAGTTACATTGACACTTTGAGAATCAATGACTTGAACAAGGCTTGTCTTGACTGTTGAGCAAGTTGGTGTTTTTTTTTTTTTTTTTAATATAGAATGGGACTGGGATTAGGAGAGAGAAGAGGAGATGGGGTGGGATTTGGTGTGGGAGGGTGTGGGGAGCAACTCGGACTAGACTGTTACTGGAATTAAGACTTATTCTATGCATCTGCTCTCCCACAATATGGCGCTGAGAAGGGAGTAACAACTTCTACGCAGCTGCCTCTCGCCAACTTGAGTGATGACCTGCAGGAGCTGATCCTGCTCCTGATTGCAGGAGAGCAGCGTACTCGGCATGTGGGTAGCAGAGTTGGGATTGGTGGAGGAGGACTATAAAGGAGGAGAGAGACAACATGCACCAGGAACATCTAAGAGGAACATCTATCTGAAGAAACACCTGAGCAGCCCCCAAGAGAGCCGGCCGGCGGTGTGCCGCTCCCCCGCAGAAGTGGGGAAAGTGGCAGGGGGAACCGCCCTTCCACGGAGGTGGAAGGGTCGGTAGCCAACCCGGGAAGAACCAGCAGCAAACCTGGGGAGGGCCGAGCAGACAAAAGAACAGCGCAGGGTCCTGTGTCGTTCCTCCACGAAGACGGGGAGCAACATAATGGTGCCATGACTCGGATAGGAAACCTAGGCAGGGTTTAGTGTCATTCCCCCGTGAAGAGGGGGAGCGACAGGAGGGTGGGTATGGGAGGAAGAATCACTATATTCCTAAAATTGTACTTATGAAATTTGTACTCATTAAATAAAAGGTTTATTTGGGAAAAATTTTTAATTCTTACTAGTTATTGATATGTATAGGTTTTCTATGTCTTCATGGCTCAATTTTTGTAGGTTTATGTATACAGGAATTAATCCATTTCTTCTAGGTTTCCCGGTTTTTTTTTGGCATACAGCTCTTTGTAGTATTTCTGATGATACTTTTTATTTCTATGGTGTCTAGCGTTCTATTTTCTTTTTCATATCTATTTTATTAATTTGTGTTTCCTCTCTTATTTTTTTTTGGTTAGTTAGGCCAATATTGTGTCAGTTTTCTTTATTTTTTCAATAAACCAGCTCTTTGTTTTGCTGATCTTTTGTATTTTTTTGTTTCAAATTTTTGATTTCTTCTCTAATTTTAGTTATTTCTTTTCTCCTACTAGTTTTGAGTTTGGTTTGTTGTTTTTCTAGATCTTGGGATGCATTGATAGCTTATTTATTTAGTGCCTTTCCAATTTCTTGATGTAGATACCAATTAGGTCCTTTTGATCTATTGTGTTGATTCACTCTATTTTCATGCTGGTTTTCTGTTGGGTTGATCTGTCCATTGCTGAAAGTGGGATATTGAAGTCCCCCATTACTACCGTATTATGTCTCCCTTTAGATCAAATTTAGATTAAAATTTTTTAATAACCAGGTGTCCTATAATTGGGTGCATAAACATATATTATAGTCATATTTTTCTGTTGAATTTATCTGTTAATCATTACACAGTGCCCTTCTTTCTTTAACAGTTTTTGTGTTAAAGTCTATTTGGTCTGAAATTAGAGTGGCTACACCAGCTCTTTTTTGGTTTCTGTTAGCATGGAATATCTTTTGCCATCCTTCACTTTCAGTATGCATGTATCTTTCTTTGAGAGATGTGTTTCTTCCATGCAGTAAATAGATGGGTCTTGTTTTTTTAATCCATTTAGTCAGTCTGTATCTTTTAACAGGAGAGTTGTGGCTATTTACATTCAAGGTGACTATTGATAAATAATGACTTTGCCCTGATGTTTTTCCACAGATCTTCCTATTATTTACTTTGGATTTTCTTTGTACTTTTACTGGGGTATTTGCCACCTTCACAGTTTTTCATAACAATGACCATGTTTCTGTGTTTTTGTTTGTAGCACATCCTTAAGCATCCTTTTTTTGAGATTTATAAGTATTTATTCGAATCAAGGACCTCCATCTTAAGTGTCATGAAGGGGGTCTTCCAAGAGAGGGAAAACCCCAAAAGAGACTGGTGGTAGTGGTTTAAGCATCTTTTGTAAGGCCAGAGGAGAGGTTAAAAATTCTTTCAATTTCTGTTTTTTATGGAAGGGCTTTATTTCACTTTCATTCATAAACGAGAGCATTGAAGGGCCCAGTATTCTGGGTTGACAGTTTTTTTCTCTTAAGATTTTGACTATAATCCACCATTCTCTTCTAATCTGTAGGGTTTCTAATGAGAAGTCAGCTGTGAGTCTATTTTCAGATCCTCTGAAAGTAACCTGGTATTTCTCTCATGCATATTTTAGAATTTTTTTCTTTATGTTTTACTGTGGAGAGTCTGACTATAATGTGCTGTGATGAAGATATTTTCTGGTCATGTCTATTAGGAGTTCTTTGTGCTTACTGTGCTTGGATGTCCCTTTCTCATATTGAAGAAGTTTTTTTTTGGTAATTATTTTACCAAAAAGGCCTTCTAATCCATTCCCTCTTTCCAGGCTTTCAGGAACTCCTAAGACCCATGTTAGATTGTTTGATAGTATCCCATAAATCTCCAATGCTGTTTTTAATTTTTATGATCTCTCTCTCTCTCTCTCTCTCTCTTTTTTAGTCTGACTGTAAAATTCTCAGAAATTTGTCTTCTCATTCAGTTATATGCTCTTCTGCCTCACAAATTCCACCACATTTTTATTTGATCTTTTGAATTCTTCATTTCTAATGTCATTTTTATCTCTCTTTAAAATATCAATATCATGGGAAAATTTTTCATTCATGTCATATATTGATTTTTTTAATTCATGGATTTGCTTCTGATTATCTCTGAGTAAGCCTATGATTAATTTTCTGAATTCCATTTCTGGCATTTCATCAATCTCTCCATCTTTTGGGGGCTATCTTCTTTATTCTCATTTCTTGCATTTCTGCATTTATTTTTAGGCATTTGTGGAGATGCTTGTTGGTGTTTTTTTTTCCCTCTGATGGTTTTTCTCTTTGGACTATGCCTCTGTGACTTAATGGAGTGTCTGCTCTTTCAGTTAATACCCAGAGGTGTGTGCTGAGTGTTGCCAGGGAGGTCTGTTCAGTGCTCCAGGGTGAGGGGAGTGTCCCAGGTGACACCCAATTTTGGAATGGTAAAATTTTTTTAACGGAGAAGAGGATTTAATCAGCTCTATTGGTACAGTTCCATATTTACCTCTTCTACTCCAAAGCAACCAATTCCCAGACACAAGCCTAAGCAGGGGCAATATTCATCCATAGTGCCACAGGAACCACACAAAAGATCCACACAGTCCTCAGTGTGAGTAGAGATCCCACAACACTGGCCTCCCCTTGTAGTCAGGGAACCCCAAGTATGTGGAGCCATCTATAGCAACTTCCCAGAGACCCAGCCACACCCTGCACCCTCCCACACAGACACAACATTTCCACAGTTCCAGCACACAAGGCTCCCACTGTCATGGAGTACCACTGCCTTTAGTGCAGGCATCCTTTGTGGGTGATGGTTCAAGTCCTGGCTACTCCACTTTCTAATAGCATTCTGCTATGGCCTGGGAAATCAGTAGAAGAGGGCCCAAGTCCGTGGGCCCCTGCACCCATGTGGGAGAACCCGTAGGAAGCTTCTGGCTCCTTGTTTTGGTATTGGCACAGCTTTGGCCATTGTGGCCAATTGGGAGGTGAACCAGTGAGTGGAAGACCTCTCTCTCTCTCTCTCTCTCTCTCTCTGCCTCTCCTCTCTCTGTATAACTCTGCCTTTAAAATAAATAATCTCAAAAATAAATAAATAAATAAATAAATATTTCTATTTACAGGCTTAACAAATATAGTCAAAGTATTCTCTCAGGATTTAAAGTGATAGGAGAATGTAAGGGAAAAAGGAGAACCTGGAGGAGCAGTTCAGAGGGCCAATTTCAGACTGCTCCAATGCCAGGTGCAAAATAAATGGAACAAAGAAACTCATCAAAATATAAAAGAAAAATTCTTAAGGAGTAAAAGGTGATAGATTTTTAGATTAACAGAACATGGTGAGGATCAAAAACAACAAACTGTGTGAAGCTCAAAACTCATATTTTGTTACATCACTGTAAAATGTAAGCATAATAAGGATAATACAGTTCCTAGAAGTTCCTGGAATTTTGTTTCTGGAAAATAAAGTCTCATATTCTAAAACTTTCATGGAGGTTTATAAAACACCCATTTCTCCTAAGAAGTTTTTTATTTTATTAAAACATTTGACTTTATTTTTTACACTTTAACAAGTTCAATATAGTTCATAAATACAGTTCTAAGACTGTAATATTATTTTTCTTTCACTTTCCCTAACTCCCTCCCTCCCTTTTTTCCTTTGCCTTTTCCCCTTCTTCCCTTCACTTCTGAGATAACATATCTTTAACTTACATTTAACTTAAATTGCATAATGCTCCAGTAAATAAAGAGTCCAACAAATAAAAGCAAAAAGATCCTAGTTTTGCAGAAATGTAGGCAAAGTCTATAAACAATGATCAAATGGAAAAATGAGTATTTCACCCATATATGGTAAATTTCAAAGTAATCACAGATCATGGTTAGAACTGTATAACATTTTAAACCATTAGTTTGACAAAGGTATAAAACAAAGTTTGACAAAACTGTATTTGCAACAATGCTGATACACACAAGCATTTCATTTCTTTCTTTTTTGTTTTCTTTATTTTCTTTTTTAAGTTTAGTCGCCACATAAAAAGGAGAACATAAAGTATTTGTCTTTTTGGATCAGCTTATTTCACTCACATGATGTCCTCCAGTTGCATCCATTTTGCTGCAAATGTAGAATCTCAATCTTTTTAATAGCTGAATAATATTACATTGTATATATATATGCTATATTTTCTTTATCAATTCATCTGATGATGGCCACCTTGGTTGATTCCGTATTTTGGCTATTGTAAATAGTGCTGCTATAAACATAGTGGTGCAAGTATCTCTTTGATACAACATGGTCCTGTCTTTTGAGTATATACCCAGAAATGGGATTCCTGGAACATATTACAGATTTACTTCTAGTTTTTAAGTTTTCCACAGAGGCTGTATTAAATTACATTCCCACCAAGAGTGTTTTAGAGTTCCTCTTTCCCCACATTCTCATGAGTGTTTTTAACAGTTTGTCTTTGGGATTTTAGCCATTCTGATGGTTCTGAGTTGATATCTCAGCTGCTTTTGATTTGCAGTTCCCTGACAGCTAGTGATGTTGATAATTTTTCCCCTATATTTGTTGGCCATTTGTATTTCTTCTTTTGAGAACTGTCTTTTGAGGTTCTTTGCCCATTTCTTAACTGGATTGCTTCTTTTTTTTTTTTTTTTTTTTTTTTTTTTTTTTTTTGGTTGTTAGGTTTTTTAAGTTGCTGATATATTCTAGATATTTATCCTTTCATGGAAAATAGCTCACAAGTATTTTTCCCATTCTGTTGGCTGTCTCTTCACTTGGTTGATCATTGGCTTTGCTGTGCAGTATCTTCTTTGCTTGATAAAGTCCCATTTGTTTAGTTTCGCTTTTGTTACCTTTGCTTTGGGGGTCTTATCCAAGAAATTGTCACTTCCACCAATGTCTTTAGGTGTTGCCACTACATTTTCTTCCATCAGCTTCATAGTCTTAGATCTGAAATGTGGGTTTTTGATCCATCTTGAGTTTTATATATGATGAGAGGTATGGATCTGGTTTCATTCTTCTGCATGTATACATCCAGTTTTGTCACCATCATTTGTTGAAAAGATTATTTTTACTCCAATATATGGTCTGAGCATTTCTGTCAAAAAGCAGTTGGATTTGACTTTGGTTCTAGCTGAGCCCAGGAGTGTAGTGTCTGAGTCATTTCTTTGTTTTAATCAATGTTAATATTGTCTGTAGGTGACACAGTGGTCTATTTTGCTGCAGTTCAGAAAGACAGAAGTGTAGTTTGAGATGAATGTGGGTTTCCTAGGGTGTATATTTTCAGTCTACAGAGAGATTGGTGTCAGTAATACTGGGAATTGTGACAGCCAGGGCTTTGTTCTTGGTGCTAAGGAAGACACAAGTGGCAGACCCTTGTCCCACTGGCAAGCTTGTGTGAAGCTGGGGTTGTAGCACCAATTGCTGTGGCTCTAGAATTGTGTGAAACAGATGTTCCCTTCCTCAGGTCCTGCTATGAGAGTACAGGTGGTGCTGTAGCTTTTAATACTAACTGTCTTAGTATTGGAACTGGGGAATGTGGATTGAACCCTACTCTGGTCCCACAGAGTGACTACAACTTATAAAGGAAATTTTGCTTTGTCAGGTAACCATCCAGTGGAGTGGAATACAGGTAGGTTCTTCTCCAGGTCTACTTGGTAGATTTTGCTGGGGCTGAAGAAAATGGAGCCAATTGTTACAGTCCTGGTACAGGATATAATGGGGTTATTGCCCAGATATTCCAGAGTGGGAGCAGATTTTTTGAAGGACGGCTGCTGGTTCTAGCCCCTAGAAGCTAAGGGGAACCCCCAGCTCAAATAGGGTGAGGGTAGCTCTGATGCTCATGTCGAAAAATGCTCCTGGAGTTGCAATATATAGGAGATCTGTCTTTTTTTTTTTTTTTTTTTTTTTTGACA
Organism: Oryctolagus cuniculus; assembly: GCF_051225735.1. Lineage (NCBI taxonomy): Eukaryota > Metazoa > Chordata > Mammalia > Lagomorpha > Leporidae > Oryctolagus > Oryctolagus cuniculus. The sequence goes on from NC_142868.1 coordinate 13,914,607, forward strand.
GGCAGAGTGGACAGTGAGAGAGACAGAGAGAAAGGTCTTCCTTTGCCGTTGGTTCACCCTCCAATGGCCGCCGCGGCCGGCGCGCTGCAGCTGGCACACCACGCTGATCCGATGGCAGGAGCCAGGTACTTATCCTGGTCTCCCACGGGGTGCAGAGCCCAAGGACTTGGGCCATCATCCACTGCACTCCCTAGCCACAGCAGAGAGCTGGCCTGGAAGAGGGGCAACTGGGACAGAATCCGGCGCCCCGACCGGGACTAGAACCTGGTGTGCCGGCGCTGTAAGGCGGAGGATTAGCCTAGTGAGCCACGGCGCCAGTGGAGATCTGTCTTCTAACAAATAAGTTGCCTTGATCCTGACTCTGATTACATCTGGTAATAGCTTTGTGACTTTTTCCAGTGGAGCCTGGCACTCTGTGTAGGTGACAAAGGCAATGTAGGCAATATAGCTGCCCTTCTCAAACACAAGCCATGGCTCAGACCCCATTCAACTCCCTAGGCTGGAGTAAAAGTCAATAGTTGACTATGGAATTCTCTCTGATAAAACCGTGGTGGTGGCGTCAGGCAATTTCTTTCTACTTTGGCTTGAGAAGATTGGCAACGCCCAGCCTGCACAGCACTGAGCAGCATCTCTGTCTTCCCTTCTCTTTTCCCATGTAGTCTTTGTTGTTTTTTCCTTTCTCCACCAAAAATTTCTGTCAGCCAGACCCCTGGAAACATGGTCCTTCTTTTTGTATCCCGAAGTAACTGCATTTAATGTGGATGCACCCTATTCAGCCATCTTTGATCCTCCATGAAGTTTCTTAAGAATGTATTGTAACAAAATCTTACACAAGTAGAGTAAACAGAGAAAAACAGACCTATGCAGGAAATTGTAGACCTCCACGGGGAGAGAATTGTTTCTGCTTCTCCAGTGGGCAGAAAAAGTAAACTTTGAATTAAAGAACGGAAGAAAAAAGAGTTTTCTAGGGGAAAAAAGATGGTGAGATTGAGATATTGAAAAAAAAGTGAAGTCAGTAGAACAAGAATAAAGGAAAGGTATCTCAAATTTAAAAATCAATAAGAGTAAATTATACTTTGTGTATCTGTGTGGGTGCAAACTGTTGAAATTTTTACTTAGTATATACTAAATTGATCTTCTGTATATAAAGATAATTGAAAATGGATCTTGATGAAGAATGGGGTGGGAGAAGGAGTGGGAGATAAGATGGTTGCAGGTGGGAGGGAGGTTATGGGGGGAAAAGCTGCTATAATCCAAAACTTATACTTTGGAAATTTATATTTATTAAACAAAATTTGAAAAAAAGAAAATAAAAAAATAAAAAACAAAAAAGAGTAGGAAGCAAAATGAGATGTGCAATGCATTTCAGCCATGGAAGGAGTACATGAAAGGAGAATGGATTCGCTGCAACACCAGTAGTAGCCGCAAAAACGGAAGCAGCAGTCCCAGAGTGGAGGTCATAGTGTGAGTGGCTGCATTCAGACTTTTTGCTTCCCGTCCTCCTTCCCTCTATAATACTGACTTTCCATAATATGCTTCAGATGTTATTCCAAGTCTATATGTAAGTGGTAACAAATAAAATCGTGCATGCATTTCTTCTTCAATAGATCCAAGCAAAGAATACAGGACCTGTGGAAAAGCAAATAAAATCTTAATGAATCATACTAATTAAAGACTATTCATGGTTTTTCATCTTTTTTGTTAATGGGCGACACTTGGAATAGTTGAATGCAGCTACAGAGTAAAATGCAGCTGTGTAAGTGAATGTGTGAGCAAAAGGGATAATAGAAGCAGAAGAGTTTGCTAGTCCTTGTTTTATCAAAGAAAGTGATGCTAAAAATCCTAATTTCATATTGGAGAAAACAAAGTGATTCTATCAAAAATTAGTGGAACACAGAAATAGAGGCATAGGTCCATTATTTAATGTTCCAATGGTAATCACTTGAAGAACTAAAAATAATATAAATACTGGAATTTATATAGAAAATAAGATAGAGATCAGAATTTTAGGGAGTTTATTCAACATGTTATGGAGCCATGATTGCTCTCTAAAGATGAAAAATAAAGAGGTACATTTTTTTTTTGACAGGCAGAGTGGACAGTGAGAGAGAGAGAGACAGAGAGAAAGGTCTTCCTTTGCCGTTGGTTCACCCTCCAATGGCCGCCCGGCGCACCGCGCTGATCCGATGGCAGGAGCCAGGTACTTATCCTGGTCTCCCATGGGGTGCAGGGCCCAAGCACTTGGGCCATCCTCCATTGCACTCCCTGGCCACAGCAGAGAGCTAGCCTGGAAGAGGGGTAACCGGGACAGAATCTGGCACTCCGACCGGGACTAGAACCCGGTGTGCCGGTGCCGCTAGGCGGAGGATTAGCCTAGTGAGCCGCGGCGCCGGCCAAGAGGTACATTTTTAAAAACATTTTAAAATAATTATCAATTTATTTTTAAAACAGTAATAAACCTATGATATATTAACCTAAATGACATTTTTATTTTTCCCCTGTTTAATCTTTTGTTTTGTTTTGTCTTGTTTTTTTAAACCCTTTATTTAATGAGTATAAATTTCATATGAATATTTTTAGGAATACAGTGATTCTTCCCACCATATTTACCCTCCCACCGTTAATACCTCCCCCTTTCATCCTCTTTTTCCCAATCCAGTCTCTTTCTTCATTAAGATCATTTTTAATTAACTTTATACACAGAAGACCAACTCTATACTAAGTAGAGATTTTAACTATTTGCACATATGCATACACTAAATATAACAAACTGAGAACAAGTTTTACAGTTAAACCTCATAGCATGACTCATATAGGATGGAGGTCCTACATGGGGAGTAAGTACATGACTCCTGTTGTTAAGTTAAAAATTAACACTCTTATGTATGGCGTCAGTGATCACCTGAGGCTCTTGCCATGAGTTGCCCGAGCTATGGAAGACTTTTAAGACAACAGTCTTTGTCAGTATTTAGGCAAGGCCAAAGCAAAGTGGAAGTTCTCTCCTCACTTCAGAAAAAAAATGCATCCTTCTTTGATGGCCCCATTTTTGACTGTGGTCTCATTCATGGAAATCCTTCATGCAGGATTTTTTTTTTTTTTTTTTTTTTGCCACAGTGTCTTGGCTTAAGGGCTGATTCTGAAGTCAGAGTGCTATTTAAAGCAATTGGCATTCTATGAGTCTGCTGTGTGGACTGCTTCCCATGTTGGAAAATTCTGTGCTTTTTATTTCTATCTATTCTTATTATTAGACACTAGATCATATTTATATAATCTCTTTAACAGTTCTCTCTATATGGTCACTTTAACACTTCATTTAGTCACTTTAACACTTTTTTTTAAGATTTATTTATTTATTTGGCAGTCAGAGTTACACAGAGAGAGAAGGAGAGGTGGGAGGAGGGTCCTTCTTCCATCTGCTGGTTCACTCCCCAATTGGCCTCAACGGCCTGAGATGTGCTGATCTGAAGCCAGGAGCCAGGAGCTTCTACTGGGTCTCCCACATGGGTACAGGGACCCAAGACTTGGGCCATCCTCTATTGCTTTCCTGGGCCATAGAAGAGAGCTCGATTGGAAGTGGAGCAGCTGGGACTCGAACTGGCGCCCATATGGGATGCCAGCACTGCAGGCAGTAGCTTTATCCACTGCGCTACAGCACCAGCCCCACACTTTAAAACTTGAGATAGCATTTTTTTTTTTTTTTTTGACAGGCAGAGTGGACAGTGAGAGAGAGAGACAGAGAGAAAGGTCTTCCTTTTGCCATAGGTTCACCCTCCAATGGCCGCCGCGGCTGGCGCACCGTGCTGATCCAATGGCAGGAGCCAGGTACTTATCCTGGTCTCCCATGGGGTGCAGGGCCCAAGCACTTGGGCCATCCTCCACTGCACTCCCTGGCCACAGCAGAGAGCTGGCCTGGAAGAGGAGCAACTGGGACAGAATCCGGCGCCCCGACTGGGACTAGAACCCGGTGTGCCGGTGCCATAAGGCGGAGGATTAGCCGAGTGAGCCACAGCGCCGGCCAAGATAGCATTTTTACCATTCAACTTAATAGGATTTGGGTCCCATGGGAAGTTTTTAAACTGTACACTTAGAAGAAAGGCATGTGTGCATAATTACAGAGCTTTTACAATTACAAACTTCTTCCTCACTGTCTTATTCCCACTCATTTTTTCCTGAGATCTGTTTTGCAATTGACTTTATGCACATATGATTAATTCTTTATATATAGAATTAATTAATTCTATATATAACTAATATATATTAATTATATATTATTAATTATCATATTATATTATTATTATTAATATAATATATTATATTATACATTATATTTTATTATTAATATAATATTAATATTATATAATTAATTAATTCTATATAAATAATAATATATATTCTATACATAATAATATTAATAATATATTAATAATACAATATTATTATGATATTATAAATATACATCATTATATAATATACAATTTTTTTTTTTTTTTTTGAACCATATCCTTTTTTTTTTTTTTTAACTTTTATTTAATGAATATACGTTTCCAAAGTACGAATAATGGATTACTATGGCTTCCCCCCCATACCGTCCCTCCCACCCACAACCCTCCCCTTTCCCACTCCCTCTCCCCTTCCATTCACATCAAGATTCATTTTCGATTATCTTAATATACAGAAGATCAGCTTAGTATACATTAAGTAAGGATTTCAACAGTTTGCTCCCACACAGAAACATAAAGTGAAAAATAATAGATGATTTTTTTTAATGATGATGAAATCAGATCAGACCTATTGTCATGTTTAATCCCAGTGAGAGTCAAGTTGGGAGTTGATAGTTTCTTTTTTTTTTTTTTTTTTTTTTTTTACAGAGGATCAGTTTAGTATGCATTAAGTAAAGATTTCAACAGTTTGCACCCCCATAGAAACACAAAGTGAAATATATTGTTTGAGTACTCGTTATAGCATTAAATCTCAATGCACAGCACATTAAGGACAGAGATCCTACATGAGGAGTAAGTGCACAGTGACTCCTGTTGTTGACTTTACCAATTGACACTCCTGTCTATGGCATCAGTAATCTCCCTATGCTCCAGTCATGAGTTTCCAAGGCTATGGAAGCCCCTTGAGTTCTCCGACTCTTATCTTGTTTAGACAAGGTCATAGTCAAAGTGGAGGTTCTCTCCTCCCTTCAGAGAAAGGTACCTCCTTCTTTGAAGACCTGTTCTTTCCACTGAGATCTCACTCACAGAGATCTTTTGCCAGAGTGTCTTGGCTTTCCATGCCTGAAATACTCTCATGGGCTTTTCAGCCAGATCTGAATGCCTTTAGGGCTGATTCTGAGGCCAGAGTGCTATTTAGGGCATCTGCCATTCTATGAGTCTGCTGAGTATCTCACTTCCCATGTTGGATCACTCTCCCCTTTATTTATTCTATCGGTTAGTGTTAGCAGGTACTAGACTTGCTTATGTGCTCCCTTTGACTCTTAGTCCTTTCATTATGATCAATTGCGAACTGAAATTGATCACTTGGACTAGTGAGATGGCATTGGTACATGCCACCTTGATGGGATTAAATTGGAGTCCCCTGGTATGTTTCTAACTCTACCATTTGGGGCAAGTCAGCTTGAGCATGTCCCAAATTATATATCTCTTCCCTCTCTTATTCCTACTCTTATGTTTAACAGGGATCACATTTCAGTTAAATTTCAACACTTAAGAATAACTGTGTATTAATTACAGAATTAAATCAGTCATATTAAGTAGAACAGACAAAAAAACTACTAAGAGGGATAATGTATTAAGTTGTTCATTAACAGTCAGGGCTATGCTGATCAAGTCACCGTTTCCCATAGTGTCCCTTTCACTTCAACAAGTTTCCTTTTTGGTGTTCAGTCAGTTGTCACCGATCAGGGAGAACATATGGTATTTGTCCCTTTGGGACTGGCTTATTTCACTCAGCATGATGTGTTCCAGATTCCTCCATTTTGTTGCAAATGACTGGATTTCATTGTTTCTTACTGCAGTATAGTATTCTAAAGAGTACATATCCCATAATTTCTTTATCCAGTCTACCGTTGATGGGCATTTAGGTTGGTTCCAGGTCTTAGCTATTGTGAATTGTGCTGCAATAAACATTAGGCTGCAGACCGCTTTTTTGTTTGCCAATTTAAATTCCTTTGGGTAAATTCCAAGGAGTGGGATGGCTGGGTCGAACGGTAGGGTTATCTTCAGGTTTCTGAGGAATCTCCAGACTGATTTCCATAGTGGCTTGACCAGTTTGCATTATTATTAATATAATATTAATATTATATAATTAATTAATTCTATATAAATAATAATATATATTCTATACATAATAATATTAATAATATATTAATAATACAATATTATTATGATATTATAAATATACATCATTATATAATATACAATATTTTATATTATAATATATTAATGTTAATATATTATATATTCTATAATATATAGAATTATATATTTATTATACACATTATATTTTTATATTAATAATATACCAGTGGATATATAATATATTAATATATTATATTTTTGTAATTATATATATTTTCTCTCTATATATAATTCCTCAATAGTCATGACAAGGGCTGTTCAGGTCTTTGCTTCTCAAAGTGTTCAAAGTATCAGTTTCACTTTTTCAGGTTTCCTTTTAGGTATTCTCTTAGTTCTCACAGATCAGGGAGAACTTATGGTATTTGTTCTTTTGGGATTGGCTTATTTCACTAAGTATGATGCTTCCAGAATCATTCATTTTGTTGCAAATGGCTGGATTTCACTTTTTTTTTTACACTGTGTGGTATTTCATGGAGTACTTATTTCATAATTTCTTATCCAGTCTTTAGTTCATGGGCATTTAGGTTGATTCCATGTTTTAGCTATTGTGAATTGAGCTGCAATAATCATGGGGGTACAGATATCTCTTTTATTTGTTGATTTCAATTCCCTTGGATAAATTCTCAGGAGTGGGATGGCTGGGTTGTATGGTAGGACTATATTCAGATTTCTAAGGTATCTCCAAACTGTCTTCCATAGTGGTTTTACCAGTTTACATTCCAATCAACAATGGATTATAGTATGTTTTTCTACCATCCTTGCCAGCATTTGTTATTTTTTGATTTCTGTATTAAAGACACTCTAACAGGGGTGAGGCAAAACCTCATTGTGGTTTTGATTTGCATTTCCCTGACGGTTAATGATCATGAACATTTTTTTCAAGTATCTGTTGGCCGTTTAGATTTCCTCTTTTGAAAAATATCTGTTTAAGTCCTTTGCCCTTTGTAATTGGGTTATTTGCTTTGTTGTTTTCGAGTTTCTTGATCTCTTTGTACATTCTGGTTATTAATCCATTATGAGTTGCATAGTTTGCAAATAATTTCTCCCATTATTTTGGTTGCCTCTTCACTTTCTTGACTATTTCTTTTCCAGTACACAAGCTTCTCAATTTGATGTAATCCCATTTGTTAATTTTTTCTTTGATTGCTTGTATCTCTGGGTTATTTTTCAAGAAGTCGGCGCCTATGACAGTGTCTTGTAGGGTTTCCCCAATGCTCTCTGATAATTTGATAGTTTCAGGTTATAGGTTTAGGTCTTCAATCTATTTTGAATGGATTTCTGTGTAAGGTGTAAGGTAGGCACCCTGCTTGATACTTCTGCATGTGGAAATCCAGTTTTCCTAGCACCATTTGTTGAAGAGATTGTCCTTGCTCTAGGGATCGGTTTTAGCTCCTTGATCAAATATAAGTTGGTTATAGATGTTTGGATTGATTTCTGGCATTTCTATTCTGTTTCATTGTCTATCCATCTGTTTTTATTATAACTGCCTTGTAGTATGTCTTGAAATCTGGTATTGTGATGCCCTACAGCTTTGTTTTTGTTGTATAAGATTATTTTATCTATTCGGGGTATACTGTGTTTCCAAATGAATTTCAGCATCATTTTTTTCTAGATCTGAAAAGAATGGCTTTGGTATTTTGATTGGTAGTGCATTGAATCTGTAAATTGCTTTCAGTAATATGGACATTTTGATGATATGGATTCTTCCAATTCATGAACATGAAAGTTTTTTCCATTTTTTATGTCTGCTTCTATTTCTTTCTTCAGTGTTTTGTAATTCTGATCATAGAGATCTTTGACTGCCTTGGTTAAGTCTATTCCAAGGTATTTGATTTTTTTTGTAGCTATTGTGAAAAGGATTGACCTTAGAAGTTCTTTCTCAGCTGTGGCATTGTCTGTGTATACAAAGGCTGTTGTTTTTGTGTATTGATTTTATATCCTGACACTTTGCCAAACTCTTCTATGAGTTCCAATAGTCTCTTGGTGGAGTCTTTTGGAGCCCTTATATACAGGATAAGGTTATCTTGTCATTTGCAAATAGGAATAGTTTGACTTCCTCTTTCCTGATTTGAACCACTTTGATTTTTTTTCTTGCCTAATGGCTCTGGCTAGAATTTCCAGGATTATATCGAATAGAAATGGTGAGTGTAGGCATCCTTGTCTGGTTCTGGATCTCAGTGAGAATGCTTCCAACTTTTCACCATTCAATAGGATGCTGGATGTTGGTTTGTCATAAATTCCCTTAATTGTGTTGAGGAATCTTCCTTCTAAATCCAGTTTACTTGGCATTTTCATCATGAAAGAGTATCATATTTTATCAAATGTTTTCTCTGCATCTACTGAAGTTATCATATAGTTTTTGTTCTTCAGTTTGTTGATGTGATGTATCACATTGAATAATTTGTGAATGTTGAACCATCCACGCATACCAGGGATAAATCCCACTTGGTTTGGGTGGATGATCTTTCTGATGTGTTGTTGGATTCTATTGCCCAGAATATTGTTAAGGATTTTTGCGTATGTTCGTCAGGAAAATTGGTCTGTAGTTCTCTTTCTCTGTTGCTTCTTTTCAAGGTTTAAAATTCAAGTGATGGTGGTTTCATAGAAAGAATTTGGGAGAATTCCCTCTTTCAACTGTTTTGAATAACTTGAGAATAAGTGGAGTTATTTCTTTTAATGTCCGGTAGAATTCAGCAGTAAAGCCATCCTACCCTGTGCTTTTCTCTTTTGAGAAGGTCTTTATTACTGATTTGATTTCTGTCTTGGTAATTGGTCTGTTTAGGTTTTGTATTTACATTTGACTATTATTTATAGACTTTGCATACATTTCTGCCAAACTTGGTTTTTTGACTTTTTATTTGTTGGACTTTTTATTTACTGGAGCATTATGCAATGTAAGCTAAATATAAGTTAAAGATATGTTATCACAAAAGTGGAATGAAGAAGGAGAAAAGGGAAAGGAAGAAAGGAAAGGGAGGAGTTTCTGAAATAGAAAGAAAAATAATATGATTATAGCCACTGGTTTGTCAATTTTGTTTATGTTTTCAATAATCAGGTCTTCATTTTGCTGATATTTTGTATTTTTTGTTTCAATTTTATAGATTTCTTCTCTAATTTTAATTATTTCTTTTCCCCTACTGTTTTTGGGTTTTGTTTGCTGTTGTTTTCTAGGTCCTTGTTATGTATTGATAGCTCATTTATTTGGTGCCTTTCCAGTTTCTTGAAGTAGGCAGCAATTGCTATAAACTTTCTTCTTAGTACTGCTTTTGCTGTGTTGCATAAGTTTTGATATGTTGTATTGTTGTCTTCATTTATTTCCAGAAACTTTCTGATTTCTCTTTTGATTTCTTCTATACCCCACTGTTCATTCAGGAGCATTTTGTTGAGTCTCCATATGTTTGCATGTGTTCTAAAGATTCCTGAGTTGCTGATTTCCAGTTTGATTGCATTGTGGTCCATGAAGATGCATAGCATGATTTTGATTTTTTTTGAATTTGCTGAGACTTGTTTTATGGCCTACCATATGATCAGTCCTAGAGAAAGTTCCATGCACTGGAAAAAATATGTATTATGTGGTTGTTTGTTGGAAGTCTCTGTAGATATCTGCTAGGTCTACTTGGTCTATAGTGTCAATTAACTCTGTTGTTTGTTGATTTTCTGTCTGGTTGATCCGTCTAATGCTGACAATAGTTTATTAAACTGGAGCCCTATTACTATTTTATTTGAGTCTATGTCTCCATTCAAATCCACTAACATTTCTTTTAGATAGTCAGGTGTCCTGAAATTAGCTGTAAATACATTTATAATAGTCACATCTCCCGGTTGAAATGAGTCTTTAATCATTATATAGTGCCCTTCTTTGTCTCTTTTAATATTTTTTGTTTTAAAGTCTATTTTGTCTGAAATTAGGAAGACTATATCAGCTCCTTTTTGGTTTATGTTGGCATGGATTATCTTTTTCCATCCTTTTACTTTCAGTCTGTGTATATCTTTCTTGGTAAGATGTGTTTCTTGTAGGTAGCATATAGATGGGTTTTCTATTTTAATCCTTTCTGCCCGTCTGTCTTTTAACTTGGAGTTGAGACCATTTACATTCAGTGTTATTATTGTTAAGTACTGACTTTGCCCTGACATGTTTCCATAAATAGTACTGTTTATGTATTTTGGATTTCCTTTATACTTGTGCTGAGTCATATTCTGAATTCATCTTTTGTAGTGATGTCCCTATTTCTGTCTTTCTGTGTATAGCAAATCCTTAAACATCTTTTGTAGGGCTAGGTGAGTAGTTAAAAATTCTTTCAATTTCTGCTTATTGTGTAAGATCTTTATTTCTCCTTCATTCATAAGTGAGAGTTTTGTAAGGTACTGTATTCTGGGTTGACAATTTTTTTATCTTTAGGCTTGGAAGATATCTAACCATTCTCTCCTTACCTGAAGGGTTTCTGAGGAGAAGTCCTCAGTGAGCCTAATTGGATTTTCTCTGTGGTTTGGAATTTCTCTTGTGCACTTTTTAAGATCTTTTCTTTATGTTTTGCTGTGGAGAGTTTTATTACAATGTGTCATGGACAAGATCTTTTCTGGTCATGTCTATTGGAAGTTGTGTGTACCTCATGCACTTGGATGTCTCTTTCTTTCTCTAGATTGGGAAAGTTTTCTGTTATTATTTCATTAAGAAGGTCTTCTAATCCTTTCTCTCTTTCCATGCCTTCTGTAACTCCTAGGATCTGTATGTTGGGTTACTTGATAGTATCTTGTAAATCCCAACCATGTTTTTAAGATTTTTAATTTCTTCTTTCTTTTTATTGTCTGTAGTATTTTCAGAAATTTGTCTTCTAAGTATGATAACCTTTCTTCTGTCTCACCTATTCTGCTGCTAAGGCTTTCCACTGCATTTTTTATTTGATTTATTGAATTCTTCATTTCTAGTATTTCATTCTGATTTCTCTTTAATATCTCGATTTCTTAGGAACACTTTTTGTTTAGATCATGAATTTGCTTCTGATTGCTTCTAAGTAATCTGAGGATTAATTTTCTGAATTCCATTTCTGGCATATCCTCGATCTCTTCATCTCCACCTTCTATTCTTGAAGAGTTGTAATGTTCTTTTGGGGTGCTCATAGTGTCTTCCTTATTCTCATTTAGGGTTTTTGCTTTTTTTTTTTGCATTTTGTGTGTATAAATATTTATCTGGAGAATTTCTCTGGTGAGATTTCTCTGTTACAAC